>NC_136068.1:298143176-298625676 GCF_964261635.1 Lissotriton helveticus | reverse complement strand
ATAACACAACTTTCGATATTTTTAAACTAATAAACAAATCGATATTTTTTACTAACGATATTACTTACTCGATATTTTATCTATCGATATTTTTTTACATACATAGCAATCGATAAAAATTACATCGATATTACTTACCTCGATATTAATGCCATCTCGATATTCTGTAGTCGATATTATGTCCATTCGAAATAAATGACTCGATATTAAGACTGTACACCAGGCCCTTGGCTTACCCAACTCCAAGTTCAGTAGAACTTACTTATTCAGTCTTGATGCATTACATGTACCTCAATACCTTAGTGGTTTTCAGTTAAATACACAATGAGATTTATCTGGTAAAACAATAGCAAGCTTGAATCCCAACCGCTGCACACCAATGTGAGAAGTTGGGCTGTTATATGCTGTCCACTAATTAAAGTGGGCACCCTGTGTTAGCTGTGGAGAGCAGCCTTCAGGCTAAGTCTCAAAGGAATGTAAAGCAGTTTGTTTTACCAGATCAGATCCTCCTGAATAATCAAATGAAAGAAGAACCACACAAGAGGTATATCAAATATATGTATTTATTACTAAACACTCTCTACTAATCTCTGTACGAGATTAGAGCAAAAGGCACACAATACTTAATCAATAGAACGACAGTAAATAGCACAAAACACAGCGGGCTCCAGGGGAAGTCCGAACCATATACAAAAAAATAAATGGTATAACAGCAACATCTTCACTAGACACAGTACCTAGAGCATGTAGAATTGCTGGGACCCCAAGGAACCAACCAAAGGAGTGACACAGGGAGCCCACAGAGGACTGGTGCAGTGTGTGAATAAAGACGCGAGTTCCGTACAACTCTATGGGAAAGTGGCGGTTGGAAATTTACAGTTTAAGGAAACTTCGGAGAGGACTTCAGGCAAACCCTTTGGAACATAGAAGGTTCTAAGGCCAGCACCCTTGTATGTTCTGAGGTACCAGTGTTACCTATCCCAGGGGAGTTAGTTTCATAGGGGTCAAGTGGTGTTGGAAACCTTCGTCGTTTTCAATGGCGTGACTCAAAGAAGTGCTGCTGCCGAGAAGATGAAAAGTGTCCGGTGGAATCCAAGCCTGGATCCGAGGTGATAAGAACCTGAAAGCAGAGGGGACAGAGTCTGGGTCACTTCAGTGTGACCAAGGGCTCGGTAGACTAATGCCGACTGATTTCGGGTGCTTCAGGCTTGAAGATTAAATGCTTGACTCTGCAACCACAGGGGCCAGGAGACGTTGACGACAACCAAAGTCCGGAGGTGAGCTGTTCCATGAAGGATGGCGAGTGCTGAGGGGTCAGTGTCCAGATCGAAGACCAACAAGCATTGGCAAATGCAACCCACATGGGCAGAGGAATTAAGTTACGGTGAGGACCAGCAAGGTCCTGGAGACTCGCCAAGCTATGGGGAGTCAGGGCACGTCTGGATCAACCAGGAATGCCCAAAGGAATTCAAAGTTATCTTCACAGGGACCCACAGGCCAACAGACCAGGGATCGCAAAGGGTCCTCAAGCTGAATCACGAAGTACAGGCCCACGGAGCACTCGTGGAGTGGAGGCCAGAAATCTTCAGTGGAAATATTGCTCTGGATCAGGACTATACGTAGCCCAAAGCACAGCCTCAGGGATTGCCAAAAAGTATATGCTGCTGCAAAAGTACTCAGTGCACAGGGGTTTGGGTTGCATGGTCCCCACAAGGGATACTGGTCTCAGAATTGATGAGAGAGCATATCGACCTCAGAGACGCTTGGGAACCCACCTCCTTTGTTGCAGAAATCTTTGGAGTCCTCAGGCGCTTGGGAGATGCAAACCAGTCAGATGCGTTAAGGTGTCTGATTCAGCAGGGGAGTAACTGCTTTACTCCAAGGGAGATTCTTCTGTCATCCAGCGAAGTGTAAATCATCAAAGTACTTGGATTCTGCTTGCAGAGTTTAATACAGGTAACATCTAAAGTACTGTAGTCAGGGTTCCATCTTTATACCCAAGGAAGGGGTTGGATAAACTCTGAGGAGCCACCTATGGGAGGGTCAGCGCAGAGGGGTGGCTACACCCATGCCCTTTGTCCAGTTACGTGCCAGAGCAGGAGCAAATGGCTCCTGCAACTGGTTTGAGCTGGACTATGCACAGGGACACCAAATGTGCCCCCAGTGCAGACTTTCAGGAACTCTCAGAGTGCACCCACCCTGCCCCAGTACACAAAATCCTGTCAGGGAGGTGGTCACACCTTCGTGTGACAGGAAACCTATTGTCAAGCCTTCCCCTGCTCGAGCTCAGCTCAGGAGGAGGAGGGCAGACTTGTGTCTGTGGCTGGCAGCATCCATTTTGTGATGCCCAGGTCGAGAAAGCTGGTACCAGGTCTACCGGTGTTTCATATAAGTTTCTCTAGAAGGGTGGAATCATGCCTCCCCCACCAGTCACTGGCAGGGAGGTATGATTCCAAGGTGCTTGACACCAAAGACAAAATGTTTCTAAGCAACTGTTTTAAAGTTAGCATTTACCGCGAGGTTAAAATGCACTTAAGTATATATGGTTTGGCTGCATCACAGGCAACCCTGGAGAATAGATTCCAAAGGCTGCAGAAGGGCTCTGCTTATGCAGGGGCTCTCTCTCACCCAAAACCCAGCACCCTGCCTTCAGGATTGACTGATAGGTTTATGTGTTCAGTGATTTAGAATATATAGAGGTAACCTATATCTAAGTAAGGTTTGTATGCACCACCTTACACAGGCTACAATAGCAGACCTTTGGTGTCAGTTTGAATGGCCTCTCAGGGGTGGCATAATACATGCTGCAGCCCCCAGGAGGCCTCTGGGGTACCTATGCCCTGGGTACATGGTGTACCATATACTAGGGACTGATAAGGGTACCCCAGTATCCAATTTGGAGTGTACCTAAAGTACATGCAGTCAATTTAGAGGAGAAAGCAGATGAACTGGGTTACTGGATAGCAGGATCCCAGTCAATCTAAGTCGAAAACAGTGATGCATCAGCAAAAAGTGGGGGTAACTATAAGAAGTAGATCTTACTCTCCTACAGGCATCAAATGCCTTCTGACAGCTATCTGTCCACTGAACATTCTTGGGCATTCTTTTTGATGTAAGATCATTCAAGGGAGTCATTATAGACCCCTATCCTCTTGCAAATCTTGTGTAGTACCCAGTCAGGTCCTAGAAAGCTCTGACCTGAGTCTGGGTAGTGGGAGCGACCCAGTCCATGATGGTCGGGATTTTGTTCTGCAATGGTTGAACCTGGCCTCCACCCACAAGGTGGCCCAGGTACGCAACCTTACTGTGCCCTATCTTGCACTTAGTGGCCTTGATAGTGGGACCTGGTTTCTGCAGAGCCTCCTAAACATTCTTCAGGTAGATTAGGTGATCCTCCCAGGTTGAGCTAAAAACAGTTATATCATCATGATATGCTGCACTATAGGCTTCCAGATCTGTAAGAAATTTATTCACCAGCCTTTGGAATATGGCAGGTGCATTTTTTAAACCAAAGGGCATCACAATAAATTGATAATGCCCACTAGGAGTTGAAAATGCTGTTTTGGGTTTGGTGTTACAGCAAACAAATGATGGACGGAATGCTGACAATGCAAAAATTCTCCCTCAGTCAAAAGATCTGGGTTAAATTCATCCACTATGCCACCCCAGTTTGAACCCAACCATATGCAAATCAGTCATGACCCTGTGCCCCATGGGAACAATTCAGACCGAACTGCCAGGCCAGGTCCTCCCTGGACCTGAAACAAGCATCTGGGACCCGTTTCAGGGTATGTCACCATTCTTCATCAAGGCTAGCTTGAATCCAGTGGCACAGTGAGCAAGGGACCCACGTCTGGGCATACCCATCCCACTTAGGGCGAAAAGTGTTACAGCAAACAAATGATGGACGGAATGCTGACAATGCAAACATTCCATTCTCCCCCAGTCAAAAGATCTATGTTAAATCCATCATTCTTTTGCCCACTATGCCATCCCAGTTTGGACCCAGCCATATGCAATTCAGTCTTGACCCTGTGCCCCATGGGAACAGTTGAGACCGAACTGGCAGGCCAGGTCCACCCTGGACCGGAAACAAGCATCCTGGGACCGGTTTCAGGGTATGTCACCCTCCTTCAGCCAGGATTGGCATCCTCAGCTAGTCTGATTTGCCAATATCCAGCAGTGAGGTCAAATGTGCTCAAGAACTTCGCTGAGGCCAAAGTGTAAATGAGTTCATCTGCCCTAGTAATAGGGTGCGTATCAGTCCTAGTGACTGCATTGATCCCCCTGTAGTCCACACATAACCTAATTTTTCTCTTACCACCCTGGTTATGAGGTTTGGCTACCAGGCCCACTGGACTAGTCCGAAGAGTATCTGAGGGTTCATTTACTCCCAATTCCAGCATGTTTTGGACCTCAGTCCTGATGCAATCCCTGACATGGTCAGGCTGCCTGTAAATCTTATTTTCAACATATAGGCTCTCACCTGTGTCTACTCATGGGTACACCAGGTGGTCTGACTAGGAGTCAAGGAGAACATATGTCTATATTTATTGAGGACCTTCCTGCAATCAATCTGCTGTTGCTCAGTGAGGCTGCCTACCAAAGCTACACCACCAACTGAGCCATCATCAGGGTTCTGTGAGAGGAGGTCAGGAAGTTGGTCACTTTCTTCTTCCTGTCCTTCATCAGTAGACATGATCAAGCCCATGTCTTTCGTCTCCACATAGGGGTTGAGCCTGTTTACATGGAACACCCTATGGGGACTCCTGGAAGCTCCAGGTTCCACCAAGTAGGTTACCTCTCCCTTTTGCTCAAGTATAGCATGGGGTCCACTCCACGTGGTCATGCCAAGCTTTTTGCAATTCTTGACTTGCCTCTAGGTTTTTGCCTCTGTCAGTTAAGACCTCCATAGGGAAACACACTCTGCTAAAAATTACCAGGAGGGCCATGGTCACCACAAGGATACCTAGTGGCATGGTTCACCACCACTAGAAGATAACAGTACCCAGATACAGTTGGAGGGTTCATGGGACCAATCATGTCAATCCCAACCCTTTCAAAGGGTGCCCCCATCACAGGTAGTGGTATGAGCAGGGCCTTTGTGGAACCACCTGACTTACCACTGGCTTGACAGGTAGTACAGGAGCAAGAAACCTCCTTCGTGTCCTCTGACATGTGAGGCCAATGAAAGTGAAGGACAAGCCTGTCCCAAGTCCTACTTTGGCCTAGGTGTCCTGCTAAGGGAGTGTCATGTGCCACGGTGAGTAGGAAGCCCATAAACCTCAGAGATATGACCAACCTCCTGGTGGCACCAGGCTTTGGGTCTCTACTCTCTGAATGAAGGAGTCCCTCATCCCAATAGATCCTGTGGGATCCACTGGAACTCCCAGCAGCCTCAGCAGCAGCTTGCTGTCTGAGGGAGAAGCGTGGCTCAGTGGTTAGAGGCGGCAGACCCGGAAGCTGAGATCGGCCTTGGACCAGGGTTCGATTCCCCGCCTCGGCGGGTCTCGGGCTCAAAAATTCCACAGACACGGCAATTCTCACTCCGGTGCCTACTCGACTCACGGGGTCACACTCTGCGACTCTGGGCAATAGCTTGCTTAATCTCCACTACGGCCCCTCGCGGCGGGATGCCTGGCTTTCACCTTGTGGATACCCTGCCGGGGTATCTCACAGGGGAATACCAGGATGGGTTCCCTAAGCAAGCGCCTTGATGCCTTCGGGTGATACGTGCGCTATATAAGTCGCAATACATTTACATTTACATTTACGAGGGGTTCAAGAGAGGGGCAAGTTTCCTGCTTCTGGCTCGGATCTGCCCTGCAAGGGCCCCCTGCCCCCAAGAACTTAACCTGATCAGGTTTCAGTTCATCTGGGACAGATCCTTTACAGGGACTGAGATCATCTCCCTTAAGAGACTGAATCTTCTCTCTCAGCCTGGGGGGAGACACAGCCTTATCCCTCCTGCTCCTTCTCTTGGAAAGCACCTGGTCATTTTTTTCAGAATCTAGGGCCTGTTCAGTAGACATCAGTTTGGCCTGTGACCAGGTCATAGCAAAAACATCTGCAGAGATGCCCAGCATTGCTGCATAAGTCCTTAGTTCCACTTCAGCCCAGGCTGAAGTTTCCAAATCATGGCCCAACAAGCATTCTACTGGAAGGTCTAAGATAATCACAACTTTCTTTGGACCAGTTAACCCTCCCCAGCTGAAATTAACAACTGCCAAGCAATGATTATTCTTGACATTGTTAGCATTGGTCACTTGGTACATCTCACCAAGTATAATCTGGTCAAGGTCCACAAGATCTTTTGTCACCATAGTGACACTTGCACCTGTGTACCTGTATGCCTTACCATTAATCAAAGGCTGTTGCCTGTATTTGCCCATGTTACTGGGACTGACAATTAAGGTGGCAATATCCATGCCACCATCACAGACAAGAATATCATGAGCTGGAGTTCTAACTAGGCCAGAACCCATCTCAGAGCCCAAGGTTAACCCTATTATTCCCTTGTCCCCTGTACCACCACCTGAAACTGTACTAGGGGAAGCAGTTGCCTTAAGGGCCGTGGTGGTTGGAGTTGACTCCTTGACCTTTGGACGATGGGCCTCTTTTGGCCAATGGGTCTTTTCCTTACATAAGTAAAACCAAGGTTTCTCTTTGCCTTTTTCCTTGTTGGACTATGACTCCCCCCAGATGTAGGTTTTGGGGGCCCTGATGAAGACTTTTGATCTTAACCCTTGTCCCCACCCTTATCTGAGGTTTTAGCATCGTGCTTGTTTTGGTCACCACCAGTGTTCTGGTTTTTCTCCTTCACCCTGGTTCTGACCCACTTATCTGCCTACTTTCCCAATTCTTGGGGAGAAGTCAGATCAGAGCCCACCAGGTATTAATGCAACAACTGATTTTGGAATTAGTAAGAATCTGCTCCCTCATAATCAAATTGTACAATCCTAAAAATCATTCACTTTGCTGCCAAGCAACCAGCATTCCAGAGCCTTAATGGCACTGTCCACAAAGTCTACCCAGTCCTGATTCTGTGCTTTTTGGGTAACTCTGAGCTTAATCCTGTACTGTTCAGTGGTTAACCAACACCCATCAATAAGAGCACTCTTCTGGACTGAATATTTGTCAGCATCCTCTTCTCTAACAGTGGGGAGCTTATCTCAGCAAAGGAGAGCCACAGGATAACTGCCCACTGCTCCTGAGGAACCGTTTATACTTTACAGGCCCTCTCTAAAGGAGGTATCAATTTGTGGATGTCATCTCCAACATGGTAGGGAGGGACAATCTTGCTCAGGTTTCTATTATCAAAGGTATGTTCCTTAAATCTAGGGACACTGTTGTTGCCACCATGGAACTCTAGTTACAAAAAAGGGTAAACCCAAATAAGCCACTGGGACCTGGGTGTAGGACAGTACAGTAGAGAATGGGCACACACAATTAAATACCACTAGGCATTAATACACTTGTACACCATAGTTGTATTGTTCAATGTTAGTTAATCACATTGAACATCCTGAAATGCATATAAATCATCAAATAACTCGGAAGAATGTACCGAACAAGTGCCCCAGGTAAGGGGGAGAAAAAGGGGGGAAGAAGCTACTGCACATCAAGTGAGGGTTGGAAGAGTGAAAAGAAAAGGTAGCGACATTATATCCATCACACCAATATTTACAATAAAACCGGCTTTTCTAAGCCTTGCAGTTGGCTGATGACAAATACATAGCCATGATTAGAAATACACTGTCACAGTGAAAAAGCACTGTTGATCGAACTGGCATAGAACAGTGGCACAGTCGATATTTTTACCCCTAAACAAAGTAGGCTGCTTAAATCCTTACACCGGGGTCTTCCTCGGGGCTGAGTGTGGGGCACCTGGGGATTTAACAAAAGAAGTTCTTAGTATCTAGTGTATTGGACACTTACAAAGTAGAAGGTGAAATGTAACTATTATTTAATTTACCACAAGCCACCCTCAACTGGTTGGTGGAAATGTTGTAGGCGGTCCGTAGGCTCCAAATAACAGAGAGCAGATTGATGGCACCTGAAAGACAAGGTGAGGGCCATCAAGAAAATATCCCACAGAATTAAATTATGTAATAACATGCTTGAAAACGCAATCCATCTGACTTACTTGGAAAATTGGTAAGGGGTCTTTCCCTGTAAATTGCCACATGAAAAAGGAAAGTAAACATTTAACAATTTAAATTAGCATAAGCCCAAATGAACTTCAAGGTTCCACATTAGCTCTACGTGAATCTAAGAAAAAAAGAAAAAGGGGACCAAGGGTCAACCATCTCTGATCTTTTAGGAATCACTACACTGTATTAGTTTGCACGTTAAACAAGCAAGGAGATCATCTTTACCTATGAAGGAGAAACACAGTCACAACTTCAGAAGAGCCCACCAGGTGCTTTCAATCTAAAAATGGAAAGGGAGAAAGCTGCTCTTAGTCATTGTAAATGCTGTCAAACAGCACGTTCAGAGGACGTGACTGGAAGAAAAGGATGTTACCAACACAATGCGCTCCAGTAGTGTGAACGGAGAGCTGTTGCACATACGCTTACCTCATGTCTTTCAAGTGCATCAGTCTCTGTCCAGGGAAAAGGAACAGTGACAAGCCTGGCGTTTATACGCAGGGGCTTGAGTTCATCGTGCACACGCTAATCGCATCATAACAGACGCACGATGCTCGTCAGAAAATGACAAGTCATCGTAGCGTCTGCATGGTGGAAAGACTACGTGAGACATAAAATTGGAAACAAACTGGTTTATTTAAAAAAAGAATAAAGTTGGTTTTAAAGAAAAAACGATGTAGACCCATGGGCCAAGAATCCGTTGTTGAATTTTCAAAAGGGTAATTGACTAGCTCATGGACTACACATAGAAAGGTACGTGGACGATACATAGAAAGGTCCGCGGTAGTTGGTAAAATCTACAGGAAGAGTGCCCGCAAAATCGAGCACTGCATGTTGAAAAACCTGCGCTTGTCTGACGAGGCCTGAACAAATATGCATGGAAAGGATGGCATTGTGACATTCTATCAGAGGAACACAAAAGTTGATATTAGCTTGTAGAAAGTGAAAAGACACTAATGTCTCGTGTATTTCTGACTTCGTGTCCATTATATGGGGTTTCCTCTACAGCCTAGTGAGCTCATTAAGGCTGATTTGTTAACGTTTGTAATGTACACAGGCCCGGTTCCAGGAATTTTCATTTGGATGGGCCAAGGATATGTTCGGATTGCCCAATGTGGGCCCAATTTTTGTCAATTTTGGAGGTAGCCTACAAGCCCAAGATTGCATCATATCATCTTCCAAACAGAAATTCAGTGCCTCTAGAAAGTTATTTGAGAGTAAGCGCTGATGTCTATACTCAACAACCCCAACCCTTATAATTTCCAGCATGCCAGGCTTCAGCACAAGCACCAGGATTCCAAGCCGATTGTAATAGTAGTTCAAGTAGGAGGTCCCGGTTACCACACTTAAGTCTTGACATTTCACACTAGGACAACTGTCTACTTACACCTTGCAATATGCTCAACACCTATTTCTTTGCATGCTGTGAACTTTGTAACTTAATTTTCATGTTGTTCTTTTGCAGTGTACTATCATTGATACAAAAGTTTAAAAAAACAGCTGCACATTCGAAAAAAAAGAAAGCAGTATTGTTGACAAAGAAGAGCAGTTTTCATGCCTTACAATTGTAAAACAGTAATTGCAGTTAAACACGTAACCTTGGGGACGTATTACATAGATTGCCTCAGTTAAAGAGGGGCCGCAGATGCTTGTGCAGCCACAGAGAACAGGCACAGAGGCTAACAGGCAGATAACATGGGCAACAAAAGCAATCATCCAGACTAACAGAATACTCCAGCCACGGTTGAGTTTTGTACCAGTGTGAACTGAATGTTCCATAAACTGCATTTACTTCTCTCTGTCAGATCATGTCATGTCATGCTATGTTGGTTTGTAATGCACAAATAACAATTGATGGATGGAACGCTGAACAATGTCAAACACTCACCCCCAGTACAGAGATCTGGGCCTAAATCCATTCTATTTTACTCACCACGCCAACTCAATATGGGCCCAGTCACATGCAAAACAGTCTTGGCTCTGCTCTCATTGGGAACAGTCAGCCCGAAATGCCAAGCCAGGTCCTCTCTGGACCAAAAAAAATCCTCCTAGGACCAGTTTTGGGGTATAACTCCTCATCAGCCAGGAAAGCCTGTATCTAGTGGCATGGCGAGCACTAGACGTACGTCTGCGAATCCCGTCCCACTTGAGTGACAAATGCAAAAAGAACAATTGATGGACAGAACACTGAACAATGTCAAACAATGTCAAACACTCACCCCCAGTAGAGAGAGCTGGCCCTAAATCCATAGTTTTTGTTGATTTTTTGGTGATACCCCGAAAACGGTCCAAGGATGCTTTTTTCTGGTCCACGGAGGACTTGGCCTGGCAGTTTGGGCTGGACTATTCCCATGGGCAGCAGTGTCAAGAGTGATTTGCATATGGCTGGGTCCAAACTGGAATAGCATGTTAAGCATAAAAACTACAGATTTAGGCCCAGATCTCTGTACTGGAAATTAAATGTTTGACAATGTTCACCATTCCGTCCATCAATTGTTCATTTTTTATTTTGGTTTGATAAGTGCACTCTCACCCAGGATATTGTGTGTGATATTAGCCAAACCTAGGTCGTATTGTTGTTACTCAATAAGCCAGGTCTTCAGCTTCCTGTGGATTTCAAGAGAGGAGGCTCGGATGTTAATGGCACATAATTTAGGAGCAATGTAGGAGAAGGCTCAACTTCCGGATTTGGTTTTCCATTTGAAAACCTGCCTCAGCATCTTCAGTAGCAATCAATCAATCAGGGAGTTTATAAAGCTCGCTACTCACCCTGAGGGTCTCAAGACGTTATTGGGGGGGGCTGGGGGGTGTTCACCTCAGGATCAGTCGCATAACCAGGTCTTGAGGTTCTTCCTGAAGGTGTGCAGAGTGGGGGAGCGTCTGATGTTGACTGAGAGCTCGTTCCAGGTCTTTGCTGAGACGTAGGATAAGGCTGTTCCACCTGCTCTTGTTCTGCGGATGTGTGGGATCTCTGCCTTCACGAGGTAGGCGGAGCGGTGGTTCCTTTTGGGTACGTGAAAGCATAAGGCACTTATGGCATTGACTACAGCTGTGATGTTGAGTTTGCAGTCAAGAATGAGCAAAAGCGTCTTGGCTTGGCTTATTTAGTTCCGAGGTAGGCCTGGATAATACTCATTTTGCCACTGTTTTTATATCATCCCACATTGCATAATACTGGGTAGCCCTCTATTGAAATGAATTATGATCAGCGCTAGTAGATATGATATGCACAGAGCATTACCAGGGCCACTAAAGTTATGAGGTATGGGAGCACCAAATTTTGTAGCAGTGTTGACAAAATTATGCAGCAAGAACAGGCTAAATATGTGGTGTAATGTGGCGACATTTTGTGATGGTAATACTTCATTATTTTGTTATTTGTTTTACACTTGTTAACACTGTTTGGGCCTAGGTTGCACCTCATTAATATAAGTTAAACATACAAGTGTAAAAATAAGCAACTGAAAGGGGAACAGTCAACCTTTGCAAAGGGTTTTCAACTGCACTACAACATGTATTGCAGTATTTTTAGTTTCTTTGATCCCTTTGAGCTAGGAGCATTTTTTTAAAGTCGGAGATTATGCAACAGATGATAGATTATGTGGCAACTGAGGCAAATCCATAATTTTGTGGAAGACACCACAGCCATAAAATTGTAATGTTCCAGTGGCATTGACTACAGCCCGAGAATGTGCAGTGTACTGTAAGAAGATAGCAGAGTATAAAATGGTCACATTTGTAACCCTGCCATACCGGTGAAAACAAATTCAGCCCAACACAATCTCTTACTTGAGATAACACAGTTATTTACTATACTTGAGCATCTGGCAGAAAACAGACAGACACTCTTAGTGCCTGTTTCAATTTGTAAACTTAAACTTTTGTGTAAGTTTACTATTTTTGGTATTCATAAGCTACAAGTTTAATTTTACAAATAGTAATTTTACGGCTTGCCAAAACTCTACACTCATGGTAGATACTCCACACATAAAAAGTTAGGCCTGTCCTATCTTTTCATGTCTAGAGCTCTCCATCTGGACTGCAGCATCTCTGTAGTCAAAATATTTTGTGAATACAAAAAATTATTAAACTTACATAAAAGTGTACATTTACATTTGTGAATCAGGCCCCTACTCTTTAAGCATTGTACTTCCATATTAATTCTCTCACTCTGGTGGCTACTCATCCAATGAGGCATTCACTGCTACTATCTGAATAGTATAATGCATGGCCTATCCTACAGAATATTACTGTGTGGATCTTACAGAAGGTAAAATACATAAACTCTCACAGAACCCCAAAACAAACCATAATTGAGGTGCAGAAGGCTGTTCACAGGCGTTGGCCCTCATGTCACTGTACCTGTCGCATCATTGGTCAGGTACACCTCTGTCCGAACTCTCCCAGCTAGAAATGGGGGACCCACTAAAAGCCTGATCTGTGCTTGTGTCTGAAGACTGGCTTTGGGTCAGCTTTAGGTGCTCTTGGAACTTCAAGCCCATACCAAGCCGAGCATTTGTGTACTGCCACCCACAATCTACGCAGGATTTGGCATTACAGTGAGAGCTTCTAACTTTGTAACCGAACAAGCTAGGTTTGAGTCTAGGCTTCGGCTCAACATCCTGTGATTCTGTGTATATCACCAGTGCATAAAATAAAGAATGTGACTTTCTGTAATGTAACTGGTGTTCATGTAAAGCACTTTGATACTTGAAGGTTGAGTTCGCACTGAATTAAAACTGTAGAATACTGCACAAAGAGGTAAAAAAAAACATAAAAAGGAGAGACAAATAGATTGCCATTTAGTGGCTGATTTATACAAAGTGAAAACATAAACCTGGATAAACTGCAGCTTCCCCACTTAAACTGTGTGATCTTGGGCAAATATTTTATCTCACCAAAACGCGTTTCTCTTCATATTTGTGCATGAAAGAACGTTCAAATACATGAATCAGAAAATCAATTATACCAAAACCTATTGTGTTTGATTTAATAAACTAATGTTGCCTGTTGGACCTAGAGTTGTCAGGTCACCTAGGGTAGCCTGGCCTAGGGTAAGACAGTCACTAATAGAGGCTCATGTGTAAAGGTTGCATACCACCCAGCAGTAACTCACAGCAATTCCACTAAAAAAGAAACACTACACCAACTTTTGTATGAAAATACGTGTGTTTTATAAAAATATTACTTTGTTCTCTTCTCTATTATTTATCCTTAGTTAGCACAGTTCATTACAATACATTCGAACAGTAAAGTTATCAATTTCCACAAAGCTGCAAAGATATCTCACAATTCAACTTTTTTAGCATAAAAGTACATTACATTGGTTCTCAGGGGGCAGTGTCTGCACACCTTACAAGCTCAGCTAGACTTGGATCCTCTAATAGAGGTTATTACCATTTCCCCCCCCCACCTATGGCACCAAGAAGAGCTAAGCATGGGCGGATTTTGCGGATTCGCAATCCGCGAATTTGCGTATTTGCGTATTTGCGGATTGCGAAAATCCGCAAATTCCGCGAATCTCGCGGATTTGCGTATTTTTTTGGGGGGGTGTGTTCGCACGGGTTTCTGCAAGTTCGCGAGGGTTTTGTACAATTTCGCAAATTGCGAACTTACTTGTCGGGTCGCCAGTTTTGCGAACTTGTTGTTTCTACATGCCCAGCCTGTTTGCAAGGCTTTCTTCATCACTGCCACCCTCTGTCACCACTGGCACTCTCTTTGGTCACCCATGCCATCCTCTGGCTCACCCATGTCACCTTCTGTGTCATCACAGCACCCTCTGGTTCACCAGTGTACATTATTGGGGCAAAGCAAAGCACTGCCATCCTCTGTCAACACTGGCACTCTGGTTCACCCATGCCACCCTCTGGCTGGCACACCCATGCCACCCTCGGTGTCATCACAGCACCCTCTGATTGACCAGTGAGTGTACATTATTGTGGCAAAGCCAAGCACACCTGCTAAGTGCTTTAAGTTTTGCAAACAACAACACCTGCCCTGCCCCAACTGACATTAATGAAGGCTGGCACCTGCTTGTGTGCTCCCTTTCCTTTTTGTTGCAATAACAGGATGCAATGGCATACTTGTAACTATTCTGTGACTGTCAGAGCAGGGTCACACAATAGTTGCAAGTAGGCAACCGGATTCTGGAGGGCCCCTTCAGGAAGCACTACAGGTAAATGGTTACAAATGATGAGCTCAAACTTTTGCACCTGCTCGTTGGTTTTGCTTTTGCAAAACTCGTTTTTCGGTAATTTCGCCCTATTCGCGAGGCGCGGCGTCGTGCGAAATCGACCGTGGAAGCCGCGAACTCGTGCGAGTTACCCCAAGGTTGAGTATGGGCGCCGCCATTTTGTTTGCGTGACGTATTTCTGTTTCCGCCCGCTATGTGTAATCTCGCGCAATGAGCGCCTTGCGAATACAAGTTCGCACGAGTTCGCAAGAGAAATCGCGTGCGAACTTACTTACACGCACGTGTTTGGGCCGCCATCTTGTTTTTCATTCATTCCTATGTGTCTGGGTATGGTGTTTCTATCCTCTGTATATCTCTGCCATCCTTTGCTTGTTTTTATATTTTTTTGATCTATTTAACTTTTTTTCTATCCCTCTATTTTTCTAGGTCTGTATTTTTGTGTTTTAGGCTACTTTTGTTTACTTTTCAACTACTTTTTAAAACTTTTATTTCCTTCTTCCCTACTCTTATTCTTTTTCATTTTTTGTCTCCTTACTGCTAACACCTGCCCAGAACATGGTGAAGACAGCTGTCAAGCTGCCCAAGACGGGCACCGCAGCCCGTGCCCGGCTCCCGTGTGGCCGCTTGAGGGCGGAAATGGTGGTGCCCCGGGAGATCTTCAGCCCTGAGGAGGTGGGCTCACTAGTTTTTTATGTGCAGCGCTGTCTCCCCAGGACCATCGTGGCAGGCGGCAGGATCGCTGCTGGTTATACCAACAGCCAGGAGCGACGGAAGCGGTGGGGGCAGGTGTGCCGGGCCCTTTTTAACATCACGGGGGTCCAGCGCACCTACAATCAAGTGACCCACCGCTGGACCGATATCCTGGACCGAGAGCGCGACCTGCTAGACGTGCTGGGAGTGGAGGTCCCCGGGCTTGGTGAGTAGTAGTAGCAATTTTTTCATCACTCACTACTCTGTTTTTTCTCCTGCTCTGTGTGACTGTGTTATATTGCAAATGTTTGCTGTAACTTTTTTACAAAGAGCAATAATGCTGCTGATTACATTGATAACAGAGGTAAATTAATATTTCAAAATCTTCTGTGCATTTCAGGTGCACTGTTCTCCTTCTCTGTGGCGGTGCCACTGCTTATTTGTTTTCTATTTTGTGTTCATTTAATTGGGCTGAGTAATGTATGAGTGTATTTTACAGAACTGCGTAATGCTAGACACAAAGGGGCAGATTTACAAGCCCCTTGTGCCACGTTTACGCTGCCTTACCTGACGCACAGCGACGTAAACGTGGCGCATCCCTGCGAGTCATGTACAACGTGATGCATCTAGGGAGATGCGCCACGTTAAGGCCTGGGCCTGCGTCACAATGGGTGCGTTCCCACGCAGGGGGGGGGTGGGGGGTGCGGGGTGGAGGTCAGGCAGCTGTGCGCCTCGCAAAAGTGCCTGCGTGAAATCTACAAGATTTAACGCAGGCACTTCCGCGACGCTGCTACGTCAATTCTTTATGCCTGCTTGCTTGAAGCAGGCGTAAGGACTGATGCGGTATGTTGAGTATTGGGCAGCCCTGAGCATTGCTATAGTTGCATCGCGCCTGCGACGCGACTCTAGAGATGCGCCTCTCTTTCGTCACGAGATGCGTCACGCATCTGCCTACCCTTGCGCCAGGGTTTGCCGCATTGTAATTGCAGCGCATCTGCCGTGACGCAAGGTTAGTTTTGCGTTACGCATTTGTTCTGGTGCACATCTGGAGGTGTCCAGCTCAGAACTCGTAAGTATGCCCCTAAGTGTCAGATTAGCAATTACCTGCGCATCCCTGCAAAGTGTGCGGCACGCCAGCACCACCCATGGTGCGCCGTATTTACAATGCGGCACACCATGGTCCCAAAACGTCACCGAAGCGTTACGCATCGGTGCCGTAAAGGCGGCTCATAGATGGAGTTGCGTTGCAACGATGGCGCTGCTCCAGCAATGCTGCGTCAAGCCGTAAGTCTGCTTCATGCAGGCGCAGGGTTTCAGTGACGCATCATTGTCCTAAATGACTGATTGAAATTTTATATATTCCCCATAGCCACTTTTAGCATGCGTTCCTGCGCAGGAACGCCCTCCCTTGCGCTGGAACGCTCTCTAATGGCGCAGGGCTTTAGAATGGGATGCATCTCCCATATGCGTCACGTTGTTTATATACGCCACACCATGGCGCCTCTCTTGTTGTGGCGCTGCGTCACAAAAGTGACGCAAGAACGGAGCAAAAGAGCTGCAAGGGGCTTGTAAATCTGCCCCTAGAGTAGAGGCTCAGGTGCAGTCCTTCCTTTGTAGCCCTCATTTTGGATGAAATAGTTGGTTCTTGTTCTTTCTAAATGTTTGATTTGGTTCGACAAGCAGCAATCATCAATGTTTTCTGTTCTTTCTTTCATGTTGTACGTCAGGTCCGCCCAGGGGCAAGCGGACAGAAAAAGCGGATGCAGTGGCTCCAAAGGAGGAGGATGCAGGCCAGGGCGGCGAGTGCTCCTTTGCTGGCCCCAGTAAGTTTTCATTTAAATATAGAGGACCTATTGTTGTCCAAGCGTTCCTAATTTAATTTTTTCGAAATAGTGTTTAGATAGGAGCAAGATCAATAATACTACTGTTGCTGGGACAATTCTCCACAAACCGAACTATGGACACCAAAGACCAGAGTAATAATATTTCAGAGTGGCGTGTTTGGCACACTGTATAAACCTGGTAGTGTCAGCGGCACGGAATCCTCCTTGCAAAAATTGCAAAACCTTTCGCTCAGTCACTCTAGTCTGGAGGACCAAAAACCACAGAGTCTATTCAAGTTTAAAAGCTTTATTAAAAGTTAAAGTAAACACATATATTAAAATAAAGTTAGTTGGAAATGGAAAAGTGCTTGATGCTGAGTTGATGAGTAATGAAACACATTTCTTGTGGTCGAGCCGAGCTTTCACCTGGTTTGAAGTTGATGTTGCTCTTGTCCTTAGAAGTCCAGTTTCTGTCTGTTCCGAAAAAAATGATGTGTGTTAAAATTAATCAAGCATTCATCAATTATGACAAAAAAATGCAGCAAGACAACAACCTTCCCTGGAAGGATGGACATTTTTACTTTAGACTAGAGTAGACAGTCAATTAATTTTTCTGTTGTTTTCACATTTCTCTTCATTCCTAGCCCAAATACTAGTGAGTGTTGTAATCTAACATTCTTAAATCTACTTTGTAGGTGGAACATCTGGTGGCGGGGCCAGCTCGGATGTGGTGGTGATCAGTGACTCTGAGTCCGAGGACAGCTATGGGGAGAATGCGGCGCAAGAGGAGTCGGACCAAGAAGTACAGACTGTGAGGAAGGAGACAGTGGCGGTGGCGAGTACAGGTAAGCTGGATCATGGTACTATCTTACTCTTAGATAGGATATGAATGATGTGTATCCAGTGGTGGCCCAGTGACAAATTACAATATGGTAATTACAGCAGGCTGGGACCGACAGACAGATAGAGGCAGAGACAGAGAGAGAGGAAGACAGAAGGAGAGAGAGAGAGAGGGAGGGAGCCAGAGGGAGGGTGAGGGAGGGAGACAGAGAGAGAGAGAGAGAGAGAGAGAAACAGACATATCGCCTGGGCCTGATGCAGATGATACAGTTGCTGGTGTGGTTAACGGTTCAGAGGAAAAGTCACTCACTTCTGCCAGATCTCTTTCATATGAAAGAGCACCAAACCAAGGATACAAGTGAGTTGTGGGAAGGGAAATGGTGATTCAAGCGCCCCCCCTTGCCCCTTCCTGCGGACGCCCATGATACTGGCCTGAATAGTTTTGTACTGCGTTGGATAGTTGCTAGTTGTACTGTGACACAACTTCCTGCTGAATCATTTTGTGTTAATCATATTCTTAAAGAGCATTGGTTACATATTATGTCTTTCTTTCTTCATATAGTTGGTAATACTAAAACCTCTAAACCGACGAGGAGTATGAAGGCTGTACTGGCCCGGCAACGGAGGCTGGAAGCAACTGTTGCCCAATATCGGCGCCTGGTGGAAATGGAGGGGGACGACACGCACTCCAGTGCATCCAATCTAACATCTGCATCCTCCTCCGTGACCCCACGTTCTGCCGGTAAGCGCAGTGCTCCAGCGAACCGGAGCTGTGCTGGAAGACGCCACCGCCGAGCAGCAAAAGCTGCACCTCGCAGTACTGTTAAGGCTCGCTTGCGCCGTGCACTCCGCAGAGTGTCCGACCTAGAGGCGGAGGTCCAGAAATGGAACGAGTATCAGAATGTGGTGGAGGGCCTCCGCTTAGATCACGCCACCCTCCAGGAGAAGTACGACGCCCTGGCCCTAAGGCATGATGCCCTGGAGGCCAAATTCAACATCTTGCATCCCTAGAGTGTCCCTTGCCCCTTTTTAAGAGACTTTTGGGGGGTGGGAATTGGGAGTTGGGTTTTTTGGGGACTTTTGAAGGACTATTTATTTGTTGGGGTTAGGGAGGGTCTTGCGGGAGATTATTTTGTTAGGGATATAAATATACTTTTTCAAACTTTATCTGAGCATACCTGTTTTTTTACTACTTTTGAGCTTGGTGGGTGGTGGTTTTGCAGTAAGTTCATTTAACTGAACACTGTCATCGTGTTGGTTCAAGTGCAATAGGCCAAATGTTTTCCAAAGTAAATGCCTGTCACAGAGTTTGTTAATTGAAGAGCCCTAGGACTTTACTACTAGTACCACTGTCACTCTCTCGCCTCTCCGAACACTCCATTATACTACCTCCCATCCAAACGCTTATCTTACCTGTAATTTGTGTTTGAGGGCTGGCTCCACCTGGAATTCACAGTGTCCTAAGGCGTTCTGCAGCAGGGCCCCAACTGGAGTTTCCCGGCGTGGATTTTCTGCAAAACAAAAGCAATCAACATTAGAAATGTGGCAGCGGTGCTCACACACCACAAAAACCTAGAAGCCCCACAGACAGCACCCCTAAGACAGGCAAGCGAGCAATAATAACGCCTAAACGTTCACGTGCAATAGGCCAAATGTTTTCCAAAGTAAATGCCTGTCACAGAGTTTGTTAATTCAAGAGCCCTAGGACTTTACTACTAGTACCACTGTCACTCTCTCGCCTCTCCGAACACTCCATTATACTACCTCCCATCCAAACGCTTATCTTACCTGTAATTTGTGTTTGAGGGCTGGCTCCACCTGGAATTCACAATGTCCTAAGGCGTTCTGCAGCAGGGCCCCAACTGGAGTTTCCCGGCGTGGATTTTCTGCAAAACAAAAGCAATCAACATTAGAAATGTGGCAGCGGTGCTCACACACCACAAAAACCTAGAAGCCCCACAGACAGCACCCCTAAGACAGGCAAGCGAGCAATAATAACGCCTAAACGTTTACGTGTAATAGGCCAAATGTTTTCCAAAGTAAATTCCTAAACAATTTCATCCCTTAATAGACCTTGCCAGCAATGGCCCAGCCAAGACCCCTAAACCCAAACGCAAAAAAGTCACACTTAGCAAATTGTATTTAAATGAGGACTCACTACTTCCAGACAGTCCCTCTTTAGGGGACTCGTCAACGTAAGTTTCTTCATTGTGCAGAATCCAGGCATCAGCATTACGGGAAATGGATAGGGTGAGTCTGGAGGAGGAGGATAGACGACCAGGACTGAGTTCTTGTCAACTAACTGTTGTGAACATGAGGAATGCTGCGGCATCAAAATCAAGACAGTTCTGCTGATGGGCTGGTTGTTGCTTGTGATGGGGTGATTACAGTTTTGTTGTTAATGTGATGAAGCACTTGCTAAACAAAGAAAGACAGACACACAGGAATAAAAGTGAATAAGGAGGACTAAATTTACAGTTAATGAATGATTGACTCATTTTCAGAACTCGCTGTCAGGGAAGCAGAACTCGTCCTCATACTCTGCTAAATCATCAGTCGGTTGTACTTCTGGTAACTGAGGAGAACTTTCCTCAGGTAGGTCGGTGTCCTCTTCTTCCTGCGTGCATTCTCGTACTTTGTAATCTGGTGGTATGAAGTGCTGGTTCATCTTTATCACGGTGAGCCGCTCCACATTTGCGGGCAAGAGGCGGGACCTTTTGCAAGTCACAATGCCACCAGCAGAACTAAAAACACGTTCTGAAGACACGCTTGCGAGTGGGCAAGACAAGTAATTGATAGCCAGGTTGGTGAGCTCTCGCCATATTTTTCTTTTCCCATGCCAATACGCCAATGGGTCCTCAGTAATATTGACCGCTGTTGAGTCATCCAGATAGGCCTGCACCATTGAAAGAATGTCCTCCCGCATTCCTGTACTTTGCACTTCTGTGTCCTTTCTGGGACAAGGAAATCCTAGCTCACTTAGCCAATCCGCATCAGACATATCGCCTGGGCCTGGTGCAGATGATACGGTAGCTGGTGTGGTTAACGGCTTAGTGGAAAAGTCACTCACTTCTGCCAGACGCACAGATGCAGAAGTGCTTTTTTGGGACACCTGATGGCCTGCTGATTCACTAGTAGTACTGTCTTCTCGTACAGTTTCCTTCCGCTCTCTTTCAAAACGAATGGCTGACTGAGCTAGCCAACGTTTGTACTCTGTAACATCTGATGTTTCAAAAGGAATTATTACTTTGCCAAACAATGGCTTTTTGTAACGTGGATCCAGAATAGTAGCACAAATGTAGTGCTGTTGTTTCTTGATATTTACAAGCCGTTTATTGCTAACTAGGCGTTGTAATAATCTCTGCGCCAACTCATATGCTTCATTCTTTCCAGCATCTTTTAATTGTAAAGACACCACCTTGACTTGGTGCTCGAGCTTCAGCAACAATGGCATAGCTTTGCTCAAAGAACAGTCCTCCCTGCTGACGTCACGCGTGAAGACCTCAAAAGGACGAAGCATGTCTGTCAGGCTTTTAACTAGCTGCCATTGCTCCACCGCTAGCATCATTTCAGTCGTATCACCACCCAGGTTGTAGAAATACTCATTGACTACTGGAAACAGCTCATGCAGACGCTCAAGCATGTAGAAGGTTGAGTTCCAACGTGTTGCCACCTCCTGGATAAGTGCTTTCACTGGCATACTACGTTCATTTTGCTTGCGCCTCAGCTCCTTCCGGGCCTTAAACGAATGGTTAAAATGTGTGCATATTCTTCTGCAGATGGTCAGTATTTTGTCGACTGCAAGTTCTTTTTTCAAGAACTTTTGCACGACAAGGTTCATACAGTGCGCCAAACACGGCACTCTGAAATAGAAACCGTCCTCCATGGCCCTAACTACATTGCTGCCATTATCAGTAGAAACATAACCAACCTTGCATTTTCTTGGGGGCAGCCATTGGGAGACCTTTTTGTTAAAGTCATCCAAAATGTTGGCTGCAGTATGACTTTTCTCCATGCCAAACATGGCTAATGTTGCATGTTTACGAGCACCCTTAAAAATCTCGACCAAGTCACCACCTGCATTTATCTGTTTTGTAATCCCTGAAAAAGAGACCCAGTGTGCAGTGATGCACATGTAATCAAAGGCTTGGCAACTGGTCCACATGTCTGTTGTCAGGTGTATAGTGTGAACTTCACTCTTCTGCAAAGCAGCCCAACTTCTCGGACAGCTCCTTCTCGGACAGCTCCTTGCGCATGTACTTCTGCTTGTACTAGTAGCCCATACAGTTGTTGTTGCAGCTTTGGTTGTTGAATAGTACTTGTGAGATGAGTTACAACCTGTGTTGATGGTGTGCTGCTACTTTCTTGCGATGAGCCAACATCACTGGTCGTTGGTGATTCAACCACTAAACAGGCTACCTGTGCAGCACTCATGGTGGGCCTTTGTTTTCCCCACAAAAATTTAGTGGTGGTGCCACCAGTCTCCTTGGTAAGTGGTGCCACTTGCTTCTTCTTCTCCTTAGTAGAAACATCTTTCTTGCTAGAGGACCTACGGGCACCTCTTTTTGGAGCCATCTTCTTCAGATGTCGGAACAACAGGCCGCAGCAGGACTTCTTCCTGGCACTGATGCTCAACGATGATGCGGATTTATTGACTTTATGCACCTACAAGCAAACGAAGACAGAGGAACATCAGTAAATATATGTTGCATATGTAGCACTTCAATAAATAGTTTGCAAGTAGGCATTTATGAATACACTCGTGCACAACACTGCACACCACACAATATGGAAATTTCAAAATTAAGAATTGCTAAATTTTTGGGAAACAGGAATTTAACATTGATCCAAGAGAGCACACACAGAGAGGGTTATAGTTTCATGTACCACTGACTCCCCCTGGGCACAATCGGTGAAAGCAAGGCAAAATGGGTGCAGGCCTTTATCACAAAGCTCACTGCCTGCCTTCAAAATGGCCGCTTGACCCCCATCCACATGGCCAGGACCATGCCTCAAAATGGCCACCACCAACATAGCCAGCCCCCAACCCCTACTCCAAAAAGTCAAAAAACACAACACAAATCAAATCACCACAATCCAATGACATCCATCAAGTTTCAGAAGGCTTATGCTGCCTGCTGGTGGTTTTCTGGTGCAGAATTGCAATTTTTACAATTTCGCGAGTGCGAGATTGTTGCTTCACGGCGCGAACGTGCCGAAAAACCAGCAAAATCCGCGAACAGACCGATTCTGGGCCCCCTGGCCATAATGGATGAAATCAGAGCACACTGGGTGCAGGCCTATGGCACAAAGCACACAAACTGGCTTAAAAATGGCTCATAGACCCCCACCCACACGGGACCAGGCAATAAAATGGCCCCCACCCACATAACAAGCCCCCAACACCACCCCAAAAAGTCGTAAAACACACAAAAATCACCACAATCCAATGCCATCCATGCCCTGGCCAGAATCATGTTAAAAATAAAATTCAACAAAACAGTTGTATCATGCATGCACCCATAACTAAGCCTGGTGGTTTTCAATTCATGTGCAGAATTGTAATTTTTACAATTTCGCCAGTGCGAGATTGTTGCTGCACGGGACGCGAGCAGTGCGAACACAAGCAAAAAAATCCTCAGCTCGCGAACTTGCAGATTTTCCCCCCAAAAAGTCGAAAAACAAGCAACACACACAAAAATCACCACAAACAAACAACATCAACTTACTTCCTTGTGAAATAAAATTTCGAATCCAAAAGTAATCCAAAAGGCCTCAAATCCAAATATCCAGCAGCATCCACAAAAAGTAATCCTTCCCAGTCAAGATCGAAATCAAAGTGGCCAGGAAATGGACTAAGCAATGGGAGGAGCTTGCTGGACAGGAACAGGAAGTTGGAGACTGGGGCACTTCCTTCACCCCACCCCTATGGGAGGAGCTTGCTGGACAGGAACAGGAAGTTGGAGACTGGGCCACTTCCTTCACCCCTCCCCAATTGTAATTTTTGTACTTTCGCGAGTGCGAGATTGTTGCTGCCCGCGCCGCGGACCGCGAGCAGTGCGAACACAAGCAAAAAAGCCGCTTCGCACGGATTTGCGTATTTTCGCCACATCCGCGAGAGTTCGCGGATTGCAGATTTACCGAAAATCCGAATAATCCGGGAGAGTAACGGAATTTCCTCCCATGCTTAAGAAGAGGTGGCTAAAACTTCCCACTCCACTTATTCTGTGCAAGCTCTCCTCTAGAGCTGTCTCAAGGAGGGTTATTTACCAATATTATACAGTCAGCATTTAACAACAGATCTAAGATGACCCTTGTGGAAGTCTTGAAGGGTTCTGCCCCCTTTAGCTCACTCCTTGTGTGGCCAACCGATAGTTTCTGCTCCTCTGCCCTTTTTATGGGAAAATCTACTGCCTTCAACTTCCCCCTCTCAATCACTCCTTACTTCTCGATGCAGAGCCCACAGGGCCTGAGTCTCCGATCATCGGGGGGGAACAAGGACCACACCAGGGCACTTGGCACGGCTTGTCGGCCCCTCGACCCTCCTCACCCGCTAAAACAGCTCCTCCGTGTTGAAGCTAGAGCGGGGAAAGAGGGGCACACAAGCGGAGAAGAGCCGATGCTCGCCTCACGCCCGCTTCCTCCACAGGAGCTAACTCCGCCTTCCGTGAGAGAAGCGGCTCGTCCGGGCATGCGCGGGTGACTAGCGGCTCAAGGACAGAGTCTGCTCAGCTTCGCGGGACCTCCTCCTCCGGTTCCGCCCACGCTCCAGGACCCGCGTTCACTCAGCAGGGCCTGCGCAGTGCAGGGGTGAGATTCCACAGCGCGTTCCTAATGCCTCAGTCACCAGCCTCAGAGAGATGGGGGCAGCCTTCACTACGCGGCCAGTTCACTCGGCGTCACCGCGCCAGGCACTCGGTTCTAGCCCCCGACCGGGACAACCCCACTACCCCTGATGAGGCGAAGCGACACCACAGGTAACAACAGAGGGGGGGGGGGCTCAGTTGAAATGCCTGATGAACCTCCTTTTCTCTCAATTCTCTTGGCTTCTGATAAAGGCACACAGGAATCCCTCTCCTTTAATCTGCACCAGGACCCTTTTCCTCACTGGGCAGTGGATGGAGCTTCACTCCAGTACAACCTCCCTCACCCACTCTTTCCTCTGGGACCGGATGAGAACAGGTGCCCAGGATCTCCAGGATTTCCTCAGGCAGGGGCAGGTCAGTAACTACAAGGGGAGAAGGGTGGTGAATCAGTAAGGAGCGTCCCTACACTGGGAGGTCAACCCTCTGATGATCCTACCCCCGCCTTATGCTACAGCCTTGACTCCAGCTAGCCTACTCTGAAAAGACAAAATGGCTGCCCAGCATTCCGCCTTATATAGGCTGACCCTCAGAGGTCCAGAAGGGACCAGAAGGTTCTGGAATGCCCTATTCTATCCTATGGGTCAGATCTCAGGTGTGACAGTTGAAAACCACCATTTTGTAGATCTGAATGAATTCTTGTCAGGAAAGGCACCTAGGCCTAAGGTGAAGAACTATGAGGGCAAAAAGAGCATCTATCCCCCAGGCCAACACCATAAAAATCTAGTGGACACAAAAAGATGAAAAGGGTATGAGGGGCAAAAAGGGGGCAAAATAAATAAATAATAGGAGGGGCTATGCAAAAGGCCAGACAGGTCTAACATTGCCTATAATATCTGACCCACATACAGGATCCACAGAAAAACGTTCTTGCCTGTTTGTTCACTATCAGCACTGTCACCAAAGCGATTTCGGGAGCAGGAATGACTCTAAGCTCATGTTTATAAGTACTTCTAAGTGCAGTGCCATTTTTTGACATATTCATGTCAAAGCTTCCATGTGTTGAAGAAATCCCGTTTTTTGAATTTAGAAGTGACTGTATCAAATGTTGGGTTGTTTTTCTATGTTTTACGTAGCAAATATTTTCAATGCTTGACACTTGCATGGCCCAAAGTGCCAAGCTAGAGCCTTAACTCGCCGCTGGGGCTCTCCCAGTTAAACCTCTACACCCAAAACACACTGCCCAATTTCAGTTTTGAAGATAGTGAAAAAACATTACAATATTCCGACCATGAGATGAAGGAAGCACGTAACAGGTGCCTTCGGCATGGCCTCTTCTATTGTGATTGGGTGGGCCAAAGGTCAAGTTTGGGTGGGCCTGGCCCACCCGGCCCCCATGCTAGAGCCGGGCCTGATTGTACATGGAAAACCTGCATTGCTAACATGGCTAAAAGCATAAAACATCATGTAATGGCATCTCAAAAGGGGGGTGATTTTAAAGAAAAAGCATATTCATGGTGGGCATAGTATTAAAAAACCATATCACATAAATTCACTTAGAAAAAAATATTAATTATGCTCATCATACAGGTTAGAGTCATAGTCTTATATGAGACAATACTGGTGCAATCAGTTCAGATAGACAAATTAAAAAATGAATTATTCAGATGCCAGGCAGGACAACTGTGCATGGCTGGCATCCAGTTCATTAAAACCATTATGTATAGAGTTCAATCGATACATCCATTTACACTCTCTTACATTTAAGATGGCTGCAATGTTACCACCTCTGCTCCCAAGTGTAGGCTTTTCCAACAGTAGCCACTTGAGATCATCTGGCCCGTGTTGTGCATCTCTGAAGTGCTCCACAAGCGGGCCCCTTGGACTTCGCAACGTATTCTGCTACAATGCTGTAATATGCGAGCTTTAACCTTCTGCTGTGTTTGGCCAACATATATCATATCACTCAGACAAATGATTCCATAGATGACATATGAGGTGTTACAGTTAGTAAAAGATTTAAGATCAATCTTGTGTTGTTTGTGGACAAACTGTTTTGTTTGAATCGTCATTTTGCAGGCCTTACACTGACCACACTTGTAGTGGCCAAGTGTGGGGGGTAAGCTCCACAACGATGGAAGGGATGGTTTCTCAGGTGAATCTAGCAGTGACCGTACCACATGGTCCTTCATACTTTTGGCTTTCTTGAAGGAATGCATAGGTAGGTCCTGCTGTTCCATGTCGTCTGATATTAGGCCCCAGTGTTGGTTTATCACCTTCTTGATCGCGTTGCTATGAGTGGAAAACGTGGTGACGCATATCATCCTCTGTGTAAAGTCGCATTCTCTTTCTTTGGGTGTCAGTTGTGTTTCTCTGGGGCTGAACCACACCCTCTAATGTACTTTCTTGACCAATCTCATCGGATAGCCCCTGTGTAGAAGTCGGTCACTCAGCTCCTCAGATTCCAACATGAAGTCTTTCTTGGAGCAGTTCCGGTGGATCCGCAGGAACTGCCCGAAGGGCAAGTTGTCCCGAAGTCCCCTCGGGTGGGGGCTATTGTAGCGGAGCAATGAACTGTGTTCGGCTGGCTTCTGGTATAGTGTGGTGTGTAGTAGATTGTTCTCATTTCTAATGGTGATATCAGGAAAACCAACTTTTTCAGCATCACAATCTATGGTGAACTGTATATCCTCACTCCTCTAGTTCAACCATGTTAGATCTGGGGGTCTCTAATTGGCAGAGGTAAGTACCTTAGACCAAGTAGGGACCCTTGCTTCTAGTCAGGGTGAAGAATTACACACAGTAGATAACCCCTGCTCACCCTCTAGGTAGCTTGGCACGAGCAGACAGGCTTATCCCTAAGGCAATGTGTATAATAAATGCACTTAACACAACAATAATCCCCAATCCACCACAAACTGAGACCACACAGGTAAGTATATATAAAAAATATAACTTTATCTTAGTTGCAGCAGTAAAAATCAACAGTACACGATAATTACTTCACTAGGAAAATGTTGCACTTAATCTTAATGGTCGCGCTTAACTTGCTAGGAAGTTCTTATTAAAAACAGTCTCAAGTCTCTTAAAATTATCACCAAATTAATTCCACTGTGTTGTAGGCTCAAAGTCAGCTCTTCGCTGGCTCTGCACAAGCCCTGCTAGGGCGCCTCACTGTGTTGCTTTGTTAGGGACAGCCTCGGCGGGGGAGGAGCCTTCTACAATGCCCCGGCTGGTCCCGTCAGCTCTCCGCCCGCTCTCGACAATCCAGCGAGCGGCGGGGAGCTAACCTGGCACTTGGATGCTGGGACGGCAGGCCAGGGGCGGTAAATACTCGCGTTGCTCCCTCGGCGAGGACAGGTCACTCTTCCGCCTCAAGCGCGGCTCCGGCGTCGTTCGGCGAGGCTTCAGGGGGACAGACCAATGAAGTCGCGGCTCCACAGACGAGCCCCTGCATACACCCGGGAGTCAGCCAATGACAGCGCGGCTCCCGGGACAAGCCCCTGATGATGCGGAGGCCGGCAGCCAATCAGTGCGCGGCCTTGAAGATGATGCGGCGGCGCTGGGCCCATCCCAGCGCGGCGTTCACTGAGGGGGCTCGGTTCCCTTAGCCAATGGGAGCGCGGCGGCTTCGATCTCCGTCTCCGCGGCCCCGGCAAGGGGCGGCGAACTTCTCAGGGTGTTTCTGGCCCCGGGCAGCGGCGATGAAAAGGCGGCAAGCATTTTTAGGGCCACAGGTCATGACTAGACCGCCCACTAGGTCACCAGTTCGCTAGGGGTGATTCTTGACGCAGGTAGGTACCACGATCTTCCGGTCACCCTTAAATATGTGCCGATGAGCACATCGATCGTCTCCCCCAGCCAGCAGTTAAAAACACGCGCTGAGGGTAAAACACAGCGCGATCTTCACAGCAATTTGGAAATGCTTGGGAACCTTTTAACCCTGGGTTCCAGGACAGGAGGCCAGCTCTTCTCAGGCCCTTGGAGATTCTTGCAGAGACAAAGCACACAGCAAAGTGTTGGTAGTTCAAGCAGGTAAGGCACAGCACACAGCAAAGCCCTTCTTCTTCTCTCCTTCAGTTGGATAGCAGGATAGGTCAGCCCTTAGAGCACGCAGCAAGGCAATCTTCATTCAGTTCCTTCAGCAGTCCTTCTTCTGGCAGAGGTTCCTCTTGATTGTAGAATCTAATTTTCTGTAGTCAGGGGTCCTTCTCTTATACCCCTAAAAGTCTTTGAAGTCCTTTGAAGTCTTTGTGCAAGTGGGCCCTGAGCCCGGTCTAAACCAGTTCTGGGTGTTGCTGGAGCACTGGGGCTTTCCTGGCTTCCTTCTTCCTCTCAGTATTAGGGACAGAGGTGACAGTCGCCCAGCAGGGAGGTGGAGCCAGCATTGTGGTCAGGCAGGCACAGCCCTATTCACTCCCAGGTGCTATCTCCTCCCACTTCCCTGGCAGCAGATGCAGCCTTTCATCCACGGGCTGACTCAGACAACCTCCTGGGGGCTCTGCAGCCCCTGTCACCCTCAAGCCAGACAGTCAATCCACAAACAGGCCCAGGCACACAGAAAGGTTAGACAAGAGAACAGCCACTTTCTAAAAGTACTATTCTCAAACACAGAATTTAAAACCAACCCTTACTAAAAGATGTGTTATTAAATTCTGAGTTCAGGGATATCAATTACTTATGTCCCATCTTGTTCCTATGAGAAGATAGGCTGGTATCCATTGGGACCAGCCTCCCCCATGTTATTCTATGGAGCAAGATAACCTTACAGCAGTGAGCACACAAAATGGCTGCTGCTCACTACCAGAGCATGTGACCTGCACTAGTACATGCTCTAACTTACCCATACACTGCACCCTACCCAGGGGGGTACCTTGAGCCTTCCATAGGGGTGACTGATGTGCACAGACAGGGAAGGGTTAGGCCCAGCCAGTGGGGACACTGGCCAGGCGGACATGGCAGTCTACTGACTGCACACAGGCACTGCGCTGGCAGGCCTGAGACACCATTTTAGGGCTACTCATGTGGGTGGCGCAATCTGCGCTGCAGGCCCACTAGTAGCATCTGTCATCACCAGCCCTGGCACACACAGTGCACTTTACTAGGAACTTCAGGGTGAAACAAATATGCCAATCAGGTATACCCAATCAATATGACAATTTGCATAGGGAGCACTTACACTCTGGCACCGATCAGCAGTGGCAGAGTGTCCAAAGCATCTAAACCAGCAAAAACGAAATCCAGCACAGCATCAAAAATACAGGAGACAGAGGCAAAAAGATGGGGGAAAACCACGCCAAGGGTGTCAGGTGTAACAAACCACATATGGAAAAGGCCCAACTCTACTGAATTGCCGGTCCAGATCATCAGAATATCATCTATGTACTGCCTCCACAGGGTCACCTCAGCGTTATAGGGATTATTGGTGCAAAAGACATAGGAATTTTCAAAGTGATCCATATAAATAATCATCAGGTCTGGGGTAAAGGCCGCTCCCCATCGCTACGGCTTTGACTTGAAGGTTATAGTAACCCTGAAAAAAGAAAATATTCTACATCATTGCAATTTGGAGTAGTTTAATAATAAACTCTGTAGGTACCCCCACAAGTGCTATTCTCCGATCGAGGGCTGTATTCATCACTACGTGAGCCGGTTCCTGAGGTATACTCATATATAGTGACACGATGTTGAGGGTCACTAAAAGTTGTTGAGCTGGGTCAAATGGTTGTTGATCTACTAAGTTAATTTTCTCAATAGTGGCCCTTAAGTATGCCTTTGTGGTCTCTGCTATTGGCTTCAGAAAGAAGTCTACGTATCTACACAGGGGTTCGAGTAGAGATCCACAGCCCGAGACGATAGGCCGTCCGGGCGGGTTCGCCATGTCCTTGTGGATTTTTGGTAGTGTGTAGATCGTTGGAAGGCGAGGCTGCTTATGGTTCAGTTAAAGAAATTCCAAGTTGGATAGAAAACCTTGCTCTAGCCCTTCCTTCGTGCTTTCCAAGATCTCTTTCTCCAGTTCCTTTGTAGGGTCCGACTATAGTTTCCTGTAACTGATTCCATCTTGCAGTTGGTTATGGATCTCAGTTTTATATTTGGTAACATCCTGTACCACAATTGCGCCACCCTTGACCGCGGGTTTGATCACAATTCCCTAGTTCTGCTTTAATGACATAAGGGTTTCCCGTTCCATTTTGGTAACATTTTAGTTGACGTATTGTTTGTCAGTCAGCACTTTGGAGACTTCTCGCAGGACCACGCTCTCATAGGCAAGGATCTTATTGGTCATAGCATGAGCCGGTGGATGGTACCCTCAATCCTGTCTGTGAAGCTACTCCCAATGCAAGAGATTGTCTGAAGAAGTACCGTAGGCGAATCTTCCTAAAAAAACTATGGAGGTCTGTCTTAATGGTGAAATTATTCAGATGGGCAGTCGGTACGAAGGACAGACCTTTGCCCAGCACCTTCGTCTTTTCTTATTTCAGAACGTAAAAGGAAATGATGATTATTAGGTTTTCTTGTTGTCTTACCACCTGTAGACCCTGCAGTAGGTTTGGATCTCGCCATGGCTCTCTGGCTATGTCAGAACTATAAAAATCAAGATCCTGCAGAACCACAACGTTTGTGCTCTGAGAAACAGAGCTTGTTGGCCACGTAAAGAAAAAGTAACTCGGAACTGCTGTTGGAGTTCAGCAGTTCACGAGCATAATTTTAAGATGGCCGCCGACTCGGAAGTTGAGTCAGCGGTCTAGTTGTTATCTTCCTTTCCAGGTGCGGAATGCTAGGTGAAGCGCGCGTGCCAATACTGATGCGCACTTCACCAGAGTATTCTGTGAGAGTTGGTTGACCGCTTTAGCGTTCCTGTCACCAACTGATATTTTTGAACTTGCGTCACGTTTTTCTTTAGTATTTTGGTCCATTCTTGTTTGGCTGCTTACCATTTGTAATTGCCTATCGTACCATAGTCCATAAAAAATCCTGGAGCCCTAGAAAAGGTACGGAGAGTCAACTTACTGAATTCTGCTTTCACCAACTGTCGGAGGTTCGAGCGGACACTTCGGCAATAAAACAGCATCTACAAGAAGAAGAAAAAAGACACAGATAAGTGAATGTGGTGAATGAATAAATAAAGACAGCGTGTTTGTGAATTTTGAGAAAAAGGAAAGGTTTAATTACTGTACAGTTCTGGAGAAATTACAGAGATGAAGTTTAGAGATTTAAGGAGATACTTACCCTGATGTTAGTTCACAGAAAAAACTCAGGGAAACCTGAAAGACATAAAAAGAGAATAGTTGATCTAATGTAAAAAGAAACAAGTAATAACTAGAAAAATAAATCAAATGACGACGGAAAACATAACTAGAGCAGAGTGCTCATAATAGGGGGTAAGAGTAGATATAAGTGAGATAAATAAATAGAAAGATAGATAACACAAATAGATAAAGAATTATATATTTGCAGATAAGACTTCAGGAGCCAAAGAGTAGAAAAGGCAAGAAGATAAGTGAAGGAAGAGTAGCACAAGTCTTTGGATTGTTAGGTAAGAAACAGTCTAGACAAGATTTAAGTAAGAAGGAAAATAGGGAGAGAGTTTAATCTATGTCTTCTTGTATGCATTAGGACTTCTATGATTCGTCAGAACTACAGACAAGTTTGAAGAAGCAGAAAAGAACAGATCCAGAGCAGTCTCTTCTTTGTTTATTATTTTATCCATTCACCCTTCCCCCTTTGGGTTCCTTGAGAGTCAAGTTTTGGATCCTGGAGGCGGAGTTGGGAAAAGAGCAGCTACCTGTTCCAGTGCAAGTTGTAGTAAGAGAACACTCATAGCCGTTGACAGGCTGGAAACGCACCTGCTTCTATGCTCTCATGCGTCCCCTCTCCCAGTTCCCGCCGAACTGCTCCTGCCCCCGCTGGGTCCTTCAAGCCAATTGGCGCTCCTTCCCCTATGTGGTCGCCATTGTCCTTTGCCTAAAAAAGAAGAAGACGGTCCTTGGAGTTAATACCAACTATCCTGGTATCTGTATTCTGAGCTAGTGCCTGGTTGCTAGTTTTCACTGTTGGTACTGTTAGAACCAGATGACTCAGATGACTGTTAGAACCAGATGACTCTACGGCCTCTGTATCCCTCTCTTCCTCTGTTTGAAAATCAACCTTTGTTATCCTGTTTAAAATAGTCCTCTTGGGGGGCGTGGCCAAGATGGCGGGGTAGGAAGGCGTGTCTGCCGGAGCTCCCGACCCCATCCAAGGCCCCAAGCCCTGATTGCTGCTAAATCTCCCCCCCGGAGCCACACGGAGTAGCTGCGCTGTCCGGGGGCTGGTCACCGCCGCCGGCGCCCCGCAGAGCAAGACTCACCGAGTTCGCGGCGACGAGCTGCGGACCGGTGGAGGCACCGCACCCAGGTCCTGACGGATCGGTGGCCTCGAGACGGCGGTGAGGTGCTGAATTAGCCGGCTGGAGAGTGCGGAACACCTGGAGGGCAGCGGACTGCGGGGCCCCCATAGCGGTGTGGAGCGGCGCAGTGTCCGGGGCGCCTCCGCTCTCCTCTCTGGGATCCAAGATGGCGGCGCGCCGAGACCGGGGATCTCCGCCCGGACCTGACAACAGCCCTGGGATTGCACTGTGATTGCGCTGGTGGGAGCGGTTGCTCCCCGCTGCTAGGCGGAGCCCCCCAGGCAACGAAGCAGGCGAGGTGCCGGTCACGGCGGACCCTCCGACCGGAGCTGGGAGATCTCTCCACCCGAGGTGCTGGTGTGACCGGGGTTGGAGCTACGCGAGTGCCCGGCTTGGCGGCCTCCCCGACCTTTGCGAGGAGCCGGGCGCTACTTCCAGCTGGGTTGCGGCCATATCGAGCTCGGATTGAGACCGACTGAACACGGGCGCCTGGCCAACCTGTGGCACCCCCACACCCCCGACTCCGACCCGCTTCTGCGCGAGGCTGCCAGCGAGGCCCGCAGTGATTTGAGGCAGGTGGGGGAGCACCGGTCACACCCTAGACAGAGCTCTTGCCCCCGCAGACGCAGGGGGGATGCGTTGGAGATCTGGCCGCCCCTCTCACCAATTGCCACGACTGAGGTCGGACCCAGGGAGACGCAGGGGCACGACCGTGCTGAGGTGGTGAGTCCTTTGACCACAAGTACCGGCTGGACGTCGGTGAAGGCACCGGAGCCCCTGTGCCGCTGTTCGCCCCGGGAACGCAGCGCCAGTGACCCCCTGGGAACAGCGAGCGCAACTTTCCCCGATTCAGCCTGGAGTGCGGCGACTGCCCTGACCAGCCGTGGGTTTTTGGGGTTGCAGTGGACCACCGCCCGCCTTGGCCTTGAGGTGGACTCCTAGGGGTGCGGGAGTAGACGTGATAGGGCGCTGAGACGGACACTTGGCCTGGTTGAGGAACCTACATCATGGCTGTTCAGCGAGGGGGTAAACGCAATGACCGCACGCTTCCGGAGATGCTCAACAGACAGCCGAACAAGGGGGACAAGAACTCATCTTCGCCTGGAGCAGCTGGGGGCTCGCACTCGGGTGCGGCAGCGGAACCTCCGGTCACCAGATCCTTTTTGGAGTCTCTATTCAGCACGTTGAGGGACGACTTCCAAGCCTTGAAGCAAGAAGTAGCAGGTGAGATGAGAGAAGTCCGCAGGGAGGTGGAAGGTTTGGACGAGAGAGTGGACACTGTGGAGAACTCCACGCACAGACAGGATGAAGAGATCACTCTTTTGCAGCAGGAAGTGCTGACTCTCAGGGAACAGCACTTAGATCTCCAATTGCACAACGAGGACTTGGAGAATAGGTCACGAAGGAACAACATTAGGGTCCGGGGTGTGCCGTCATCGGAAGAGAACCCTGATATAGTCGGGTACCTCCAGGAACTCTTTCGCATGGTCTTGGGAGAAGGAGACGATTTCCTCATTAGAATTGACAGAGCACACAGGGTGGGACCCCGCAGAAGGGCTAATGGACCCCCCCCCCGGACATCCTGGCGTTCCTCCCGGACTTCCCGCTGAAGGAAAGGATCATGGCAGAGGCACGAAAAGCGCGCTCGCTCACCTTCCGAGATCACCCTGTGGCGCTATATCAGGACCTGTCTACTCTCACGCTTCAGAAGCGTAAATCATTTAAGATTGTAACGGATTTCCTCAAGCAACACGACACGCCCTACTCCTGGGGGCACCCCTTCCGTATCATCTTTAAGTGGCAGGGAGAGACTCACCAATTGCGGAACCTGCAGGACACCTGCGAAATCCTGGGCATCACCGCGGAAGAGGAAGAGTCCAACACGCCGAGAAGATGGCGCACAGCTGACGGAGACTGGCAACAAGTTGCACGACGAAGGAGGACGGCGGAGGGATCCCGGAGGCCTGGGTCTCCAACTATTAGAGCGGAACGTGCGGCTGCTGTTCGGACAGCGTCCGAGGAACTTGGAGGTGCGGTGGAGGTTGCATTGACCGCTTAATCGTGCTCCGGGGGGAGTTCATTACAGCACTGTTCCAATAGCCGGCTGAAATGGGGGGGGGGCGAAGGTTGGACCACGTGTGGCTGGACGTCCACAAAGGTAACATTTCACGGACTGGTCCGTTAGGGCCTCTCTGGGACTATTTCAGGAGGTTTTGGGTAGTTGGGGGCGGGGGAGAGGGGTTCTGATGCTGGTGGTGGGGGGGAGTGGGGGGGGGAAGTTGGGGTGTGAATTGAGGGGAAGGGAGGGGGAGGGGTGTTGGGAGTTGGGGAAAGGGAATGTTGAAGGGGGAGAGTTGGGGTTAGCCCTGTCCAGTGCCTCTTCGGTGTCTGCGAGTATTCCGCTAGAGACATACGTTCACTTGGAAGTCATCGTGGTGCCACACACTATGTCCCACACACATAGACAAAGTAGTCCCGACTGTCCATGGCTGAGTTCAAGATAGTCACCCTGAATGTTAAGGGTCTGAACAATCCCACGAAGAGGAGGGCAGTCCTCTCGTTATTGGAAAACTCCCAGGCTGACATCTGTCTGCTCCAGGAAACCCACCTGTTGGCCGGGGACTGTCACAGGTTGAGGTCCCGCCACTTCCCTACACAGTTCTTCTCCTCCAACACGACCAAAACGGCGGGGGTGGCCATTCTTTTGTCCAAATCATTCAAGGGGGAGGTGCTGCACAAACTAGTGGAACAAAAGGGGAGACTTCTAGCCTACAGATTTAAATTAGGAACCCTGGTATTCACGGTGGGCACAGTTTATGGCCCGAACGAACAGCAAGATAGATTTTTACGCAAGGCTTTGGAGGATGTCACAGCGTCACCGGACATATATATAATACTGGGAGGGGACATTAATTTAGTCTTTGATTCCTCGCAAGATAGATCAGCCCAGCGATACCCGCAGACTGGGGAACTCTCACAAGCGGTGAAGGCGCAGCTAGTTGATTCTGACCTGCATGACCTCTGGCGCGAGCACCACCCAACCGACAGGGACTTTTCCTATTACTCGCACGCACACAAGACATATGCCAGGCTGGATTACCTGCTGGTCTCTGGACCGGCTCGTGACTTAGCTACCGCCTCGGAAATGGGAGTCCTATCCCTTTCGGACCACGCACTGGTCTCGGGGACCTTCTTTCTCCCGCCGGGCTCGGCCCGGAAGGGGGTCTGGTGGCTTCGAGACACGCTTCTGCATAAAAAAGCGGTAGTGCAGAGTATTGTGGACTCAGTTAGGGATTTTCAGCTACACAATTCTAACCCTGACACCTCGCTATCGACTCAATGGGGGGCTCTTAAGGCGGTTATTCGGGGAGAGTTCATTGCGATCTCAGCCGCAGACAATCGAGATAGGAAGATAAAGCGAGAGGAGCTCACTCAGAGGGTTCGGGAACTTGAGCAGGTACACCGTCGCACCGGGGCTCCGAGAATCTGGAAGCAGTTGAAGGTAGCTCGGAAACTCTTGTCCTCATTAGACTTAGACAGGGCTGAATATGCTGCGCTGCGCCTAAAACACGCTTACTACACAGGAGGGGATCGGTGTGGCCGCCTCCTTGCGGCCAAACTGAGAGTGGCACACCAGAGTCGCCAGGTGAAGGAATTGGCAGGGAGCGCGGGACAGGGGATCTCAGGCGATGCTGAAATTGCCGAGGCCTTCCGTCGATTCTATGCCGACCTGTATGCAGCTGAGGCCGCACAAATGGGGAACCCGGAAGATTACCTTGATTCGGTATCCTTGTCCTCCCTAACCCCCGAGCAGGCAGACTACCTAGAGAGAGAGATTAGGATAGAGGAGGTTATAGCAGCGATTTCTAGGCTTAAATTAGGGAAAGCCCCGGGTCCGGACGGTTATACCGCCCTCTTCTACAGGACGTTCTGCACAACGCTAGCCCCGATCTTGACCAGGCTGTTTAACTCTTTCACTGACCCAGGGGCTATTCCTCCAGATCTCCTACAGGCGACGGTTTCGGTGATTCCCAAACCGGGGAAAGACAGGAAACAATGCGGCTCCTATAGACCGATCTCCCTACTGAACGTAGATCTGAAACTCTACACGGGGATCCTGGCGACAAAACTGGCACAGTACCTTCCCGGCCTGATTGACCCTGACCAGGCTGGCTTCCTGCCCGGGAGGCAGACTGTGGACAACACTAAGAGAATAGCACACATCTTAGAAAAGGCCTCCCGTATTCCCAGGGAGAGGATGCTGCTTTCGGTTGACGCCGAGAAGTCGTTTGACCGGGTGCATTGGCCCTACCTCGAAAGGGTGATGGCGCGGTTGGGAATGGGAGAGAAATTCCGGAACATGGTGTTTAACTGCTATAAATTCCCTTCTGCGACTGTGCGAGTGAATGGCTGTGGTTCCCGACGGTTCGCTATCGAACGCGGTACGAGACAGGGATGCCCCCTCTCCCCCCTCCTCTTTGCACTCTACATGGAGCCCTTCGCTCAGTGGGTTCGGCAGAATGTAGCCGTTACTGGGGTACGAATGGGTGGTTTCACCCATGCAGTAAGCCTGTACGCAGACGACGTACTTTTTACGTTGGAGAATCCGGGGCAAGCCCTGCCCGCATGTATGGCTGAACTTAAGGCGTTTGAGAGTGTAGCTGGCTTTCGGATGAATGTGGAGAAATCCACAGCCTTGGACGTTTCCCTGTCTCCGGCGACAAGAAACGACCTACAGAGGCTCTTTCCCCTGCGTTGGTCACGGGATCAGGTACAATACCTGGGGATTGCACTAGCCCCGACATTGCAGGCCATGGTTTCCATTAACTATGAGGCCATGGGTGTGAAGGTGAGGGAGGAACTTGGTAGATGGAGCAAGGGGACGATTTCCTGGCTAGGCAGGATTGCGGCGGTCAAAATGACCGTTTTGCCCCAAATAATATACTTATTCCGAGCGCTACCGCTACAGCCCCCCAAGGGTTGGATTCAACAGATGCAAACTGAAGTGTCCCGCTTTGTATGGCAGGGCCGTAAGCCCCGAATGCGCCGCGCCCTCACGACTCTGGCACCGGAGGCTGGGGGGCTGGGAGTCCCCGACCTCCGCAAATACTTCCAAGCGTCCCAATTGCGTTACTTGGTGGAGTGGAGTAGGTGGGAGTCCGACAAGCACTGGCTCTTCCAGGACCAAGCAGTGGCCGGGCGCCCTCTACAGGAAAATCCGTTTCTTAGCAGGCCACACCGCCCCCCGAATCTCTATGCTTCTTATATCACGCGGGTTCCGCTGAAAGTGTGGGACTCTACTTATCGCACATTCGATCTCACCACCTTTCCCTCGCCATTCACACCGATTGTGGACAATCCTGATTTCACACCGGGGACAGAGCAGGGGGCCTTCTCACACTGGAGGGACAGGGGCTGTAGGGCACTTTTCCACATGTACACTGCGGAGGGGGTTATTTCCTTCCAGAGCTTTAAAGATGAATATCAGATGGCCGAAACAGAGCGCATGCGATACTGGCAAGTACGACACTGGGCCTTGCAGCCGAGCGTCAGAGAGTCAGCGGATAGGAAGTTGCTGCCGTATGAAAAGTGGCTAATAACCCGCACCTCGGACGCCAAACTCATAACTGACCTGTACAGGATGCTCCAGCTCCCATCTTCCCACTTCCACATTCCTGGTCGGGAGCGATGGAACAGGGAGCTGGGGAGGACACTTAGCCCTAAGGAGTGGGATCATATTTCGTATAGGGCGAGACACTCAGCTTATCACGTGGGCCTCACGGAAACCTTCACCAAGATTTCCACATATTGGTATCACACCCCTGAACGATTGCATGACATGAACGGGCTCCTTAGTGACAAATGCTGGCGGGAGTGTGGGCAGGTTGGTACATTATCACACATCCTCTGGGACTGCCCCGTACTGCAAGCCTACTGGTCGACAGTGATAGATGAGATTGATGCATGCTTTGGGATTGAACTGCCCCGATTTCCAGCGTATGCCCTGCTGGGTCTCCCAAATGGCTTGATGTACCCGCTGAAATCTAGGAGGGGACGGCAGATTGCTATTATGCTGGGTTCAGCGGTCCAAAACATACTAATACATTGGCGCACGCCTACCATTCCATCACACACAGGCTGGCTGCACAGGTTGTGGCATGTTCTGGGGATGGAAAAGCTGTCTCTCACGCTAGCGGGAGACGTGACCTGTTTTGAGGAACTGTGGCAGCCCTTTCACTCGCTATTGGCCGCCGAATTTAAGGAAATTACATGCCCTAGATACCTGAGACTGCTGAGGCTTACACCCCCGTTTTGAAGCACTGTTCCATTGAGGAGAGGAGGAGCAGGGCCACCCAGGGGCAAAGGGATTCGGGATGGATGATAGGGATGACGATTTACTTCCACGATACGCAGCACTGGACAGGGAGGGTGGTGGGAGGGGGGAAGTTTGTTGGGGGGTGTTGATTACTTAAAGAAAGGTATAGGATTTAGGGGCGGTGCTCCTTCTTTTCCCTTTTTTTTTTTGCACATTCCCATGCCAGATGCAGGATATTGAGGCAGCCCCCAGGGCTGGGACATTTGAACTCTAATCATAGGACTGTTCCTGCCGCGTATTGGGCATATCTGTATGTTTGTTCTACTATGCAACTGTATCTTTCTAATAAAATACTTTAAACATAAAATAGTCCTCTTACAGGTATGGATAGGTACACTTCTTGTCGTAGTAATGAATGTCCTTTGCTAGCTTCTTCAATTTCTTGGTTTGAGTGCTGGTCTCGAAGTCTTTTAAGGTTTTGTCTAAGCGCTGTAGCGAATAAAGAATAATCTCTGGAAATCTCCAATTTTAGGGCAGCAATCTCTCTCATGAGAAACTGTACTTGTTTCAATGCTGTCTCAACCCCCAGCACCATCCAATGCCGGGAGCAATTATTAGCAACAAACCTGAAGCCTTCTTTGAATTTAGGTAGGTCCACAAAGATTGCGGGTTCGTTTTTTTCTTGGAGAGCGATTGGGATTATGTTTGCCTGTAAATATTTTGTGAGTAAATGTCAATGAAAACAAGTGCACACTCGTTATTTTTCCAGACGATCAAGGGGTGCAACCTTATCATTAAGCGTGAAGTCAATGCTGGGAGTAGTAGAAAAAAGGAAATTACTGGATGGGCCCTGTATCAATTGGTTGATATAATCTTCTGAATATGACAAAGTCTCACTCTCTTACATGATAAACTGTAAAATAAATCAACAATATACCTTGCAGGTCAGTACCTGCTCAGATGTAGTTACAAAAAAGGGTAAACCCAAATTAGCTCTAGTCACAACTATTTCTAGCTCTCTGGTCTTCTAGGGACTCTTTATCAAGGGCCAATTGCTCTTGCCTGAGCCTAAGCTTAGCTTTCTCAAGCTCAAGAAATTGGTACTCCCGGTCATAAGAGTGGTCCCTCTTGCTAGATACAGAAGTCCCTACAGACTGTCCTGAGTGATGTGACTCTGCAGAGGGGGATCTAGATCTCCTTGGTAAACTCTGTACTCTTCCAAGAGGGATGAAGAGGGGGCCTTTTGGCCTTCAGCATCTCCCTGAAGATCCGAGTTGTCCAGGTGGGAACTATCTTGCTCCTCCAGGCCAGGGCCTGACTTTAGGTCATAAAAGGTTTAATCTCCGGACCTGACTTCATTCCCTGTCCCACCCACACTTTCCTGTTCATCTGACCATGGGGTCTTCCTAAGGTCATCTAACAGTGAAATCTCAATGAGACGTTGAGTGTTGGCACTTCTCCCTGTCTTCGGCTTTCTAGAGGCACACAGGGCTTTCAATTCTTGGAATGAATGCTCACTGTATCTATAAGGCAGGGAGCCACTGATGGCTTCTCCTTTAGTAGACATACTAAGTGTGATGTGGTGTGTGCACCTACCTAACCTAGTGGGAAACTAAACTCTCCTTGGTTGGAGAAAGGTGTGCTAAGCACTTAACTTACCCAGCCCCAAGTTCAGTAGAACTTACTTATCTGAGCTAGTATTATGTGTACCAAGTACTTAATGGTTTTCAGTTAATCAATACAAAAGATGTATCTGCTAAAACAATGCAGGCTTGAATCCCAACAGCTGCACACCAATGGGAGAAGTTGGCCTCGTTTATGATATCCACTAATTAAAGTAGGCATATTGCACCAGTCCAAACAACCCTTATGGTGATTAAGGAGGTGAACCATAACCTTAAAAAGCTATCCAAGTGGTAGCTGGGAAGAACAGCCTTCAGGCTTAGGGCCAGATGTAGGTCGCCCAATACCGGTCGGTAACAGCCAAAATTACCGAATTTCGACCGTTACGACCGGTATTGGGCTTTTTAGATGTAGGTGGCATTTTTTTAGGATCCAGTATTTTACCAAATCGGTAATTTAAGGATTCGGTAAAATACCAAATTCTTAACATACCGATTTGGTAAATTACCAAATCCAGGATGTAGGGAGCACTCAAGTTGGTGCATTCCTCAGTTAAGGATTCGTTATTTACCACCAACTACAAGTTGGTGGTGAATAATGAAAACCTTTGAAAAAGCATTTTTTTTGCTTTTCCAACAGTGCGATGTGGCAGACATACATGCCCTTAGGGCATGTATGTGTGCCACATGTGCACCCATACACAATTGAGGGGTGCAACAGGGTGTCAAAGTGACACCCTGCCACCCTTCAATGTTTTCCCCCTTTTACCGAATCGGTAATTGCCATTAATTCCTATGGGCCTCCAGGCCCATAGGAATGAATGGCAATTACCGAATTGGTAAATACCGATTCGGTAATTACCGAAACGTACTGATTCGGTCATTTTTAGCGAAAAATTACCTACATCCCATTTACCTATTCTTAAATACCGAATCGGTATGATTCGGTATTTAAGAATAGGTAAATTGAGATTACCTACATCTGGCCCTTAGTCTTCAAGAAATGTTAAGCAGCTTGTTTTACCAGAATGCAACCAAAATGTATTGGTTAAATGAAAGGTGAACCACGCAGTAGTTATAAAAATATGAATTTATTATTATAACTGACCTTAAATACCTCACAGTATCCGCTACACACAGATAAACACAAAGCACACAATACTATGACACAGAAACAGACGTAAGTTGCACTAATACACAGTGAGCTCCAGGGGGAGACCAAACCATATACTAAAATAGTGGTAGAAGAACCATAACTCGAGTCAAGACAGTGTCTAGAGGTTGTAGAATCACTGGGAGCCCAAGGAATGACCCAAGGTAAGTAGGGACCCCACGGAGGATGGATATAGTGTGAGAACAGGACCACGTGCTACATACAATTCAATAGGAGAGTCGCCGTTGCAGTTTTAGTCTTGAAGCACCCTTCTCAGTGGATTACGAGGAAACCCTTTGGAACATAGAAGGTTGGAGAGCAACCCCACCTACCAGAGTTAACTATTCCAGGGAAGCCGAGGGGCATAGGGTCGAAGTGGGGTCGGAAACCACTGTCGTTCTCAATGGGAGTCTTCAAAGAAATGCCACTAGTGGAAAGAAGAAATGTGTCCAGTGGAACCCACAGGTAGATTCTTGAAGGAAGGAACGTGAAAGCAGAGGAGACAGCGTCTGGGTCACTCAGGAGTGACCAGGGGCTCGGTAGACGAATGCCCACCAATGCCGGGTGCTTCAGGTGAGAAGATGGAGACCTTGACTCTGCAGCCACGGGGACCAGGAGACATCGAAGATGACCAGGAGCCAGATATGAGCTGTTCCATGAAGGATGTTGAGTCCTGAGGGATCAGTGTCTGGCGGGTGTACCAACAAGCCTTGACAGTGGCAACCCACAAAGAAAGTCGAGGAAGGTCATGATCTGGTGCAGCAAGGACCAGGAGATTCACACAGCAAGGGGAGTCAGGGCAGGCCTCAAGCAACCAGGGGAGTGTAAGAAAATCAGTTTTGTCCCTCAAATGGACCCACAGGCCGTAGGCACAGGAGTCGTAAGGGGACCTCTAGCAGCTTCACAAAGTACCAGCTTGCAGGCCACAGAGTATGGGGAGGCTAAAGTCCTTTGTACAAAATGTACACAGAGATGGGGGCCATCAATAGCCCAATGAACTTAGTTGGGGAATGCCAACAAGCATATGCAATTGCAAAAGTATGCAGTGCACAGGGGTTTGGGTTATGCTGTCACCATGAGGGATACTGGTCTCAAACTCAGTGAGAGGGCAGCTCAACCTCAATGAACATAGGACCCCACCTCCTCTGTAGCTGGAGCCTTCGAAGTCTGCATGAGCTCAGTGTCAGCAGACTGGTTGGTTGCGTGATGGTGCCTGCGAATGCAGGGGAGTGACTCCTTCACCCCAAGGGAGATACTTTGGATATCCTTGATGCTTCACAGGTCCTGCACATAGTCTGTATGGTGCACGAGCACAGACGATGCTTTGGATGGAGAGGGAGAAGAAGTGGGGCCCAGTTAAAGTCCAGAGTGCCCAGACTTTGAAGTTCAGTGGTTTCTTGATAGAAATCTTGTCCACGTCAAATCTAGGGTCCTACAGCCAGGTAAGCCCTTTTGTACCAATGGGAGAGATTTAGACAGATTCAGGGAACACTCCCAGGGGAAGGCCAGGACAGTGGGGAGGATACTCCCATGTCCTTTGTCCTGCTTCGCGCCAGAGCAGGAGCCAACGGCTCCCAGGACCAGTTTTAACTGGACTATGCACAGGGACACCAAGTGTGCCCCAGATGCACAAGCACTTTCAGGCACTTTGGAAGTGCACCCACTAAGCCCAAATATACTACATCCTGTCTGGGAGGTGGTTACACCTCCCTGTGAAAGGATGCCTATTGTCCTGCCTTCCTCTACTCGAGCTTGGCTCAGAAGCACAAGGGTAGAAATGTGTCTCTGGTCGGTGGCAACCATTTTGTGTCACCCAAGTTGAGAAGGCTGGTACCGGAAAGACCAGTGACCCCACAACGCTTGTTTCAGAATGGTGGAACCATATCTCCCACACCTGTTACCGATGTGGAGATATGATTCCAAGGTGTTTGATACCAAACACAATGTGTTTTGTTGCAGCCATTTTTGAGACCGCATTTTACGCGAGCATATAATGCACCTCTACCTATATGTCTGGCTGCGTCACCGACAACCCCGGAGAATGCTCTCCAAAGGCTGCAGAGGGGCTGTGCTCATGCAGGGGTACCCTCTCAAGTAAAACCAAGCACCCTGTCTTCAAGACTGTCAAGGCCTGCCAATGGGGTGACTTATAAGTTTTAGGTGTAGTGACCTATAGATATAGCAAAGCTATATCTAGAGTAAGTGGTGCATGCACCATCTGTCACAGGCTGAACTTTGACTGGGCCCTACTTCGTCTCCCTCTCCGTGTCAGGCCTGTAGTTCCATTTTGCATGGCTTCTCATGGGTGGCATAATATATTCTTCAGCCCATGGGAGGCATCTGGATTACCTATGTACTGAGTACCTGTGTACCATATACTAGGGACTGACAAGGGTTCCCCAGTATCCAATCTGGAGAGTACCTAAGTACATGACATAACATTGTAGGTAGAAAGCAGATAGACTGCGGTCCTCATTATCATGATCACAGTCAAAACAGTGTAACATCAATCAAAAGGTGGGGGTAACCTTAAGAAGCAGATCCTACTTCCCTACAGACTCTCACGCATCACCCACTTTAAAAATAAAGTAAAAGAAAACTATATTTTTTAGGAATTATTGAAGGTCATCAAAGCGAGAATCTCTGCAGAATAGAGCTGGCTGTATCAGGGGGCTTCCTGAAAGGTTGGGGCCCTTGGCCAGAGCACACTTTGCCCATGCTTTAAAACATCTCTTCAGTTTGCTACTCCACCATTTAGAATACAGGAGTGTCTTTGTTTTGGAAGTGGAGCAACCTCATAGTTGGGACTGAGACGAGGGGGGCATGGCCAGGAGGGGTAACATCCTTTACCACGCAACTTTTACCACGCAGTGCTTTTACAACGCAGGTTTTACAACGAAAACCATTACAACGCATTGCACTGGGGGGCGCTCTAGGATAGGGAATAGTTTTAATTTACTATCCAACACCTTCCCTACTATCCACGGGGACTGGAGTTGGAATAGTAAATTAAACTATTCACTATCCAGCACCCCCAAAGCAATGCGTTGTAAAGGCTTGCGTTGTAAAACTTGCGTTGTAACAGCATGCGTGGTAAAAGCATGCGTTGTAACAACGTACATCCGGTCAGGAGCACCAGCATGGCGGTAGCATAATAGCGAGGATCCGTCCTGCTCCAGAAAATATGCTGCACTTATCTTACCCAGGGCGATACTGCAGCCCACTAAAGGAGTGGAAATCAATTAACAAAACAGCGGCAGGGGAAAACCGAAAAAGGGAGCTCAAAGCGCCGGAGGGCTCTGGGGAAACGCAACGTATGCTTGACGCGGGCCATAGGGCCTGAGACACTGGAGTCACAGTAGGAGGGAGGCAGCTCCCGAGGGGCTTCGGCCGGGACAAACAGGAAGGTTGTAGCAATTCAAAGCGAGAAGACGGAAGGTGAAGTGAGGGCCAGGAGAGTGAGGCCCCTTGGGGAGAACGTGGCGTTAAAGTAAGGCAGAAGGAGGAGAAAACTCACCCTCAGCCCGATGCATATAATCGGTGCCAAACTCGAGATGGGAGTCCCGGCCAAGCGTCGACCGGCAGCAGCGCTCCAGAATCAGAGGGGCCTTGTAGGCCTGGATGTAAGGTGCCCGAGAAGAGATGCTAATCAGGAGGAGCCCAGACCCCTGGCAAGAGCTTTCACCCTGGAGGGTCCGGTGGAATCAAGCTAAGTGCGCAGAGGGAGAGCTGCATGGAAAGTGAATCCAACTGCACCCATCCGACGAGGGAAGTGATACCAGGCAAAGCAGAGGCTGCTAAGAGAAGCTGCTGACCATACACCTAAAGGACTCCCAGAGGGCTTGCAGTGGGGAGGGCAGGGCGGAAAGTCCTGGGTGAATAACGAAAGACCCCATAATGGCCGAGAGGATCCAGAGAGACCTCGCGAGGCATATGACAGGGCTGAACACCCGACTGAACCTGGATAGGATATTGACGCCCCAGCGTGGCACAACAAGGCCAGATCGAAGAGAACCGGGCCCAGCCAGGAGACAGACAGGCCTTGGCTGGGAGCCCAAGTAGCTCACCAACCCTGAAGGGAAGAGAGCAGGTGAGCCGAGTCCAAGGCTGAGGGAAAGCCACGGGAATAAGACAGGGCAAGAGGGGTCCTCTTGGGATGCTGTGATGTCGGCGGGGGGAGCGATCCAGCCAGGGGAGAAAGGACGATCAAGGCTCGAAATAGCAGGAGAACCATCAGGGGCAAGGAAGTGAAGGTGAGAACGGAGACACGCATAATCCAGTATTCATCCTCATAGGTAAGTCACAGTGACCCAGCGGCCCAAACAGCCTTGGGAGGTGCCACCGAAGCAAATTGCAAGAACCCCACGGGCTCAGGCATCTACAGAAAGACAACATGGGGCTTGTGAACACTAGCAATTTCCATACACAGCAATATCCAAGATAACCGAGGCCAAGATGCCGCGAACGAAGTGCAAAGCCAGGAACACTCATCCCAACACACGTGAACCCTCCCCATTACACATTGGAAACGATAGTGGAGAGCTTGAGGACTAAGAAATATCTCTGCATCTCCATCTGGATGGAGAAGTGTGGCTCAATGGTTAGAGCGGCAGACCCTGATGCAGAGGTCTAGCCCGGGACCAGGGTTCAATTCCCCGCCTCGGCGGGTCTTGAGCTCAAAAATTCCACGGACCTGATAATTCTCGCCTCGGTGCCTATTCCAATCATGGAGTCCCACTCTGCAACTCTGGGCAATAGCTTGCTTAATCTCCACAACGGCCCCCACAACGCTAAGGATGCCTGGCTTCACCTTAGGGGTGCCCAGGAGTGGACACCTCACAGGGAAAGCCAGGGTGGGTTCCACAGCGGTATTCGTACAAGCGCCTTGAGACCCTTGCGGGTGAGTAGTGCGCTATACAAGTATCAATTTACATCTAGACAAGGTACTAGCAGCGATAATAGACACAAAATCAGCGTTGCAGCAAGACATATGTGTGGTGTCCATGGGACTCGGATTGCTGCAGGCGAAACACTGTAAGTTGACCTATAGGACCAGAGAAGTCGAAAACTCAGACACCAAACTCATACCAGAACACAAACTAGATAACCTCACCTCAAGAGCGACAGATCTTGAACAGCGGGCTGAAGACACTGAAGGGTAAAATAGACGTAACTACATCAGGGTGGTAATCATCTCGGAAGCCATGGACATGTTGTCGTTCCTAGAAAAATGGATGAGAGAAGAAATGCCACCTGACTCCCTGTCTAAATTCTTTGCCCTGGAGAGAAGCGCACTGAGTCCCTGGCATGCTCCTGCCCCGGGGAGGCCCCCCTCGGACCGTGGTTGCTAAACTCCTACACTACAGGTAGAGGGATGCTAACCTGCAGAAAGCACAAGCTCATGGCCTATACATTATTGGCAACAGCAAAGTACTAATGTTCCCTGATTTTACAGCCAGAGTGCAGGCGCAGTGAGCATCATTCATAGAGGCCAAGAGGGCCCTCAGGAAAGCAGGCTTGCAGTACTCACTGGTATTTCCAGTGAAACTCTGAATCATCCTGGACCGTACCAGGCATTTCTGTAACTCACCTGAAGAGACATGGACGTGGCTAAAGGCATAGAAAAGGCACACCCTTGCCAAAATCACAACCGGGCCCCCGAGGGGAGATACGCATAGTCAGAAACAGACATCGTTGCCCCAAAGAATCAAAAGTGCTGCAGAAGCCCTCAAGCTCCCGACACAACAAGATAGGGAAGCTGCACTACAGGCGGTGACACAATTGATGTCACCTCAAACATTGAACCACCTAGCACAATCATCGGGCTCGGAAGATAACATAGGCAATGACTCAGACCTACCAAAAGTCACCCCACGAACAGCTGACAAAATCATTTAATGTCATGAAAACATAGACAACAGGTTGGGAGGCGAAGCTGAAACCTGCAACATGGTTCGATATGTTCCCCAGAAGTGGGTGAAAATTGGCCCTCATACAACATGCGTTAACGGACGGACCCAACACCCTCTCCTAGTTACTTCACTGTTCCCCCACACCAGTGTGAGCCACCATAGGAACAGAAGGCGGCATTCTAACTGAAGTGATTTTTTTTACAGGTTTAGTCAGCTGGCTGTTGCTAGTCTGCTTGAGGGAGGGGGAGTTGTCTTATTCTCTGGGGTCCACCGCATGTAACAAAGGTAATGGCTTGATGTCGTGGAGGGGTGAGAAAGGAGGGAAAGGTCAGCTGACGTAGACCATGGCTAACAACACCAACACAGCAAAAGAGTTCACAATGCTAACTTGGAATATTCGGGGTATGAGCTCTCCCTCCAAAAGTTATAGCATCCTTAATTACATATGACGCAGAGGCGCAAAAATAGTGATGATCCAGGAAAGCCATCTCACAAAGGAGGAAGTCACCAGACTCAAACGTAGATGGCGAGGTCAATTGTATGCAACAACATACTCAGCTTATGTTAGTGGGGCTCTTGTATGGGTAAAACCTGGCACCCCTTCCACGCAACACGTAAGATCATTGACCCTGAGGGGAAGTCTGTGTTAGTAAAGGGCAGACGGACGGGGAGAGAGATAACGTTGGGAAGTATTTATGCCCTGAACCAGAACCAAATTCCCTTTCTGCTGCACATCTCCAAACCACTGTCGGAGGTGGCTTCTAGTGACCTGATACTTGAGGTGGGGGGTGGCTATGATTGTGTATTTGATTTGGAAATGGATAGATCCCCCCCTTTACGGGGCCTAATGGCTTCCTCGATTGCTAAGCGCCTGCGGGAGTGTACCTCCGGGTGCGAACTTTTGGAAATGTGGCATCTACAAAACAAACAAAAGATGGAATACTCATTCTACTCCCTACTATACGGCCTGCGCACCGGACTAGACATGTTTCTCCGCTAGAGTTGCCTAGCACACACGCTGGCGGGGGCACAGTACTTGGGGTGATCCATATCTGACCATAGCCCTCTGCTTCAAAGATTTTCTCCAACCCACGAAAGAGCCCCTATCCACTATGGTGATTAGACCCCAACCGCCTCGAAGAAGACTGCTTCAGACAGCTGCTGTCAGGGGCAGTTTCATCTTATTTTGAAATGAACCACGGAACAGAAAGCTCCATCCTAGGTAGAGAGGGACAGCTTTAAGCTGGTGGGAAGGGGACAATGCATGGGACAAACAGTTGAGTGCCAGAAGGGAGGTTCATCAAGAACTCAGGTCCTTATAGGCCCAAATACTGACTTTAGACAGGGAATTAAGAAGAGGTGTAGAGGCCAAGCAATATCTATCTGATGTAAATATCAAATCCAAACAAACCTGGAAACGGTTGAGACTTTTAGATGTCCGAACATACAAAGAGAGGCAGCAGGTAGAGGGAGGGAAAGCGGGAAAATTACAAGCCTGGCTAGTTTGCCCGGAAGGCAGGGGGTCCCCGAAACCTAGTATTTTAGCCCCCGATGGATGGACGATTTTTTCCCCTACAGTTATAAATGACACATTCAGAGAATACTATATTAAACTATACAGGAGGCCGGGTGAGATGAAGGTAGAAAAGATGGTGACATACCTAGAGGGACTGGGACTGCAAAGGCTAGATCAGGCCTCGTGGAAAAGCCTGGAAATGGTGATTACCACACAGGAACTCAGAGTAGCAATTAAGGAAATGGCCAGAGGAATAACCCCAGGGCCGGATGGTTTCCCGGCCCAATTTTAATATACTTAAATAGATCTTTTGGCCCCACAACTTGAGAGAATGTATGCAGCTGCACTACAGGCTGGCCATCTCCCAGTCTCCTCTAGAAAAGTCGATTTGGTGCTTTTCCCTTTGAAAGGTGACTGAGCTCCTATTCATCACCCCAAATATGTGCCCAACAGATTACCCTGTTGCTGCCATGCTACATATTTCTTTACAATACACTTCTAACTACCTACTTTGAGGATGGAGCAGATCCAGAAATCCGGCTTCTTAAAAGTTACCACATGAATTAGGAAAACAGTTAGAAGCCTTCAGTGATGGGCTCAAGCAGGATCCAACCGCTCAAAATGGTGGAGCATAGCTCAAGAGGAACCAGCTGCCCTAACCCCTCTTGCACTTCTATGCCCTTCCCTTGCTTTGAAAGTGTCTACAGGGAAATAGAGATGATGTACAGCAGGAGCTATAGTCTGCTGGTATTGATGATACAGCAAGATGTGTGGGAGGGGCGGGCGTAGAGGACATGGAAAGGATAGGGAGAAGAAGTAAGACATTAAGAAAGAGGTAAGTGAAGAAGGAAAGGAGATGATAGACAGTGAGAAAAGAGATGAGAAAAAGGATGAAGGAAATGATGAGGCAGAGGGTTGCAAATTAGGAAGGCGAGAAAGTGGAAGTTGGGCAGCTGTTTAACCAGGAAAGGTAGGAGAAGAAGGAGTTGGTACGGAAAGGAAAGGAAGGACAGGGAATGATGAAAGGAAAATTTCAGAGGGACATCAAAGCAAGGTGAATCAGGGGAAAGGGTAACAAAGAGTGCAACGAAGCAGGAAATGGGAGGTGGCAAATGCTGAAGGGGAGAAGGGTTGAAATGAGAAGGGCTAGGGGAATGACAGTGGATGGCTATGGAATGGAGGTAAAATATAACAAACAAGGGAAATGGTTGCTAGCAATGAGAGGAGGAGAGAGTGGTGAGCTGTAAATAGAAGAAAAGAAGAGAGATGACGAGTAGAAGGGTGATGAGGGGTGAAGCACAATGAAAATAATGAAGGCGGAGGATGGGATGAAGGGAGAGGAACATGGAAGGGATCATGAAGAAGGGTGAAGGAGGAAGTATAGGACATGGAAAGGTATCATGGGACTGTGAGAAAAGAGACCAATTAAGAGTTATGTAGAGATGAAAGTGAGGTGGGAAATAATGCATCGAATGAGAGAGAGAGAAAGAGATGGTAGTGGGGGGGTCTTTGGCAGTGCTGTCTTAACGCATAGGCAGGCCGGGCAGTTGCCCATGGGCCCCACAAGCATAAGGGCTCCATGTAGACCATAATTTAACACCAATTTTCCAAATTCAATTTGTATTCCTGTGAGTGGTTGTGTTTGCAGGGCCCTGAACACTGCTTTGCCCGAGGACTATAATGCTGTTAAGATGGAGATGGACATTGCCGAAAGGAAGATTGGAGTTGGAGGTGAAAGGGGATATATAGGGGGAGGTATAGAAAGAAACAGGGATTGAGGAGAGTGACACAGGATATATGGTTTGGAATTGCAGAGGGAGATAAGCAGGAACTTGTAGCAGGCATGGAAGTAGAATGGGTGGATTGGCAGAAGAACTGGAAGTGAAGAGGCAGGGAAAGTGGAGGGCGGCGAGAGAGGAAAGATAAAGAGAAGAATGCTGTCAGCGGATAGAAATTTGGAAAGAATTGAGTGCAGCGGAGAAGGTAAGTGATGGATGGGAAACAGATTGGGTGGAGAAAAGGGAGAAATGACTAATGGAGAAGAAACATTTATGAAGAGACAAATATGAGTATGAGAAGAGAAGCAATAGAGGTTGGGGAGTATGGGAAATGGGAACGTGGAAAGGAAGCTGTAGGATGTTAGATGACAAGAAATCAGAGTTGAGAGGAAAGGTAGGGAAGAGGTGGAGAAATGGCAGGTACGAGGGAAAAAGACGGGAAGGATTGGAATCTAGAATGATGTAAAGGGATTTGGTGTGAAGAAGAAATGAGGCCGGAGTACAGGAGAGAAGCAAGGAGTGAAGGCAAAAGGAATGAGGGAATGTAAAAAAAACAATGCGGGGAGAGAAGTGGATTGATATAGGGTGAAGTGGAAATAGGAGAGACTGGGGGGGTAAAGGGAAAACACGTACGAGGGGGCAGAAGGGAGTGCAGAAAGCAAATGTAACAGTTGGGAGTGCAGAGTGTTGGAGAAAGGGGAGTAAATAAGGGTGGGTGAGGAAGGAGTTTGAAATAGAATGAAAAGGCATTGGGAAATCTATGGCTTGAGGAAGAATGGGTTTATGGGAGCAGAGAGCAAGGAAATAGAATAGTGAGAGTCGGAAAGGGAAGGGGAAACATGGGGAGAAAGGAAGTGGAGGAGTAAATAGAAATGGAGAAGTAGAGGAAAGAAAGAGGTAGAATGGAAAGTGGTCAGGTGAGTTGGGAGGAAGGAGAAGAAGAAGGAATTGCCAGTGGAGGGGTTGGAATACAGTGGAGGGGGAAATTGCGATTGAAACATATTGGAAAAGAAACGAACAGCAGAAACCTAAAAAGATGCAGAGGAGGGTAGAGTAAGGGAAGATAGGGCATTGAACAAGAACAGTAAGAGGAGAAGAATGGGACTGGTCAGGGGGTTTGGATGGGAAGGCAAAAGATTGGAAAACAGAACGGGGGAAACTAGACAATGAGGGCAGGCACAAAAGATGATAGGAAAGAGAATGAGGCAGAGAAAAGGAATACGTCGGGGAAGGATTTTTAAAGAGTGTAAGTGGAAGTAGGCAAAGAGAATAGAGGAGAGAAAGGAATTAGAACAGAGGGAAAGTGAGGTATGGCAGAGGTTAGCCAAAAGGGTAAGAGAGGGGAGAAAGTGAGGAGACGAGTAAAGTAATTAAGGAATGAATATATGTATATATGTGGAGTAAAGGAGGAGAGCAGCTAGGAAAGCAAATGGCAAGAAATAAAGAAGTGAATGATGAAGGAGTTAGATGGGAAAAGGCAGAGGTAATGGAAGGCATGGAGGAATGGGCATATGAAGAAAAGGTAGTGAGGGGGAAGGAGTGGATTGCAGGAAGAAGAGAAGTTTCAGTGGACGGGAGGAGTATGGTAGATGGTGACAAAGGGAAGAGGGTAAAGGAAAGGAGATTAGACAAATTGATTTGGGAGGGGTAGAGGACAGGCTAATGACTGGATGAGAGCGGAGAGAATTATATGAAGGGATAGTCGATGTAGAGATAGGGAATAGGGGTGAGAATAGGGGGTTGCAATGGCTAGGAGGGGGACCTGGGGAATTAGGGAAAGGAGGAGAAGCGATATTCTTTTTTTTAATGGGAGTAAGAGAACATATGGGAGCAAGATGGAGTGAGTCAGCGTGAGTTCTCGCTGCTCGGCTGCGCACGCCGTACGCATTATGATCGGCTAGCCGCCCTGCGCCTCTCAAAGTAATGCCTGTCTGTCACGTGTGCTGGGTACAGAGGCTGAATGGAGCGCTGATTCTGTCTTCTGTGGAGGGGCCCACTTTCAATCGATTCGTGGCTGGCAAAACTTCAATGAAGTAACCCGCAAGGCTTTCCTGATTTTAGCTGTCAATCTTGCCGATCCGAAAGTACGAGCCGTCTTTTATTCCATCACGGCAGCAATTCTTCACCTCCGGTCACTCCCGCTGTTTTCACTGCTTCCAACGGATCCTTACGCAGCCGGACCCTGCCTTCTCCTAATTTCCAAGGAAGCAGATTTGACAGACTCGACAGGAGCACCATGAGCGCCCGAGGGCACGAAGAGGCGCTAAGCTGATATCACCTGTGGCTTCCAAGTATTCCGCTGCTGCTGCTGGTGTCACCGAAGGAGCATCTAAACCCAGGCCTGAGGTTAGTGCTGATAAAAAACTGTTGGGCAAAATGTTGGGCCAAACAGGGCGGGGGGGCCTTGCCTAGAGACTCAGAAAATACTGACACTGCACACCCTCCCCCTGCCAAAATTTTCTTGGGCACCAAAAAACAGTACGCCAGCACCAACTCTAACTAATACCCCACTGGGACTACACCCTCAGGGAACTCCAAGCTGGGATTTCAGCAAGCGGGGAGTACAGCGGAAAGTAGGCCTAGTGGAATTTTGTCCACCAGCCCAGACTTAACTGCAGCTGAATCCTCTACTGAAACAACCAAGCCCATAGGGGACCAAGACATCCTCTCTCAGGCCCCTGCCCTAGCTCAACCAGCTATTGACTTCATCCAATCCCAGACTCTCCCTGCAACGCAAACACAGGCACCGGATAAGGGATGTAGTGATGCCAGTCTTACTCCTGATTTGCATTTGGCAAGGACAAATAATGTCATCCAAACCTTAGTGGTGCCCCCCGGCTCACAAATTCCCTGGACTCCCGAGACAGGGTTGGAACACTTCTACTCAGTTTCAGACAGTACACCTACCTCATCCAATGAGGGTGGATCCGAGGACACCAGCGAAGGTGATAGCGAGGTCTCTCACAAGGACACAGACACTCTCCAGCGCCCTAAAAAACCTATAAGCAGGAGTAAGCGCCGCAGCCAGCTGAAGTGGGATTACTCTGATTCTCAGATGTCATATCCCCTTGACGAAGACGATCTCAACTCAACCCAGTGGGGAAGTTCAAAAAGCCTGCAGGCAGACACTACAGAACCCTCTCTAGCCTCCATACTAGCCTCCATTAAGGAGCTCCACAAAGAGGTTCGGGCGGAAAACCATGTCGCCAAACACGCTGCTGAGAAGTTGCAGGGTGGCTTAAGGCAACTGAACAAGACTTGTGCCAATATCAGCGACCGGGTCACCATGGTGGAAGCTCGAACTGAACACCTGGAATCAGAATCTTTGGCCATTAACAGCAGGGGGAGTCCATGCATGGTCGACCTGATGTCTACAATGGAGGAGCAGGAAAATCGCCAGTGCAGGACAACCTCCGCCTGCTTGGCATTCCGGAGGGGAAAGGAGGGGGACGATCCAAGACGCTTCATTGTCAAATTGTTACAAGACTCCTTTCCAGATCACCCGGGCTGGGACTGGGACCATGAAGTACAGAGGGAGCACCGTTTTCCTTTCCACCAGAAATGGCAACACAGCAGTGGTAATTCGTCAGGAGGGCAACCAAGGGTATTCCTCGTCTACTTCGGAAACTTTCTCCTTAGACAGATGATATACGACCAGGCTCGCTTCAACTCTAAGAAAGGAACCAATGGAATAACATTTTTTGCCAAGCCAGACTTCTGTCATCAGACAGTTGAACGAAGATGGCGTCTGAGACAATTAATCTCCCCTTTCCAGCAGCAGGGAGCGGAAGTGTACCTCATGAATCCCGCCAGGCTCAAAGTAATCACTAACGGGACCACCAAAGTCTTTCTCTCTGAAATAAAAGCTGGGGAGTATCTGGAGGAGCTGAAATCCAAAAGAAGCAACAGATGAACATCCTGCTCGTAGTGCTATCAAGCTTAGCTGGATGCCTCCTGACATTGCCTGACATTGCCTTTTCTTCTTTCTTGCGGTTCTTTCTTTCTTTGTTTTCCTCTTCTGTTCTATATATATTTATGCACAAGGGGCTACTAGCCGTCTGGAAAATATAGTATGTTTTTTTCTTTTTTTCTGGCATGGCAGGCAGTCGGGGCTCATGATGATTGCCATCATTCAGGTCTTACCTGATTGCTCGAAGAAGGGGTGGGAGGGTGAGGGGGGGACGGGTCAGGCACCTTAATAGAAAGGACTGGCACAGAAAATTTAACGACTTGCTTTTTTTGTATTTTTTGCACACACACATCCTTAAAATGTATCCTTTATGGCATTAGACAGGATTGTAGGAGTTTGACTACTTATCGTTTTCCTTTTTTCTGTTCTTATAAATGGCTAAGATAGATACATTAAGAATCGTTTCTGTCAACATTTGTGGGCTTAATGATCACTCTAAAAGACAAAGTGTGGCGTTGGGGATTCGTTATTTGGGGGGTAATTCAACTATCTGCAATAAACCCATATTGAAGGCTCTCAGAAGCACCTACTAGACACCCTGGGCTTCAAAGTCTTGGGGGCTACTACACAGGGCTCTAAAACTAGGGGGGTTGGAATTTTGGCAGAGAGAAGACTTTCTCTTAATACTCCCCGGGTCAAATCTGATTCTCGTGGTAGATGGGTTATAACCGAGTGCCATCTCTCTAATAGCCCCTCCTTCGCCCTCTGCTCAATCTAAGGAACTAACACGGATGATGCTGGTATCATTAACATGGTCTCAGGTGAACTAGCGCACTGGCCCACCCCCATTGTTCTTTGCGGCGACCTTAATTTACATCTGCCTTGCGACTGGGAGACTGACAACAACTGGAAATAAAAGGGTAGGAAGCCCTTGGTGGTTCAGGCCCTGGCCAACCTTGCACAGGCACATGGATTAAGAGACTCTTGGGCCAGACTAAATCCATCCTAGCCCGGTTACACCTTGTTTTCCGCCCCACATCACACCCTTGTTAGGCTAGACTACTTTTTCCTTTCATCTTTACTCATTAACAAATGCACCATTGAAATAGCACCACGTTTCATGTCCGACCACAATCCTCTTATCCTTAACATCAAGGGGCTTGGCAAATGTAGGGAGGCTTCTACCTGGAGCTTCGAGAAAGCTCTTTTACAGGACCTGACGTATCAAACACATTTGCAAAGATGGATACAGGAATTTTTAGAAATAAACATTGGCTCGGCTTCCTTAATGACTGTTTGGGACACGTTAAAAGCAGGGATCAGGGGCGAGAACCTTAGATTTTCAGTTGGTAAAAATAAGAACGAGAAGCTCCTGATAAGTAACCTACAGGGGAAGCTAAAGATAGCCGAAACTACATTAGTCCAATTTATTCAAACAGGACAAGAGATCGAGAAAGTTTAGAAGGAAGTAGTTCTGGCCAGAGTTGAAATTGGGGCAATTTTTGCGGAGAAAACTGCTGCAAAGTGGGCAAGTTCACGTGATAAAAATTACGAGTGCAGTGATAGTATCGGGCACCACTTGGCTGTCAGGACTAGGCAACAGGTTTCCAGCAGCGAGATACATACAATCAAACTCCCATCGGGAAGTGAGACCAACGACTTTGATCTCATATGGAGGGGATTTCAGGATTTCTACTCTAAGCTATATACTGAGGAAAATCCTGGTCTGAATGATACACTTGAGAGCGAGATAGCTTGTTACTTTAGTGAGATCGATCTCAGAACACTTACCCCAGACAATAGCGATCTACTAGAATTAACCCCAACTTGGGAGTAGATTCTGGAATCCCTCTCCAGCCTTCCCGATGGGAAAGCCGCCGGCTTGGATGGTATCCCAGTAGAGTTTTATAAGATTTTTGTCCCTCAAATTAATTTTTTTTTACAGAGGGAGTAACTTCTATCTTTAAAGGGGCTTTGCCTCCAGCCTCCTGGTCCAAGGCCAGAATAGCAATATTCCCAAAAAAAGACAAATCTCCATTAGAGATGAGCTCCTACAGACCTATCACACTTATTAACTGTGACTCAAATATCTTTTCCAAGGTACTAGCAATTAGAATTTCCTCTGTTGTCCAGTCTCTAGTATCAGAATGGCAACACGGGTTCATCCCGAAAAAAGGAACAACAGAGCATGTCAGGCGAGCCATTACCCTATTCGATGCCGCACAGGCGGCCGGAGACCCGATGTCATTAACAGTCTTGGACGCTGAAAAAGCCCTTCCCTGGGTCTCCTGGCAATTTTTGTGGGCCGTCATGAGCAGGATGGGCTTTGGGCCAAAACTCATATAGGCGGTACAAGCTCTCTATATGAAACCAACGGCCTGTGTTTCCATTAATGGACAACTAACTGGGCAATTTGACATCTCCCGGGGTACCAGGCAGGGGTGCCCTTGCTCCTCTTTGCTGTTTGCCCTTTATCTGGACCCCTTCATCAAACAAATTGAAAGAAATCATAATTTCCCCGCAGTCAGCTTCCATGGCAGTAATATTTAAATCATGGCCTACGATGACGATCTGGCCATTACTTCGCCTTATCCCTCAAATTCCATAGTAGTTTTAGAAACTGAGGCGCTAATATTTGGAAGGCTTTCTGGTTATGCCCTGAACAAAAACAAAACACAAATAATAATAAACAGCCAAATTTCTTGGGCTGACTACAGGGTGGTCCCTAAGGCAAAATATCTAGGAGTCTCCATCTCCTCCAACCTGGACGAGATTGTTACAGACAACTTAGCTCCACTTGCCGTACACTCCAGGAAGGCATTGAAACAAATTAACAACCTACACCTAACCCTTGTTGGTAGATGTAATGTCATAAAGATGACATACTTTCCCAAACTTCTTTACTTTTTTTTGTACAATACCCCTGGAACTTAGCAAAGCAAACATACTGAAATTCCAACAAATATTCACACAGGTTATCTGGGCATACTCTCAACCAAGGAGGGCACTAAGGCAGTTATGTCTACCAAAAGAACGAGGAGGCTGGTCCTTCCCTAAAATTACGCTATATTACTGGGCCTCGTTCCTACAGTACAGCTCCGAATTGGTAAGAGAGTTACCTTTCCCCCATATATTTGGGCTTGCCTCGCCTTTCCAACTTCTGTTGCGCTGGGGCTGTTTACTCCAAGAGACTTCTTTTGGATATTATAAAAGGGTGAGATTTAAGACGTTAATGAATTCTTTTAAAGTTTTTCGTAGTTTCCGCAGAATTTTTGGGCTGGGTAGATTTAACCATTATTCTCCCACTTTCAATAATGACAACCTTCCTGCCATCTTTGGAAGGGCCTATTTTTCGGACTGGCACAAGGCCGGCATTCTGAAATTGGGAGAACTCATTACCAGCGAGGGAGTCATACCCTTCACTGATCTATCAGCAAAATTTAGCCTAAAGAACGAAGACGCCTTTAAATATTTCTCCATTCATGATTTCCTTGTCAGGAAGGTTGGGGGGTCCATAGGATTTATGGAAGTAGATCTTCTTAACACACTGCGAAACCCCTTGGTCCCTCGAATTGGTCTGCTATACAACTTCATAAATAGACAGACCCCGGATGATCTACAAACCATAGCAGGCAAATGGCACAGTAAACTTGCTTCCCCCAACAGTGTTTTCTTTAACTCACTCGCCTTGTTGCAAAATATTTTACCGTCAGCCAAATTACAGGCTCAACACTTTAAAACCATTTTTTTTTTACCTTACTCCCAGTAAGATTGCAAAGTGGGGAGCTGGTCAAGGCACTCTTTGCCCTCGCTGCTCGGAATTTGGTGCCAATTCTATTCATATATTTGCTACTTGCTTAAAGCTCTCTTCAACACTAAACCGTATACAGGAATTCTTAAGGGAAGTCACCATTCTGCACATAACATTAAATCCCACAACTATTATGGTAGGCACACAGTCAAGTCAAGTTAAGTCAAGTCAAAGATAGCTTTATTCGAATCCAATAAGAAATCATAAAAGCACATTAAAAGCACATTAAAATGCATGGATGCAATAAAATCCAATAATAAAATGATAGAATAATACTGTCCCCAACACAGTTCATTTGAAGTAGGGGCTTACAGCATGGTAGATCTACATCTAATAATGTTTTTTAGAAACAATGAGACCGCTGTTATAAACATTTCATCTTGCAATAATTGGATCTTAAAAAAAGCGAGTCTACACTGTCTTAGGCCCCAAACCTTTAACAGGGGTAACAAGTATCTCTTCCTGTCCCAAGAATAAAATTTACAAAATAAAATACAATGTATTGTTGATTGCAAAGAGGAATCGTCACATGGACATCATATTAAGTTTTTCGACCAGTCGTGTATACCTGGAAAGGTAATCAGCCTACAAAAAGTGCCTGTTCTCAATCGTGCTAATAAGATCCTACTATAACTGGACTGGTTAGAAGACAGATAAATCTGGATACCAGGACCCTGTAATAGAAGATGGTGCTCAATGACAGATACCTTCTTCCCCTCTAGCTGCCAACGTTGATCTTCCAAGAGCGCAAGGCAAAGATCCTTGAGTGCTTTTCTAGTACTGGAGGACAGTGAAGATGGAGAGTTGCAGAACTCAGGGTGGCCTATATCTATTAAAAAAGCCTTTACGTAAGAAAGCCAGTGGATGTATTTTGCCCGCTGATTTTTAACACAGTCCTGAATGGTGGTCCTATTAAACTCAGTTGCAGCAGAAGTCCACACCTTGTGCCATAACAGTACCGGGCTTACCTTGACTAAATCTGAAATGTAGGCCAAGGCTAGCTCCTTATGACAAACATGGGTAGAAGTAGATTTTTGGACAGCTAACAAGTATCGCAGGAAAGCGTTTTCACTTGTTTGGATTTCCTGGCAATCTGCGACCCCCCCAGATGCCAGCCCCGTATATGGCAGTCGACACGCATTTAGCCTTATAAATATCAAGCAAAATACGTACCGGTCTGCCCCCCAGCTTATTAGCGAACTGTTTAACTGCGCCAATAGCGCGGGAGAATGTAAGCTTTCTTGTAGTTACTGCTGTAGTCCATGTGCCTTTTTTATTAAAAACGATCCCTAAATATTCAAAAATGCTAGTTAATCCTATCTTTGACTGTTCTAAAAAGGTGTTACAGGATACATTTATCTTAGATGAGCAGCACATGGTGAATGCTTTCCCAATATTGATCTTTAGAACCCTAGATCCCATGTATTCTGAGAATCTAGTTAACGCCTTCTGAAGGCCTACTTGGGTTCTCGTCATTATAACCACATCATCTGCGTACAACAGTATGGGCGCTGCAACACCTTCTATTTGGGGATAACCCAGGTCTTGTTCAGTTAAAAAAGCTGCAACACTGTTGATATATAAATTAAATAGAAAGGGTGCCAGGATGCAACCCTGACGAACACCTTTCATTATTGGAAATTTAGTAGTACATTCCCCCATTTTCCCAAATCGAACCTTTGCCCCTGCCCCTCTATACAATTCTTTAACAAAATTAAGAATATTAAGGTCAATGCCAAGGTCTGCTAGGGTATCCCACATAACTTCGTGGTTCAAGCAGTCAAATGCTGAGCTCAGGTCAACAAAGGTCATAAATAGGTTGCCCTTTTTGGCCACCACATACTTTCCCGTTATCATGGCCAAATTCAGTCCTTGTTCGACAGTACCTAGACCTGCCTAGAAGCCATACTGGAATTTAGAGAGAATACCTGCTTCCTTAGCCCATGTCTGTAGTCTATTTAATATAATTCTACCCGCAACTTTCATCAGAGAGTCTAGTAGCGATATAGGCCTATAACATTTGGGGTTGTTTCGATCTCCCTTTTTAAATATTGGCACTACAATCGCTTCCTGCCAGGTTGATGGAAATCCGTTGTTATTGCAACTATTTAGTACATTAGTCAGGAGCGGAGCCCATAAGGGGGTGTTAGCCTTATAAACATCTATCGGGACTCCGTCCGGTCCTGGAGCTTTGCTAATAGAACTTTCTGAGATTGCTAGTTCCACTTCGGGTAAGGAAAAAACAATGTCCAAGGGAAACAGTCCCAGAGTGTTAGACTCCACGTTTATCAAATGACCTAGACAACTGACTGAGTCATCCTTCTTATATAGGTCAGTAAAGTAATTAACCCATGCAGTTTCCTCTATGGCAATCTCTATCGAGTCCGATTTCCTTTCTACAAAAAAAGGGGCATTCACGGCCTTCCAAAAGGCAGTGTTGTCTCTCAGAGAACACGCCTTATGGAGGGCTCCCCATGCAGCCTCTTTCAATTCCATTTTCCTCTTTTTTATTGCAACTTTATAAAGTGCTCTAGCAGACCTTATTTCTTGGAGATTTTTGGGTGTTTTTTTGAGAATTGACTTTAAAAAGGACTGCGCTTTACTGCATTCGGCGTCAAACCAGCTTTCGGCTTTATTTCTATCGCCTTCCCTTATGGTGCCTGTTAATTTACTAAAGATTTGTCCTGTAATTTTTTGGAAAGCTGTTATGACCAAAGATGGGTTAGAATTCTCAGAAAGGCAGGTCATAAAATCATTTAAGTGATCTGTTATTAAAGTATGCAGGAAATTTGTGGGGTCCACCCTGTTCCATTTTATTGAATAACCATTAACTCTGGCCAGGGTGATCCCATGGCGATATAAGTTTTCAGCCACATCGAAGTTCCGGGTACAACTCTGGCCAAAATTAAAGGTTGAGCTAATCGGAAAATGGTCGCTCATTGCAATGTCCTCAGTATTAAAACGCAGAACACTGCGATGATAACTTGTGGTAACTAGTGTAAAATCGATCACTGACCTGAAGCCCCGACCATTAAAGGTAGGTTGAAAGGCAACCTGTGGGTTACAAAACTCATTTGCGAATCCTAAATCCCACTCGTGTAGTAAATTATTAAGTGCGTTCCCAATCATGGTATGCTCAAAGTGAGTTTAAACCAAAAAAAGGGAGGTAGAGCTATTCGTCGGATTTGTGCTCCACTCTGATACTTACATAAACAAAGAAAATCCAACTTTGGGGGGAAAAAGGGAAGAGTGATCAAAAGGATATTGAAGCACTCAGTGTTTGATAAAATACCCCTCACACACCAAAAGGCCCCTTGGTGTCATGCTTCATCATTGGGGTCTTCGCACCCCTCTATCGGGATGCGGCGTGCTGCGACCTACGGATACGCGGGAGCACTTTCAAGTTGGCTATGTGTAGTGTACAGTGTGTGGGGTATGTGAATAAAGTGAGTAGGGAACGTAGTGAAGGTTTTAAAAAGTACCTGGCACTTGAGAGAAAAAAGATTTTTATTCCGAACTCTGGCTGGTACTATTAAAAATAAGTGCAGGGCGAGATCAACCTGTTGTGTTAATGAACAGGATCTCTGGTGTGCTATGTTGTCGACATGTTTCGGAGACTGGCTCCTTCTTCAGGACAGGGGCACAAACTCCCTTCCCTACTCACGTCTTCTTCTACAAAAAAAGTGTGATTTTTACAGAAAAGTGAAATTTTTTGTAGGAATAGGCTAAGTGTGCCTACAGCGGTCTGCTACAAGTACAATGACCTGCAGAAAGACAAAAACCAAAAGACTAATGGTTACCCATGTAGCGGGTAGTTGCAAGACGCAGTCGCCTTGAACCACACCATTTGCTTGATAATAAGCTAGTAAAAACGGACTCACACCACATACAACATAAAACACATAAAACTAGGATTTTACTGCCAGTTGTACTCATACTTGTGAAGCCTGGTTGGTGGGCTTCATGAACAGCGTGTAGGGGTGTTGCTCCAATGGCTATCTGTAGTAGAGAATGATGTAGCTGTAATTTTACAATTCAATCTCACTTACTTTGGAGGAAAAAGGATCTCTTGTAGGATGTTCTTTTCTAGATGGTATACTCACAAGGTCTGGACACTCTGATCGCCGCCTACCCCTCGCGCTACTCCGCTGGTGTGGAGTCATGCGAAGGACATGGGTATTTATACTCTGTTTCGTTAATTGGGCGGAAACGGGGTGACACCATGTATGGGTGTTCCGCATGTCAGCCATACAGGGCGATCGTATGTTACTGCTGCGTGAGCACAGGATCAGTGTCTGTCTGGTATGGTTAGTTTCCCTTTGTGCCGCTATGTCTTCGCGCATGCGTAGTGCGAGTTCAGGTTGTCTAATCACTCGCGCATGCGCGGTAAGCCCCAAGCGCCAAGCGCACTGGGTTCTTTTATCGGAGGAGCGCGATTGCGGTCCACGAGTCTGCTAGATGCACCAGTTATTTGTTGAATGGTGCTGAGTGAGGATAGCGACCTTGTACATCTGAAGTGATTAGTAACCCCTTGCTAAGGTTGAGAATAAATGACAGTGGATCATGGCAGGGGAACCTTTTGACAGATGGGAATTACTCTATCAAGTACAGTACTGATGTTTTAGTGGTACTTATGCTGATAGTTGGCTCCAGGGCACATCATCATTAAGCCCAATGATATGGGTGCCCAGACGGAACACCCATCTTTGTTCCTTTTGGAAAAGACCAGCATCAGTGGGCAACTGTTCGATTATTGTCCATTTCAAATCGTTGACGCAGTGCTGCATAGTGAGGAAATGTGTGGCCATTTTCGTCGTACTTTTCTTACATCTCACATTGCTTTTGTGTTCATTCAATCGTGTTTTGACGGCTCGTGTTGTCATTCCCACATATTCAAGATTGCATGGGCACTTGATGAGGTAGATAACGTTTTTAGAGTTACAGTTCGTAAATCTCCGCTGCTCCCATGTCGATCCATTACGGAATGTGAGTTTTTTGCTTTTTTCGGTTAAATGGCAGCTGCTACAATTACCGCATGGGAAATGACCTTGAATCCCTATGGATGGTTGAGGGGATGCTGTTGTAGGTTTCGGTCTGGTGTGTACCAAAATATCTCTGAGGTTGCGTCCTCTGCGGTGGGCAAACATTGGTTTGTCTAGATCCAGATCACCGCTCGTCAGTATTCTCCAATGTTTGTTCACAATCTTGGATACTGCATTGGACATTGTGTTGAAAGTGGTCACACAGATTGGTCTTTTGTTTTGAGTGGGTTCCTTGGTTCGTTCCTCCAGTAATGATTCCCTGTTATTGTTTCTAGCTCTTTTTAGTGCTTTGTTGATGATCCTGTCTGGATACTCTCTTTGTCTGAGTTTGTCTTTAAGGTCGGTCGCCTGTTCCTTGAAAGCAGACACGTCAGTGCAATTTCGCCTGAGCCGTAGGAACTGCCCGTAGGGCAGGTTTTCTCGTAGGTGGCGAGGGTGAAAGCTATCGTACCTTAGTAGGCAGTTCCTGGAAGTAGGTTTAAAATGGGTGGTTGTTTTAAGTAAACCAGTATCTGCATAGATGTTGAGATCCAGGAACACCAACGTTTGGTTTGAAATGGTGCTCGTGAATTTCAGGAATGTGTTTTGGGTGTTCAGCCATTCCAAAAAGAGCTTCGCTGATTGGTGGTCGCCTTGCCATATGACCAGGATGTCATCTATATATCTTTTCCAACATTTTATATTTGGCCAGTACGGGTTGTGTTCATGGAGTATCTTACTGGTCTCGAGGTGGTGCACATAGAGACCAGCTAGGCTCGGAGCAAAGGTGCTTCCCATGCTGGTCCCATGGCATTGTTGGTAAATAGTGGACTTGTACTGGAAAAAGTTTTTCTGCAGGGCCAGTGAGATGCATTCCAGAACTAAGTTACGTGGTGTCTGGTATTTCCATTGGGTCGAAAAGAGAACTTCTTCGATGATCATCAAAGTTTCATCGTGGGGCAGGCTGGTGTATAAACTTTCCACGTCAAGAGACATTAGTAGTTGGGTTTGAGGGTCAAAAGTCATTTCCTGGAGGAGTTGTAGTACTGCCTTGGTATCCTTTAGGTATGTATTTGTGGACTGCACCAGGGGTCTCAGGAATGCGTCCGCAAACTTCGACAAAGGTTCTAGAATAGATCCAATGCCCGAGACTATAGGTCTACCCGGCGGTTTTCTCATGTCCTTATGTATTTTGGGGATACTGTAAAAATATGGAATGCGAGGTTTCTTTTGCATAAGGAATTCGCCTTCCTTTTTGCTCAGCCAATTGTGTGTCAAACCTTCCTCAATCATGCATCCGATTTTTACCCTGAGATGTTCAGTTGGGTCCTGTTGTAAAACCATGTAGTTTCGTCTGTCAGACAGGAGGCGCATGCATTCATTGTCGTAGTCCTCAGTGGACTGTAATACTATTGCTCCCCCCTTGTCCGCTGGCTTTATTACCATGTTGATATCTTCAGATAAATTCCTTAAGGCAAGCTGCTCCTCCTTGGTCGTATTGTGGAAGATTTGTGTGGGTGACACATCCAATTTATTGACATCCGTCATAACTGCCTTCTCAAAAGCGAGTAGCTCAATGGGGAGTGTAGGGTCAGGAGGTGTGAAGGTCGATTTTGGTCTCAGACCAGTGTCTGTCATCACAGCTTGTGTTGGTTTGTCACTGAAAAAGACCTGTAGTTTTAGTTTTCGTACAAATTCCTTCATTTCCACGTTTACTTTGAAGATGTCCGGTTTTTGTGTCGGTACAAATCCCAAACCTTTATTTAGTACCTGTCGTTGGATATTCGTCAGAGGTTTGGAAGTGAGATTTACCACTAGGTCCCTCTCTGGTTGCTGGTTGATGCCTGGTTGGGTAGGGAGCCTGTCATGCTCCTGGTTTGTCTGGGGTTCCCTTGGTCCGTTGATTCCCAGGTGACGTTGTTGCCCTTCCGGTTCTTTCCCCGTGTTCCTGGGCGGGAGCCTAAAAAAGGCTGTGGATCGTAAAAACCTCCATTAAAGTCCTGGTTCCATTGTGGGAAACCCTGTATATCCGGTTGGTGGTTGAACTGGAAAGGTTGGAAAGGTGGGGGTGCCATAAATTGTGGGTACTGGGGCGGGTATCCCCTCCATCCTCTTTGTCTTGGGAATTGTTGTCGTCTTTGTCTCCAACCGCCTCTATTCGGGCGGTTCCTTCTGCCACCGCTGGAATTCGAACCGGTGGAGCTACCGTCTGACCCATCACTATCTGTGTCATTTCTCGTGGACACATAGTCCGCCTTAGTGTAGGGGTAGGTTCCCTCTGGTGTGAATTTGTCTTTGTCCTTACTCAATTTGTTAAGTTTGCTTTGTTTCAGAGTAAATTCAAATTCTGTCATTTGTTGGTTCAATTCATCCAATCTGATTTTAAGGTCTTCTGTTGACATGTATGTATTGAGTTTGACCTCAATTTTACCGATCTCTATTTTAAGTTCTTGTGTGATTCTGGTTGCTGTTTTGATTATTAGGACCAACCAGTCCCTGGTACAATGCCAAGAGATCAACGACCATTCTTTTTTAAATTGCATATCAGTCTGGAAGATAAATGGTTCATTTTTTACAATTAGTCCAGCTGGTCCCATCTTGTTCCTCAGGTATCCTGTCATTATCAAACCATGTAAAGCTGCCTTTATTTGGTTGCGTCTTAGTTTTACCAATTCATTCCAATCATCAATGTTTGGGCCGGTTTCAGGGTTAGTAAGGCCCTCAAAAGGATTTACTGCTGCCAAGATCCTGTCAATTTCATCCTCGCCGAAGGTTAAGCCATGTTCGTCCTCCATTTCAGAGAGACCGCTGTGGTCTACAGTTACCTAGTGTGTGTGATTATGTGTCTGTGGTGTGATAGGAATACTCCCGCAGCTGCACGCTGCCTAGACTATAGTTTAAACCAAAAAAAGGGAGGTAGAGCTATTCGTCGGATTTGTGCTCCACTCTGATACTTACATAAACAAAGAAAATCCAACTTTGGGGGGAAAAAGGGAAGAGTGATCAAAAGGATATTGAAGCACTCAGTGTTTGATAAAATACCCCTCACACACCAAAAGGCCCCTTGGTGTCATGCTTCATCATTGGGGTCTTCGCACCCCTCTATCGGGATGCGGCGTGCTGCGACCTACGGATACGCGGGAGCACTTTCAAGTTGGCTATGTGTAGTGTACAGTGTGTGGGGTATGTGAATAAAGTGAGTAGGGAACGTAGTGAAGGTTTTAAAAAGTACCTGGCACTTGAGAGAAAAAAGATTTTTATTCCGAACTCTGGCTGGTACTATTAAAAATAAGTGCAGGGCGAGATCAACCTGTTGTGTTAATGAACAGGATCTCTGGTGTGCTATGTTGTCGACATGTTTCGGAGACTGGCTCCTTCTTCAGGACAGGGGCACAAACTCCCTTCCCTACTCACGTCTTCTTCTACAAAAAAAGTGTGATTTTTACAGAAAAGTGAAATTTTTTGTAGGAATAGGCTAAGTGTGCCTACAGCGGTCTGCTACAAGTACAATGACCTGCAGAAAGACAAAAACCAAAAGACTAATGGTTACCCATGTAGCGGGTAGTTGCAAGACGCAGTCGCCTTGAACCACACCATTTGCTTGATAATAAGCTAGTAAAAACGGACTCACACCACATACAACATAAAACACATAAAACTAGGATTTTACTGCCAGTTGTACTCATACTTGTGAAGCCTGGTTGGTGGGCTTCATGAACAGCGTGTAGGGGTGTTGCTCCAATGGCTATCTGTAGTAGAGAATGATGTAGCTGTAATTTTACAATTCAATCTCACTTACTTTGGAGGAAAAAGGATCTCTTGTAGGATGTTCTTTTCTAGATGGTATACTCACAAGGTCTGGACACTCTGATCGCCGCCTACCCCTCGCGCTACTCCGCTGGTGTGGAGTCATGCGAAGGACATGGGTATTTATACTCTGTTTCGTTAATTGGGCGGAAACGGGGTGACACCATGTATGGGTGTTCCGCATGTCAGCCATACAGGGCGATCGTATGTTACTGCTGCGTGAGCACAGGATCAGTGTCTGTCTGGTATGGTTAGTTTCCCTTTGTGCCGCTATGTCTTCGCGCATGCGTAGTGCGAGTTCAGGTTGTCTAATCACTCGCGCATGCGCGGTAAGCCCCAAGCGCCAAGCGCACTGGGTTCTTTTATCGGAGGAGCGCGATTGCGGTCCACGAGTCTGCTAGATGCACCAGTTATTTGTTGAATGGTGCTGAGTGAGGATAGCGACCTTGTACATCTGAAGTGATTAGTAACCCCTTGCTAAGGTTGAGAATAAATGACAGTGGATCATGGCAGGGGAACCTTTTGACAGATGGGAATTACTCTATCAAGTACAGTACTGATGTTTTAGTGGTACTTATGCTGATAGTTGGCTCCAGGGCACATCATCATTAAGCCCAATGATATGGGTGCCCAGACGGAACACCCATCTTTGTTCCTTTTGGAAAAGACCAGCATCAGTGGGCAACTGTTCGATTATTGTCCATTTCAAATCGTTGACGCAGTGCTGCATAGTGAGGAAATGTGTGGCCATTTTCGTCGTACTTTTCTTACATCTCACATTGCTTTTGTGTTCATTCAATCGTGTTTTGACGGCTCGTGTTGTCATTCCCACATATTCAAGATTGCATGGGCACTTGATGAGGTAGATAACGTTTTTAGAGTTACAGTTCGTAAATCTCCGCTGCTCCCATGTCGATCCATTACGGAATGTGAGTTTTTTGCTTTTTTCGGTTAAATGGCAGCTGCTACAATTACCGCATGGGAAATGACCTTGAATCCCTATGGATGGTTGAGGGGATGCTGTTGTAGGTTTCGGTCTGGTGTGTACCAAAATATCTCTGAGGTTGCGTCCTCTGCGGTGGGCAAACATTGGTTTGTCTAGATCCAGATCACCGCTCGTCAGTATTCTCCAATGTTTGTTCACAATCTTGGATACTGCATTGGACATTGTGTTGAAAGTGGTCACACAGATTGGTCTTTTGTTTTGAGTGGGTTCCTTGGTTCGTTCCTCCAGTAATGATTCCCTGTTATTGTTTCTAGCTCTTTTTAGTGCTTTGTTGATGATCCTGTCTGGATACTCTCTTTGTCTGAGTTTGTCTTTAAGGTCGGTCGCCTGTTCCTTGAAAGCAGACACGTCAGTGCAATTTCGCCTGAGCCGTAGGAACTGCCCGTAGGGCAGGTTTTCTCGTAGGTGGCGAGGGTGAAAGCTATCGTACCTTAGTAGGCAGTTCCTGGAAGTAGGTTTAAAATGGGTGGTTGTTTTAAGTAAACCAGTATCTGCATAGATGTTGAGATCCAGGAACACCAACGTTTGGTTTGAAATGGTGCTCGTGAATTTCAGGAATGTGTTTTGGGTGTTCAGCCATTCCAAAAAGAGCTTCGCTGATTGGTGGTCGCCTTGCCATATGACCAGGATGTCATCTATATATCTTTTCCAACATTTTATATTTGGCCAGTACGGGTTGTGTTCATGGAGTATCTTACTGGTCTCGAGGTGGTGCACATAGAGACCAGCTAGGCTCGGAGCAAAGGTGCTTCCCATGCTGGTCCCATGGCATTGTTGGTAAATAGTGGACTTGTACTGGAAAAAGTTTTTCTGCAGGGCCAGTGAGATGCATTCCAGAACTAAGTTACGTGGTGTCTGGTATTTCCATTGGGTCGAAAAGAGAACTTCTTCGATGATCATCAAAGTTTCATCGTGGGGCAGGCTGGTGTATAAACTTTCCACGTCAAGAGACATTAGTAGTTGGGTTTGAGGGTCAAAAGTCATTTCCTGGAGGAGTTGTAGTACTGCCTTGGTATCCTTTAGGTATGTATTTGTGTATTTGTGGACTGCACCAGGGGTCTCAGGAATGCGTCCGCAAACTTCGACAAAGGTTCCAGTCTCCGAAACATGTCGACAACATAGCACACCAGAGATCCTGTTCATTAACACAACAGGTTGATCTCGCCCTGCACTTATTTTTAATAGTACCAGCCAGAGTTCGGAATAAAAATCTTTTTTCTCTCAAGTGCCAGGTACTTTTTAAAACCTTCACTACGTTCCCTACTCACTTTATTCACATACCCCACACACTGTACACTACACATAGCCAACTTGAAAGTGCTCCCGCGTATCCGTAGGTCGCAGCACGCCGCATCCCGATAGAGGGGTGCGAAGACCCCAATGATGAAGCATGACACCAAGGGGCCTTTTGGTGTGTGAGGGGTATTTTATCAAACACTGAGTGCTTCAATATCCTTTTGATCACTCTTCCCTTTTTCCCCCCAAAGTTGGATTTTCTTTGTTTATGTAAGTATCAGAGTGGAGCACAAATCCGACGAATAGCTCTACCTCCCTTTTTTTGGTTTAAACTATAGTCTAGGCAGCGTGCAGCTGCGGGAGTATTCCTATCACACCACAGACACATAATCACACACACTAGGTAACTGTAGACCACAGCGGTCTCTCTGAAATGGAGGACGAACATGGCTTAACCTTCGGCGAGGATGAAATTGACAGGATCTTGGCAGCAGTAAATCCTTTTGAGGGCCTTACTAACCCTGAAACCGGCCCAAACATTGATGATTGGAATGAATTGGTAAAACTAAGACGCAACCAAATAAAGGCAGCTTTACATGGTTTGATAATGACAGGATACCTGAGGAACAAGATGGGACCAGCTGGACTAATTGTAAAAAATGAACCATTTATCTTCCAGACTGATATGCAATTTAAAAAAGAATGGTCGTTGATCTCTTGGCATTGTACCAGGGACTGGTTGGTCCTAATAATCAAAACAGCAACCAGAATCACACAAGAACTTAAAATAGAGATCGGTAAAATTGAGGTCAAACTCAATACATACATGTCAACAGAAGACCTTAAAATCAGATTGGATGAATTGAACCAACAAATGACAGAATTTGAATTTACTCTGAAACAAAGCAAACTTAACAAATTGAGTAAGGACAAAGACAAATTCACACCAGAGGGAACCTACCCCTACACTAAGGCGGACTATGTGTCCACGAGAAATGACACAGATAGTGATGGGTCAGACGGTAGCTCCACCGGTTCGAATTCCAGCGGTGGCAGAAGGAACCGCCCGAATAGAGGCGGTTGGAGACAAAGACGACAACAATTCCCAAGACAAAGAGGATGGAGGGGATACCCGCCCCAGTACCCACAATTTATGGCACCCCCACCTTTCCAACCTTTCCAGTTCAACCACCAACCGGATATACAGGGTTTCCCACAATGGAACCAGGACTTTAATGGAGGTTTTTACGATCCACAGCCTTTTTTAGGCTCCCGCCCAGGAACACGGGGAAAGAACCGGAAGGGCAACAACGTCACCTGGGAATCAACGGACCAAGGGAACCCCAGACAAACCAGGAGCATGACAGGCTCCCTACCCAACCAGGCATCAACCAGCAACCAGAGAGGGACCTAGTGGTAAATCTCACTTCCAAACCTCTGACGAATATCCAACGACAGGTACTAAATAAAGGTTTGGGATTTGTACCGACACAAAAACCGGACATCTTCAAAGTAAACGTGGAAATGAAGGAATTTGTACGAAAACTAAAACTACAGGTCTTTTTCAGTGACAAACCAACACAAGCTGTGATGACAGACACTGGTCTGAGACCAAAATCGACCTTCACACCTCCTGACCCTACACTCCCCATTGAGCTACTCGCTTTTGAGAAGGCAGTTATGACGGATGTCAATAAATTGGATGTGTCACCCACACAAATCTTCCACAATACGACCAAGGAGGAGCAGCTTGCCTTAAGGAATTTATCTGAAGATATCAACATGGTAATAAAGCCAGCGGACAAGGGGGGAGCAATAGTATTACAGTCCACTGAGGACTACGACAATGAATGCATGCGCCTCCTGTCTGACAGACGAAACTACATGGTTTTACAACAGGACCCAACTGAACATCTCAGGGTAAAAATCGGATGCATGATTGAGGAAGGTTTGACACACAATTGGCTGAGCAAAAAGGAAGGCGAATTCCTTATGCAAAAGAAACCTCGCATTCCATATTTTTACAGTATCCCCAAAATACATAAGGACATGAGAAAACCGCCGGGTAGACCTATAGTCTCGGGCATTGGATCTATTCTAGAACCTTTGTCGAAGTTTGCGGACGCATTCCTGAGACCCCTGGTGCAGTCCACAAATACATACCTAAAGGATACCAAGGCAGTACTACAACTCCTCCAGGAAATGACTTTTGACCCTCAAACCCAACTACTAATGTCTCTTGACGTGGAAAGTTTATACACCAGCCTGCCCCACGATGAAACTTTGATGATCATCGAAGAAGTTCTCTTTTCGACCCAATGGAAATACCAGACACCACGTAACTTAGTTCTGGAATGCATCTCACTGGCCCTGCAGAAAAACTTTTTCCAGTACAAGTCCACTATTTACCAACAATGCCATGGGACCAGCATGGGAAGCACCTTTGCTCCGAGCCTAGCTGGTCTCTATGTGCACCACCTCGAGACCAGTAAGATACTCCATGAACACAACCCGTACTGGCCAAATATAAAATGTTGGAAAAGATATATAGATGACATCCTGGTCATATGGCAAGGCGACCACCAATCAGCGAAGCTCTTTTTGGAATGGCTGAACACCCAAAACACATTCCTGAAATTCACGAGCACCATTTCAAACCAAACGTTGGTGTTCCTGGATCTCAACATCTATGCAGATACTGGTTTACTTAAAACAACCACCCATTTTAAACCTACTTCCAGGAACTGCCTACTAAGGTACGATAGCTTTCACCCTCGCCACCTACGAGAAAACCTGCCCTACGGGCAGTTCCTACGGCTCAGGCGAAATTGCACTGACGTGTCTGCTTTCAAGGAACAGGCGACCGACCTTAAAGACAAACTCAGACAAAGAGAGTATCCAGACAGGATCATCAACAAAGCACTAAAAAGAGCTAGAAACAATAACAGGGAATCATTACTGGAGTAACGAACCAAGGAACCCACTCAAAACAAAAGACCAATCTGTGTGACCACTTTCAACACAATGTCCAATGCAGTATCCAAGATTGTGAACAAACATTGGAGAATACTGACGAGCGGTGATCTGGATCTAGACAAACCAATGTTTGCCCACCGCAGAGGACGCAACCTCAGAGATATTTTGGTACACACCAGACCGAAACCTACAACAGCATCCCCTCAACCATCCATAGGGATTCAAGGTCATTTCCCATGCGGTAATTGTAGCAGCTGCCATTTAACCGAAAAAAGCAAAAAACTCACATTCCGTAATGGATCGACATGGGAGCAGCGGAGATTTACGAACTGTAACTCTAAAAACGTTATCTACCTCATCAAGTGCCCATGCAATCTTGAATATGTGGGAATGACAACACGAGCCGTCAAAACACGATTGAATGAACACAAAAGCAATGTGAGATGTAAGAAAAGTACGACGAAAATGGCCACACATTTCCTCACTATGCAGCACTGCGTCAACGATTTGAAATGGACAATAATCGAACAGTTGCCCACTGATGCTGGTCTTTTCCAAAAGGAACAAAGATGGGTGTTCCGTCTGGGCACCCATATCATTGGGCTTAATGATGATGTGCCCTGGAGCCAACTATCAGCATAAGTACCACTAAAACATCAGTACTGTACTTGATAGAGTAATTCCCATCTGTCAAAAGGTTCCCCTGCCATGATCCACTGTCATTTATTCTCAACCTTAGCAAGGGGTTACTAATCACTTCAGATGTACAAGGTCGCTATCCTCACTCAGCACCATTCAACAAATAACTGGTGCATCTAGCAGACTCGTGGACCGCAATCGCGCTCCTCCGATAAAAGAACCCAGTGCGCTTGGCGCTTGGGGCTTACCGCGCATGCGCGAGTGATTAGACAACCTGAACTCGCACTACGCATGCGCGAAGACATAGCGGCACAAAGGGAAACTAACCATACCAGACAGACACTGATCCTGTGCTCACGCAGCAGTAACATACGATCGCCCTGTATGGCTGACATGCGGAACACCCATACATGGTGTCACCCCGTTTCCGCCCAATTAACGAAACAGAGTATAAATACCCATGTCCTTCGCATGACTCCACACCAGCGGAGTAGCGCGAGGGGTAGGCGGCGATCAGAGTGTCCAGACCTTGTGAGTATACCATCTAGAAAAGAACATCCTACAAGAGATCCTTTTTCCTCCAAAGTAAGTGAGATTGAATTGTAAAATTACAGCTACATCATTCTCTACTACAGATAGCCATTGGAGCAACACCCCTACACGCTGTTCATGAAGCCCACCAACCAGGCTTCACAAGTATGAGTACAACTGGCAGTAAAATCCTAGTTTTATGTGTTTTATGTTGTATGTGGTGTGAGTCCGTTTTTACTAGCTTATTATCAAGCAAATGGTGTGGTTCAAGGCGACTGCGTCTTGCAACTACCCGCTACATGGGTAACCATTAGTCTTTTGGTTTTTGTCTTTCTGCAGGTCATTGTACTTGTAGCAGACCGCTGTAGGCACACTTAGCCTATTCCTACAAAAAATTTCACTTTTCTGTAAAAATCACACTTTTTTTGTAGAAGAAGACGTGAGTAGGGAAGGGAGTTTGTGCCCCTGTCCTGAAGAAGGAGCCAGTCTCCGAAACATGTCGACAACATAGCACACCAGAGATCCTGTTCATTAACACAACAGGTTGATCTCGCCCTGCACTTATTTTTAATAGTACCAGCCAGAGTTCGGAATAAAAATCTTTTTTCTCTCAAGTGCCAGGTACTTTTTAAAACCTTCACTACGTTCCCTACTCACTTTATTCACATACCCCACACACTGTACACTACACATAGCCAACTTGAAAGTGCTCCCGCGTATCCGTAGGTCGCAGCACGCCGCATCCCGATAGAGGGGTGCGAAGACCCCAATGATGAAGCATGACACCAAGGGGCCTTTTGGTGTGTGAGGGGTATTTTATCAAACACTGAGTGCTTCAATATCCTTTTGATCACTCTTCCCTTTTTCCCCCCAAAGTTGGATTTTCTTTGTTTATGTAAGTATCAGAGTGGAGCACAAATCCGACGAATAGCTCTACCTCCCTTTTTTTGGTTTAAACTATAGTCTAGGCAGCGTGCAGCTGCGGGAGTATTCCTATCACACCACAGACACATAATCACACACACTAGGTAACTGTAGACCACAGCGGTCTCTCTGAAATGGAGGACGAACATGGCTTAACCTTCGGCGAGGATGAAATTGACAGGATCTTGGCAGCAGTAAATCCTTTTGAGGGCCTTACTAACCCTGAAACCGGCCCAAACATTGATGATTGGAATGAATTGGTAAAACTAAGACGCAACCAAATAAAGGCAGCTTTACATGGTTTGATAATGACAGGATACCTGAGGAACAAGATGGGACCAGCTGGACTAATTGTAAAAAATGAACCATTTATCTTCCAGACTGATATGCAATTTAAAAAAGAATGGTCGTTGATCTCTTGGCATTGTACCAGGGACTGGTTGGTCCTAATAATCAAAACAGCAACCAGAATCACACAAGAACTTAAAATAGAGATCGGTAAAATTGAGGTCAAACTCAATACATACATGTCAACAGAAGACCTTAAAATCAGATTGGATGAATTGAACCAACAAATGACAGAATTTGAATTTACTCTGAAACAAAGCAAACTTAACAAATTGAGTAAGGACAAAGACAAATTCACACCAGAGGGAACCTACCCCTACACTAAGGCGGACTATGTGTCCACGAGAAATGACACAGATAGTGATGGGTCAGACGGTAGCTCCACCGGTTCGAATTCCAGCGGTGGCAGAAGGAACCGCCCGAATAGAGGCGGTTGGAGACAAAGACGACAACAATTCCCAAGACAAAGAGGATGGAGGGGATACCCGCCCCAGTACCCACAATTTATGGCACCCCCACCTTTCCAACCTTTCCAGTTCAACCACCAACCGGATATACAGGGTTTCCCACAATGGAACCAGGACTTTAATGGAGGTTTTTACGATCCACAGCCTTTTTTAGGCTCCCGCCCAGGAACACGGGGAAAGAACCGGAAGGGCAACAACGTCACCTGGGAATCAACGGACCAAGGGAACCCCAGACAAACCAGGAGCATGACAGGCTCCCTACCCAACCAGGCATCAACCAGCAACCAGAGAGGGACCTAGTGGTAAATCTCACTTCCAAACCTCTGACGAATATCCAACGACAGGTACTAAATAAAGGTTTGGGATTTGTACCGACACAAAAACCGGACATCTTCAAAGTAAACGTGGAAATGAAGGAATTTGTACGAAAACTAAAACTACAGGTCTTTTTCAGTGACAAACCAACACAAGCTGTGATGACAGACACTGGTCTGAGACCAAAATCGACCTTCACACCTCCTGACCCTACACTCCCCATTGAGCTACTCGCTTTTGAGAAGGCAGTTATGACGGATGTCAATAAATTGGATGTGTCACCCACACAAATCTTCAACAATACGACCAAGGAGGAGCAGCTTGCCTTAAGGAATTTATCTGAAGATATCAACATGGTAATAAAGCCAGCGGACAAGGGGGGAGCAATAGTATTACAGTCCACTGAGGACTACGACAATGAATGCATGCGCCTCCTGTCTGACAGACGAAACTACATGGTTTTACAACAGGACCCAACTGAACATCTCAGGGTAAAAATCGGATGCATGATTGAGGAAGGTTTGACACACAATTGGCTGAGCAAAAAGGAAGGCGAATTCCTTATGCAAAAGAAACCTCGCATTCCATATTTTTACAGTATCCCCAAAATACATAAGGACATGAGAAAACCGCCGGGTAGACCTATAGTCTCGGGCATTGGATCTATTCTAGAACCTTTGTCGAAGTTTGCGGACGCATTCCTGAGACCCCTGGTGCAGTCCACAAAAACATACCTAAAGGATACCAAGGCAGTACTACAACTCCTCCAGGAAATGACTTTTGACCCTCAAACCCAACTACTAATGTCTCTTGACGTGGAAAGTTTATACACCAGCCTGCCCCACGATGAAACTTTGATGATCATCGAAGAAGTTCTCTTTTCGACCCAATGGAAATACCAGACACCACGTAACTTAGTTCTGGAATGCATCTCACTGGCCCTGCAGAAAAACTTTTTCCAGTACAAGTCCACTATTTACCAACAATGCCATGGGACCAGCATGGGAAGCACCTTTGCTCCGAGCCTAGCTGGTCTCTATGTGCACCACCTCGAGACCAGTAAGATACTCCATGAACACAACCCGTACTGGCCAAATATAAAATGTTGGAAAAGATATATAGATGACATCCTGGTCATATGGCAAGGCGACCACCAATCAGCGAAGCTCTTTTTGGAATGGCTGAACACCCAAAACACATTCCTGAAATTCACGAGCACCATTTCAAACCAAACGTTGGTGTTCCTGGATCTCAACATCTATGCAGATACTGGTTTACTTAAAACAACCACCCATTTTAAACCTACTTCCAGGAACTGCCTACTAAGGTACGATAGCTTTCACCCTCGCCACCTACGAGAAAACCTGCCCTACGGGCAGTTCCTACGGCTCAGGCGAAATTGCACTGACGTGTCTGCTTTCAAGGAACAGGCGACCGACCTTAAAGACAAACTCAGACAAAGAGAGTATCCAGACAGGATCATCAACAAAGCACTAAAAAGAGCTAGAAACAATAACAGGGAATCATTACTGGAGGAACGAACCAAGGAACCCACTCAAAACAAAAGACCAATCTGTGTGACCACTTTCAACACAATGTCCAATGCAGTATCCAAGATTGTGAACAAACATTGGAGAATACTGACGAGCGGTGATCTGGATCTAGACAAACCAATGTTTGCCCACCGCAGAGGACGCAACCTCAGAGATATTTTGGTACACACCAGACCGAAACCTACAACAGCATCCCCTCAACCATCCATAGGGATTCAAGGTCATTTCCCATGCGGTAATTGTAGCAGCTGCCATTTAACCGAAAAAAGCAAAAAACTCACATTCCGTAATGGATCGACATGGGAGCAGCGGAGATTTACGAACTGTAACTCTAAAAACGTTATCTACCTCATCAAGTGCCCATGCAATCTTGAATATGTGGGAATGACAACACGAGCCGTCAAAACACGATTGAATGAACACAAAAGCAATGTGAGATGTAAGAAAAGTACGACGAAAATGGCCACACATTTCCTCACTATGCAGCACTGCGTCAACGATTTGAAATGGACAATAATCGAACAGTTGCCCACTGATGCTGGTCTTTTCCAAAAGGAACAAAGATGGGTGTTCCGTCTGGGCACCCATATCATTGGGCTTAATGATGATGTGCCCTGGAGCCAACTATCAGCATAAGTACCACTAAAACATCAGTACTGTACTTGATAGAGTAATTCCCATCTGTCAAAAGGTTCCCCTGCCATGATCCACTGTCATTTATTCTCAACCTTAGCAAGGGGTTACTAATCACTTCAGATGTACAAGGTCGCTATCCTCACTCAGCACCATTCAACAAATAACTGGTGCATCTAGCAGACTCGTGGACCGCAATCGCGCTCCTCCGATAAAAGAACCCAGTGCGCTTGGCGCTTGGGGCTTACCGCGCATGCGCGAGTGATTAGACAACCTGAACTCGCACTACGCATGCGCGAAGACATAGCGGCACAAAGGGAAACTAACCATACCAGACAGACACTGATCCTGTGCTCACGCAGCAGTAACATACGATCGCCCTGTATGGCTGACATGCGGAACACCCATACATGGTGTCACCCCGTTTCCGCCCAATTAACGAAACAGAGTATAAATACCCATGTCCTTCGCATGACTCCACACCAGCGGAGTAGCGCGAGGGGTAGGCGGCGATCAGAGTGTCCAGACCTTGTGAGTATACCATCTAGAAAAGAACATCCTACAAGAGATCCTTTTTCCTCCAAAGTAAGTGAGATTGAATTGTAAAATTACAGCTACATCATTCTCTACTACAGATAGCCATTGGAGCAACACCCCTACACGCTGTTCATGAAGCCCACCAACCAGGCTTCACAAGTATGAGTACAACTGGCAGTAAAATCCTAGTTTTATGTGTTTTATGTTGTATGTGGTGTGAGTCCGTTTTTACTAGCTTATTATCAAGCAAATGGTGTGGTTCAAGGCGACTGCGTCTTGCAACTACCCGCTACATGGGTAACCATTAGTCTTTTGGTTTTTGTCTTTCTGCAGGTCATTGTACTTGTAGCAGACCGCTGTAGGCACACTTAGCCTATTCCTACAAAAAATTTCACTTTTCTGTAAAAATCACACTTTTTTTGTAGAAGAAGACGTGAGTAGGGAAGGGAGTTTGTGCCCCTGTCCTGAAGAAGGAGCCAGTCTCCGAAACATGTCGACAACATAGCACACCAGAGATCCTGTTCATTAACACAACAGGTTGATCTCGCCCTGCACTTATTTTTAATAGTACCAGCCAGAGTTCGGAATAAAAATCTTTTTTCTCTCAAGTGCCAGGTACTTTTTAAAACCTTCACTACGTTCCCTACTCACTTTATTCACATACCCCACACACTGTACACTACACATAGCCAACTTGAAAGTGCTCCCGCGTATCCGTAGGTCGCAGCACGCCGCATCCCGATAGAGGGGTGCGAAGACCCCAATGATGAAGCATGACACCAAGGGGCCTTTTGGTGTGTGAGGGGTATTTTATCAAACACTGAGTGCTTCAATATCCTTTTGATCACTCTTCCCTTTTTCCCCCCAAAGTTGGATTTTCTTTGTTTATGTATGCTCAAAGTGAGTACAGGGATCTCCCTTAAGGTTAACCAGCCCACACGTGCCAGAGTCACAGTGGGGGCATAGGTGACAATTATAGTCACCCGTCAATATAACACACCTCTCTGTTTGCCCAGATTCCGGTTGGTTGTGGAGGATATTATTTAAATCCTCCACAACCTTAATTAATTCAGCCTTTGGAATATTGTTATAAAAATTGATCAGGGGAACTTGCTGATTTCCTCCTACCTTGAGTAAAAGTAGCTGATAATAATTCCCCCCTGTGTTTAACTTTTTAACCGTTATATTAACCATATTTGATATGAAGGTACAAAGTCCGCCTGAACTCCTGCCCCTACTAGTCTGCTTGGCTGTGGAAAAAAAGGTGTGATAACCATTTATATGTGTCTCACACTGATCCCAGCACTCCTGTAAACAAATCACATTAAAATTATCTATGAATGCCAGGAATGTAGGGTCGTTAATTTTGTTTGACAGACCCGCTACGTTCCACGATAAAAGGGCAAGATTTTCCCTTGGTTCAGCCCTTACACACAATGGATCTATTGAAATATTATCAGATGTACCATTATCCTGTAGTACGGGCTCTAGACACTCTCCAAAATCCTTCATCACATCGCTTATCGCCATGGACTGATAGGCCTTACTGTCTACACCTCCATGGGCAGTTATGATCTCGATAGTGTTATTTTCGTCTATCCCCTTATTTAATGGGCAGTCCGTGATAGAATTGTCTGCACCATCATTACCCCTTTTCTCAGATAGTATATTTTTGTTATGATGGACAATCAGATTATCAATCGTATTAAACTTGTCTTGACCCTCCCTATACTCATTCAGGGTCACTGTAGTCGTTGCCAGTCAATCTACCATCTCTAGACAACTGTACCTATTAGCAGTAGGGATTCCCCTCCAGTTATCCATGTACACTTGATCCCTGTTGGGATTTCCTCCCCAATCTTGATGTCCTACTCTGCCCCAATTCCCTCCACGGTCGAGGCCGAAATGGTTCCTTTGTGGATAAAAATATGAAAGCCGTCTAGTTTCTATACCTCTACTACTATTTTGTGTTCTCCATGAGCAGATATATTCGACCGTACGTGGATCCTCAAAGTTAACCAGCACACAGTCCCCTTGAGTTGTCTTCCTATCGTGCCCTACCCATAACACCCTACGTACCATTAAAATCTTACTTAACATGTGAGGTGGTAAGGGTCGGTTAGTATTGAACCAGTAAGAAACTTTATTCTTTAATGACCAACTTGGCTCCTCAATGGATAGTCAAGACGACTACATAAGGGCTCGCCTCTGGGGGCAAATTAACACCAAGTCTACCCTCTGTACCAGCCCTTGTCCAATTCCCTTTAGGGTGCAGGACAGGGGCCTTGGGTAAAATCTCCTCTTGCCTAGGTTGCTGGGTTGGGCCTGCGGGTCTATCGACAGATGTCTTCTCCGATACAATTGTAGGGTTAGAGTTTACTTTTTGCGCTAATATCGGGGCCTTTTTAGTTGGTAAGCCTGTTTGTCCAGTATTTGGAGGTTTATTGCATGCTACCTTTCTTGCCCTGTTGCATGGTAAATTCCTAGTGAATTTGTCAAGTTCAGCAAGCTGCTTTTCAATATGCATTAATCTAGTTTCTAGTGGTGCTAGAAAAGATTTAAGTAACTTCCCCATTCTTGCTAGAAGTTGACCTTCAGGTTCGTCCTTGCTTTCCCCATCTATGCTAACTGTAACCTCAATACTACTAGTGTCCAAAACCACATTTACATCATCTTTTTGCAATTGTTCACACCCATTCTGTGGCGCTTGTTCAGGTACCTCCCCCTGCTTGTTAGATGTATCACAGGTACCCCTGGTTTTAGCAATTTTAAGTTTTTTGCCCCCTGAGATGGTCCTATTGGCACATTTCTTTTTAGGTATTGCGCCCTCCCTCCTCTCCCTCGACTGCCTGGTATTTATTTCCCCCAGCGTGCTGTTCAAATTTAGTTCAGGGGTCTTCTCTATAACCGGAATTGACAATGGGTCTAGTAGAGGTTGGGAGTTTGACTGATCTACCCCCATTGATAGACTATGCACATCCACGTGTACATCTATCAAACCTGTTCCTTTGACAGGCTCAGGAGTACGAGCCGACGAGAAGTGCCCCATAGATGATCTTTTTGCAAGCGCTAGATCTTGGGACACTCTACGTTCCATTAGGCTAATTCCTTGATCTATGACTGAATTAGCCCTTGTTATAAAGTTGTCTAGAGTGCCTGTTAACTGAGCCCCCCCGCAACAGTTTTACTCCTACTTCTTCGTGTAGTCATATTAAAATGCGAACAATATATGTATCCACAAATAGATCTACTCTGAAATATAATATATTAATACAAGGACATACATACAGTTCACACTATAGCAGGGGAAAGAGGGGGGGCCCGGTCCGGTCTTGATCGGTCTTTAACAGGCTTAAACGGGCCCTCCCTTGGCACGCCTCCCGCATGCGTGTGTTTGAGCGTGACTAAATAAGGAGGCAGGCGGGAAGAGGACCCAGGTGCGGCCGGTGACTCTGCCGCTAAGCAACCACGTCCTCGAAGTCCCGATGTCCGGTGCGATAATGAGCCCCAAGTCGGTATAATATCCAATGTGGCAGGCGACCCGGAATGGCGGCAACAAAGTGTCTCTGACCTCGAGCGGCTCCCGCGAGGCGCTATCAAGTGCTGGGAGGCGGGGCGGGAAGAGGACCCGAGGTGCGGCCGGTGACTCTGCCGCTAAGCAACCAGGTCCTTGCAGTCCCGAGGTCCGGTCCGATGATGAGCCCCAAGTCGTCGTTATCTCCAATGTGGCAGGCAACCCGGAATGGCGGCAACAAAGTGTCTCTGACCTCGAGCGGCTCCCGCTTAGCAGGGGCTGCGAGGCGCTATCAAGTGCTGGGAGGCGGGGCGGGAAGATGACCCAGGTGCGGCCGGTGACTCTGCCGCTAAGCAACCTGGTCCTCGCAGTCCCGATGTCCGGTCCGATGATGAGCCCCAAGTCGGCGTTATCTCCAATGTGGCAGGCGACCCGGAATGGCGGCAACAAAGTGTCTCTGACCTCGAGCGGCTCCCGCTTAGCGGAGGCCGCGAGGCGCTATCAAGTGCTGGGAGGCGGGGCGGGAAGAGGACCCAGGTGCGGCCGGTGACCTATGCCGCTAAGCAACCAGGTCCTCGCAGTCCCGATGTCCGGTCCGATGATGAGCCCCAAGTCGGCGTTATCTCCAATGTGGCAGGCGACCCGGAATGGCGGCAACAAAGTGTCTCTGACCACGAGCGGCTCCCGCGTAGCGGGGGCCGCGAGGCGCTATCAAGTGCTGGGAGGCGGGGCGGGAAGAGGGCCCAGGTGCGGCCAGTGACTCTGTCGCTAAGCAACCTGGTCCTCGCAGTCCCGATGTCCGATCCGATGATGAGCCCCAAGTCGGCGTTATCTCCAATGTGGCAGGCGACCCGGAATGGCAGCAACGAAATGTCTCTGACCTTGAGCGGCTCCCGCGTAGCGGGGGGCGCAAGGCGCTATCAAGTGCTGGGAGGCGGGGCGGGAAGAGGGCCCAGGTGCCGCCGGTGACTCTGCCGCTTAGCAACCAGGTCCTCGCAGTCCCGAAGTCCAGTCCGATGATGAGCCCCAAGTCAGCGTTATCTCCAACGTGGCAGGCGACCCGGAATGGTGGCAACAAAGTGTCTCTGACCTCGGGCGGCGCCCGCATAGCGGGGGCCGCGAGGCGCTATTAAGTGCTGGGAGGCGGGGCGGGAAGAGGACCCAGGTGCGGCCGGTGACTCTGCTGCTAAGCAACCTGGTCCTCGCAGTCCCGATGTCTGGTCCGATGATGAGCCCCAAGTCGGCGTTATCTCCAATGTGGCAGGTGACCCGGAATGGCAGCAACAAAGTGTCTCTGACCTCGAGCAGATCCCCGTCAGAAACTTCGCGGGTGAAAAGAGCGGGATTAATTTTTATCGCGATGGCAGTCTGGAGGATCTGTGTGGCCACTGCCTGGCTCAACCCAGAGCCCCCTTCATTTTCTCAGTGGCTTGCTAGGCTCGTCGCTACTTATCATTTAGAAACAGCTGTTTATGCCAAAAAGGGACGCAAGGGCCGGAAAAAGGGCCTTGAGGTGTGGGAAAAACTTACTTCTTGGCTGGAACAGTCAGGACAATTTTTGTTTACTTTTCTGCCTTCTAATGACGATTTCTTTCTGTTGAATCTTGGCTCCTCCCAGTAGCTGACTCCTGTTATTTCTTTAACTTTATGCCATTTCAAACACTGGACTCTAGACTGTGGATAGACAATTATTTCCTTTTTCTTGTCTTTTTTTTCTCCCTCTTTTTTTTCTGCTGTGCCTTGCTTTCCAATTACACGTAGTTCTCTTTTCACTTGGGGGGTGGGTGGCTCTATTCGATGTGATGTTTCTGTACTTACATTTACTTTGGCAAAATAAAACTTTAAAAAAAAGAAAAACAAAGGAGAAGCGATATTCTAATGGGAAGAGGGAAAGGAATAGGAGGGGAAAAGGGGTGGAAGAAAGAAAGAAAAACAAGAGGGAGGGAGTGGATGTAAAAGTAAGGGTATGTGGATAGAAGTGGGAAATAGATAACATGAGGTAGGGAGGTTGAATGGGAATGGAGAAATATCAGGGGAGAGAGGAGGAAGACAGAGGGCGGAGTTAGGGCGGGTGTGGAAGTGCAGGTGAGTGGGAAGGGCAACAGATGGATACGAAGGAATAGATACGAAGGATATGGTTTATCGAAGGGAAGAGGGTTAGGAATAGGACTGGAGGAGGCAAGAGGCAGTTATTAGAATGAACCAGGGATATGCTGAAATGATGAAGAGGTGGAGGGGGTAAGAAAACATGTAGTGGAAGTGATATTGCAAAAGAGGGAGCGAATTGTGTGGCAAGTCCTAGAAGATGGAACAGGGAGAAGGAATGGTGAGGGGGATGGAAGGACTGCGAGGTTAGACGTGGAATTGGAAGAAATCTCAGTTGCTGAATGCCAGAGAGGGGTTTAAGAAACAGATGGATGAAGTACAGAGTTATGAGAATGGAAGAACAATATGAGTGTTTGACTATTGGATATAGTGTGATTTATGGAGTAAGTTACTGGATTATAGGAAGTACTAAAACCTTAAATTAAAGGGTCCAGCTGGTGAATGGTCTCATAATAGTACTTGATTTTCAGCCTATGGGGAAATAATCAGAAAAACATTCTGTAACACGTGTTGTTTTTTGTCGATTACTGATGATGTAAGATAATGGGATAGGGCATATTTTTAACTTTTCATTGTATAGCCCCTTGAAGAGGGCAGTGTTGAACTGGCCATTCAGGCAGTCTGACACTGTCAGGAGGGCCGGCTTGAAAGTGTAAGTGTAGGGGCTGTTTTTAGGTTCATCACGACTCATAGGACCAAACAAAAATACGATAAAGGGCCCATACACTGGCCATTTCCAGCTGGCCTGTTTGGCTGTGCCAGACTGTCCCAAAGTCCAAACAAACACTGGAAGAGGGGATAGAGTATGATGGAAAGGTTTGGAATTTGCAAATAATGTGAAATTGATTGGTAAGGTAAATGTGTTGAAGAATATTCAAGTTGTTGTTTTTTATTTAATTTGTTTTAGTCGCTTACCTTTCCCCCGGACACTCACCTCCAATCTCCAGTTCATCCGTCGCCAGCCTCTAGATTCCGGCATCGGTCCTTCCCAGCAAGAGTCCTGCTCCAAATGCTGCGGCATTCAGGAGATCAGCCTTTTATGAGAGGGAAATGTCATAATAGAGAGCTCACTACATGTCACGATGACATCACAGAAGGTGGAAGATACCACTATATTTTAATCTGAAGGAGAAGGGCGGCTGGGCATGAATGATTTCCAGCCTTTTTTTCAGAATCCTTAAGGCGCTAACATTAATTCAGTCATGAACTTGAAACGGATGCCTCGTTCTCTTTGAAATACCGATCTACCCGTGGCCTGCATTTTGAACTCAGCTGCACCGGAGGCCTCCCGGTAGAAAGTTAAATCGTCCTTGAATGCCTAGCACCTGATGACATCATAGTACATTGTCTGTTACGTCGTCAGTGCGCGCCCCCGAGTTCCGCAAAAGGTGCCGCTGAGAGAGGACAGCGGTTTTCTAACAAAACGCACAGGCATTTAAGTTGCTCTCCGGCTTCGTTTAAAAATCAGCTTTATATTAATAGCACGTCCTCGCCCTTCCTGAGCGTGCACCTCCCTCAACTTATGCAGCTCCCACTAGATCCGATACTTGCATCCCATATCAAATGTGACATCAGGCTCAAATTGTACTTGATGTTCTGTGACCTCAAACAATACATACATTCAGAAGATAAATAAAGTGCTACGTGGGTGATACCTTCCAGCTCTCTTTGCAGTTTGGTATCTGAATACACATTCTTTGGTGAGGAGTCAAATTTCTTATGCATAACTACACCTGCCTCCATGCCTATGAGATGGGTGACCCACCTGGCGTGCCACAAATGAGTCCACAATAATGGTATCTTGAAGGGTTTTCTTCATATAAAAAACACTTGTCAGGAAATCAAGGGTGAGACGTTTTCTCAAGGTCTCGCCATTCTTCTAAAATAGTAAATTCTGCATATTGATATGCTGGCTTGTTTTCGGAACTGGTAAAGAAAAGAAACCTATGATGCGCTGGGGACATCACATGCTGGAAAGTTGATTTTTCCCCAGATTCTGACACAGACTGCGGACAGACCTTCATTCGGAATGCACTTTCTCTTCTGGTCCTCAGCAATGGGTTCCCTTCTCCTGCACCCACTAGGACAGTTTCTAACACAGAGTTTGAGGAAGCACTAGATCGCCTCCCTACCACATCTATTCTGGTATGTTCTTCTGTACTAAGGCAGCTACTGCCTCAACCATCAATGGTTTAATCCTGTCCTCCATCAGGCTGCCCCTTTAACTAGCCTCCAATACATCTGTGCCTATGTGGCGGGTAAGGCCAGGATTGAAAAACGGGGCCCTTTGTGCTTCCACCCCATAGAACGTGTGTCCATAGTGGCCAGCACACATGCAACAGAATCATGAGGAATAAACAAAAACATCACTTGCATGCTTTTTGGGTCTCCAAGATATAGGCTTACATGTGCTGTGTGCCACTAGGCATAACCGAAAGCAGGGCTAGACATAGACAAGCTCACTCCACGCTATCAATGTCACATTACATGCCTGCGGCACAGTGTGTCCCTGTAATCCCAGAGCTGTACTGATCTGTGGAGGCAGAACTGCCCTGTTTTCCAATGAACCAATAAACACTCTTATAAACACACTTTTCCCAAAACACTAATGCTCCTGAAAAGCAAAGATGCATGCCCGAAAAACCTACATCACCATGAATCTAAGGGAATCCATCAAATACTCCCCACAGTCGTTTCACCAATATTGCACCACCAATGGGGTTTTGGGGGGGGGCGGCCGACCACCGGGAGGCCTGCCACCCCCGGGGGGCCAGGAGGGAAGTGGGGGGGGGGGAGATTAGGAGACCACGGGGGGATTCTGGGTCCTTTGGGCTGGTTGGGCTGCCTTGGGCGGTTTGGGCTATGCACTGGGCTTTCTTTGGGCTGGTTTGGGCTGGGGGGCTTTATCCCCTTGGGTGCTCATGACGAGCTCAGCTCGTCATGAGCTACGGCGCTCCGGTGCTCATGACGAGCTCAGCTCGTCATGACCGCGCCCGTCCCGTGGAACGCTCGCACGCTGGGCTGATTTCCCTGCTGTGCTGAACGTTCCATGGGAACGGGTGTGACCATGACGAGCTCAGCTCGTCATGAGCACTGGAGCGCCGTAGCTCATGACGAGCTGACCTCGTCATGAGCACCGGGGCGCTGTACGCGCCCCCCCCCGCCCCCCAGCACAGCGGGGGAATGTGCCCCGCAGCCAAGGGGTTAGGTACAGCCATTTTGGGTCACTAACCACCATTTTAGTGGTAGTGACCCAGCAGCCGGAGGGGACCCCTGGTCGCAAGTTGTTTCGCGGAGCATTTGGAGTGCTTTAGCAAGTCTGTGGTGGTTGCGGCGTGGTGGGAGTAGAGCAGACGGGGCTTCGTTGTTGTCCAGTGAATCGGTGCGGGTTATGGCGCGTCTGCAAGACCCGCGCGTTCTGGAGGCGGTAAGGCTGCTCGGCGATGCGGGGCGGCTGGACCTCCTACGCCCCGAAGTGCAGGTAAGGCCGCCGCGGTGCGCTGCCAACGGTGCCGCGGCAGCTGTGGTGGCGTGCGAGCCCCCGCAGTCCCGGCCGCGGAGGGTTCGCGGGGCCGGGGGGAGGGGCGGGAGTATCACGGAGGGCGGGCGGCAAGGCCGAGAGAAGAAAAGTCGGGGCGGGAGGAACGTCGGCTGTCAAGGCTCGGGCGGGCAGGAAGGAGAAGGCGATGCTGGAGTATGTGGAGGGGGCTGGGGGGCCGAGGGGGAGAGCGGGTGGAGAGGCTGTGGCGGGAAGGTCACTAGGGGGGGAGGGGCGGGTACAACAGGGCAGCAAGAGCAAGGAGAGGAGTTGGGCCGTGAAGGCCGAAGTGTAGAAGGGGGGGGTAGGGGAGGGGAGTGGGGGGCAAGGGGGGGCAGGGGGCGGGACATCGCCATTGCTGATTGAGGAATCGGAGGAGGAGGAGGTGGGGGGCGGGGAGGGGGATGATGTGGTTTTGGACTGGGGGGCGTCTTCCGGTGAGGACGGGGAAATGGTGGGCCCCAGCAGGCCTCCGTCCCTGGTGGGGGGGGGCAAGGGGAGAAGAGGGGGAGAGGAGGGGAGAAGAGGAGGGGGGGAGGTGGGGGCAAGGTGGGGAACGTGGGGGGTCCCAGTAAGCCGCCGTCCCTGGTGGGGGGGCGAGGGGAGCAGGGGAGGGGGGATGGGGGTGAGGGGCGCGGGGAGAAGGGGCGTTGGGGGGAGGCCAGGAGTATCAGGTGGGAGTGCGTGGGGGGTGGCCCGGGGGAGGGGTGGGAGGGGGGCTGGAGTGGCCGGAGTGAGACGGGGTGGGGGTGTGGGGGCATGGGGCAATGGGCAGAGTTGGGGGGGTCCGGGTTGGGGTCCTGGGGGGAACCGCGGCAGGCACCTTGGGGGGAGTGGGGTGGATGGGGGATGGTGGGTCCTGGGGGGGTGTGGCAGGATTGGCTGGCGACGCGAGGGGGTCATTCGGCAGGTTGGGGGAGGGAGCCGCAGAGGGGATTGGGCGCAGGGGGAGACGTTGGGGGGCAGCGGGGGCGATGTTTCCGTGGCATGCTGGACACCACGTTCTTTCCTTGGCATGAGCAGTGGGAGAGGCGCTCGGGTGAGCAGCTTGCGGCTCCGGTCCACCGAGAGGATGGGCCGGCTCTGCCTTCTACGGGCGGTCGCGCTCCAACGTGGGACCTGGCAGGAGAAGGCGGCAAGAAGCGGGGCAAGAGGTCCCCGCCCGCCCACCTCCGAAGGGTTGTAACGGCCGCCGGGGGGCAAAGGGCATGTGGCGAGATGGTGAACGCTGAACGCAGGTCCGGTTTGGATGACAGACGGAGAGTGAGCGGAGATCTGGGTGCATTGATGAGTGTATGCCGGAAGAAGGCGGGGCTGAGTCGTGTGGAGATTCCGGTGAGCGAGCATGAATGGGGTGGTGCCGGTGAGGGTGAGTCAGAGGAGGAGGGGGAGATCAGGGACGGGGGGTAGTAATGGTGTTGACAGTGTGTTGCAGGTTCGACCGCGGCAGGACGCGCCCAGGGTGGCGGCCCCCTCAGCCTTGACGCCAGGTAAGATGGGAGACGGAGCGGGGAGTGGTTTGGGCATAAAGCGCAGCGCGCAGGTCTCAGTGGGGACAGAGGCACGGGAGGAGGACCCTGTACGGTTGGTGAAAGGGCACTATGTGACGGATGCGGGGGTAGGCACGGACGGGGCGCCACCGTTAAGGGTGGCGGAGGCGCCGGACGCCGGAGAGAGTGGAAAGGCTGGCGCAACGGCGGGGAGCGCGGCGGCGGGCGCGGTCGCCGGAGGGAAGGAGAGTTGCGTGGTGCCGGTGTGTAAGCTCCCGTACATGGGGTGACGAAGCCGTTGGGGGCACATCTCTCCATAGCGACGAAGGAAAAGATATGGAAAGGGGAGTACGTGGAGATGTTGAAGCTCCTTCACAGGGAGCTCACGGCCAAGAAAGGGTCTAAGGAAGAGGAACAGGAGTTGGCCAGCCGCCCTAAGGTGCCGCTGACGATTGACAGTTGGTCGGCGGTGTTCCTTATATACGCTAGTGTATACTGCGAGAAGTACCCGGACAGGTCCGTGGCACTGTTCAAGTATATGGACGTGGTCCGGAGGGCGCATGTGACATATGGCGGGTACGCGTGGTCACACTATGACGAGGAGTTCCGAGCGCGAATGGCGGCGGACCCGGAGGCGATGTGGGGTGAGCTAGACTCTGACTTGTACCAGCAGACGATGGGGGGGCGAAGTTTGGACGCACGGTATACACGGCGAGCGGGCTGCCTTTAGTGCCGACCCCCTTTTCGGCCCGCCCTACCCGGGGAGGGGTCCGGAAAGGGAGAGCTCCGGTCAGGGCTCAATCGGAGCTTGTTGGGATTTGAACAAGGGGGCATGTGGCCGGCAAGTGTGCCGCTTTCGACACGATTGTTCTAAGTGCGGACGTAGACTCCCAGTGTTGCGCTGCTGGGGAGTCGGAGGCGCCCCGGGACAGCAGCATGCGGCGGCAGGAATGCAACACGCGGCGGCGGGCAACCAAGCCGGGGGGCGGTGGGGAGGTAGGGGGGGCAGGAGCTGTTGGAAAAGGCTCATACGCCGGTTAGGCTGAACAGGCTGGAGCCGTTGCTGGCGGCATACCCGAAGGCGGACGATGCGGCGGTGCTGCGACGGGGCTTCGGGGAGGGTTTCCGGCTGGAGTACGAGGGACCACGGATTGCGCGCTGGGCAGAGAATTTGCAGTCGGTGCATGCACGATCAGGTGTGGTGCCGGAGAAGCTGTTCAAGGAGGTGAGGGAAGGCCGGATGGCTGGCCCCTACGCTGAGCCGCCATTGCCGAACCTGATCATCTCCCCCATTGGAGTGTTACCCAAGAAGGAGCCAGGGCAGTTCCGGTTGATACAGCACTTGTCATGGCCGGAGGGAGCGTCGGTGAAAGACTTCATATCGTCGGAGCTCGCATCTGTCACGTACTCGTCGGTGGATGTGGCGCGGAAGATTGTGGCGGCGGTAGGCCCGGGGGCGTTGAGGGTGAAGTGTGACATCAAATCGGCTTTCAGGTTGCTCCCGGTGCACCCCGAGGACTACCAATTGTTGGGAATCCAATTTGACGGCGGCATATTTGTAGACAAAGTGCTGCCGATGGGGTGCTCGATTTCATGTGCGTTGTTTGAGCGGTTCAGCTCTTTCCTGCAGTGGGCTTTTTCCTGGCCCACAGGCTCTGAGACGGTGACGCACTATTTGGATGATTTCTTTTTGGTGGGACGGCCCAGGTCGACGGATTGTCAGCGACTGCTGCACAATTTTCAGGACTTCATGGGTTACCTGGGGGTTCCCCTGGCGCCATAGAAGACACACGGTCCGACTATGGTGCTGTCATTTTTAGGCATGGAGCTCGACTCCGCAGCCATGGAAGCACGCCTACCGGATGACAAGAGGGCGGCAATGCTGGCCTTGGTGAGAGGCATGTTGGACAAGCGGAAGGTGACAGTACGGGAGGTGCAGGTGCTGTTGGGTCACCTGAATTTTGTATGTCGGGTGGTGCGCGCGGGGTGGACGTTTTGACGGCGGTTGGGCTTGGCGTGGTCCGGCCTGGCGTTGCCACATCATCACGTCAGGCTGTCGGCGGGGGCGAAGGAAGATTTGCGGATGTGGCTGGCCATTTTAGGCCGGTTCAACGGGGTTCCCATGGCGCCTCCGGAGGACTGGGAGTGGGACGTCACGATGTATTCAGATGCGGCGGGGGTCGGTGGTTTTGGTTTGTACTGGGCGGGCCGCTGGTGCGCTGAACTGAGGCCGCCTCAGTGGCAGGCGGGAGGCTGGAGCATCGCCTTTCTGGAATTGTTCCCGTTGGTGGTGGCAGTTTCGGTGTGGGCCCAGGAACTGGCCCATAAGCGGGTCCTGTCCGAGTGGACAACATGTTGGTGGTGCAGGTGGTCAACAGGCAGTCGGCGCGGGATGCTCAGGTGCTGAAGCTGTTGAAGGTGTTTGTTCTGCGCTGCCTTGAGCATGACATACTGTTTCAGGCCCAACATGTGGCGGGAGTAGACAATGACATTGCAGATGCTTTGTCTCGTTCACAGTGGCAGAGGTTCCATGGGCTAGCCACGGAGGCGGAGGAGACCAAGACGCCAGTGCCGGGGGAGCTGTGGTCGGTGGGAGATGCAGGGTCGTTCAGCTGGTGAGGGCGTCAGCGGCGGTGTCCACTTGGAAGGCGTATATTGAGGCCTGGGAGGAATTTCAACAGTCAGGTGCGGTAAGGCAGGGGGACCGATGGCGGCGGGAGGAGCAGGTGGTGCGTTTCATTTTGGCATTGATGGATAAGGGCTTGTCGAGGGTGACAATTGTGGGGAAGTTGTCGGCTGTAGCGTTCATGGGGAAGATGTGGTGGGGGTATCACCCGCCGGCGGGTGAGGTGGGGACACGATTGTTGGATGGGTGGGCCAGGGACAGAGGCGCGCAGGTGAGTCAGAGATGGCCCATAAAAGAGGAGATGCTGGGGGGACTTCTGCGGGCGTTGCCATCGGTGTGTTGAGATGAGAGGGAGCCGGTGTTGTTTGCTACGCTAATGTCCTGGCTCTTCTTTGGGGCTTTGCGACTTTCGGAATTGGTGGGCCTGAAAGGGGGAAAAGGGGTGCTCTGGGGGGACGTGGAAGTGCGAGCGAAGGAGGTCGCGGTGCGTTTGCGGCGCTCTAAGACGGATCAGCGTGGGGTGGGGACCTAGGTGGTGATGGGGCCGGGGAGGCTGGAAGCAGTGTGCCCGGAGGAGTGGGGCGAGCGTTTGGCGGCTGGACAGAGGACGTCGGAGGAGGAGGTGTTTGGCCGCGAATCGGACGGACGGGTGATGGCGGCTCAGGCTTTGTGGGTTCTGCGGCACGCCCTACGGTGCATGGGTGAGGACCCCAAGGCGTTCGGAACGCATTCCTTTAGAATGTGGGCGGTGACGGACTCTGCGTGTCGGGGATGGGGGGCGGAGGATATCAAACATCTGGGCAAATGGAAGTCGGATTGTTACAAGACGTTTGTCCGGTTACGGGGGGTAGGCGGGACGCTGTAACAGGGACGTTTTTCCGCCCTCTTACATGTGTGTCTTTGCAGGTGCTGTGGTGGGACCAGCGGCGGAGATGATGCAGATATACATTGTGGGGCATTCATTTCTTAAGAGAGCGGGAAGGTCTGAATGGGACAGGCATCGGAACCTGAATTTGGAATTGGACGACAGACTGTTTCGATGTCATTGGCGGGGTAAAGGGGGGATGCATTGGCACGAATTGATGCCGGTTTTGTGGTGTGAGGAGGGGTGTGTCCGGATGTGGTGATGGTGCACGTGGGAGAAAACGACTTGGTGGTGAGCAAAGGTCTGGCCTTAGTGAAACAAATGAAAAGGGACCTCCTGGAGATTAAGAAGAAGTGGGCGGGGTGCCACGTGATATGGTTCATCCCAAGGAGGGTCTGGAGGGGGGCGGAGCGCCCAGGGGCTATAGATAGGGCATTGAGAAAAATCAACAGGGACATGAAAGACTTTTGCACAAAGAAAGGGATTGCGCGTATGGAGCACCCGGAGCTGAAGTACGGGGCGGTATATTTTTTCAGAGAGGACGGGGTTCACTTATCTCATTACGAGATGGAACTATATATAGTTCAGATGAAGGAGGCCCTGGATTTGGCTCTGGGGGTTCATAGGTATCCAAAGGGGGGGTTTCCTATGGGGGGGTCGAAAGCCACTAAGCGGCTTTCGAGTGGCGCTTTTCCTAGAGTTAAAAGGGGGTGAAGGGTAGGAGGCCTGGGCTTGTCTTGATAAAGGGGGGGATCACTGAGTTCAAGGAAGGTCCAATTTGGTAACGAGGCATGGTTCAGGTGGTATGCGGTGGTTATGTTGTGGGTGTTGTGTTATGTGAAATGGGGAAAATCATTTGGGGGAGGGGGTGGGGGGTTGTTCAGGTATTTCTTATTTAGTGAGGGGTAGTTTTGTTCGGCACAGGCCAGGTTTGTTTATTTAGGATGCACCTGCTTCCAATAAAGTGGCCTTTGTCACACTTTATCACTTGCCTGTGGTCGTGGTTCCCCCCCTCTGCCCTCCTGGGTAGGCCCCAATGGGGTTTTGGGGGGGCAGCTGACCACCGGGAGGCCTGCCACCCCTGGGGGGCTTTGGGGCCAGGAGGGAAGGGGGGGAGAGATTAGGAGACCACGGGGGGATTCTGGGTCCTTTGGGCTGGTTGGGTTGCCTTGGGCGGTTTGGGCTATGCACTGGGCTTTCTTTGTGCTGGTTTGGGCTGGGGGGCTTTATGTACAGCCAATTTGGGTCACTAACCACCATTTTAGTGGTAGTGACCCAGCAGCCGGAGGGGAGCCCTGGTTGCGAGTTGTTTCCCACCCGCCCTCCCTGCATCTCGCCCTGGGGTCGGGGTTTTTTCCCAGGGGATTCGTTGTTTCCTGTTATGGTCAGTCCCCCCTTTTCTTTCTGCATAGGGTGGATGCATGGGGGGAGGGATCCTTTCCCTATGAGGAGTTTTCTTGGCGGTATGGTGCATCAGGTTTGCAGATGTTGGTGGTTATCGTGTCGCTGGAACAGGTGCTGCTGTGCAAATCAGGATGTTGGCGCTTTTCCTAGAGTTAAAAGGGGGTGAAGGGTAGGAGGCCTGGACTTGTCTTGATAAAGGGGGGGATCACTGAGTTCAAGGAAGGTCCAATTTGGTAACGAGGCATGGTTCAGGTGGTATGCGGTGGTTATGTTTTGGGTGTTGTGTTATGTGAAATGGGGAAAATCATTTAGGGGAGGGGGTGGGGGGTTGGTCAGGTAGTTCTTATTTAGTGAGGGGTAGTTTTGTTCGGCACAGGCCAGGTTTGTTTATTTAGGATGCACCTGCTTCCAATAAAGCGGCCTTTGTCACACTTTATCACTTGTCTGTGGTCATGGTTCCCCCCCACCCTGCCCTCCTGGGTAGGCCCCAAATCACCCTTCATGCCAAGTAAGCATGAGACAAATGGGAGCAGAAGGAGAACAAAGCCAAGCAATGTTCACCACTGAAGTTATTTTACCCTAAATCTAGCTGGGAAAAACTGCCTCCTCTAAAAATCCAGGAAGGTTAATGGATTGCAAGCGAGCAGCTTAAAATCAGGGGCGTAGTTATCAATTGTGCAGAAGATGCAGGGGTACCGGGGCGTTGGGGCAATTGCAAAATTAGCTGCTTTTACTATGAAAACAAGCGTTGGGGGCCATCTTCCTTGTTTGCAGAATGGCCATAGCTCGTGTGCTGCTCCACCGTTTAGAATACAGGAGTTTATTTTCTTTCAGAGAACCATTGGGAAAAACCTGCACTGTTCTTATGATATCTGTATTTTGTATAAAAATCTCAATAAAAATCTTGTGATATTAAAAAAAAAAAAAAAAAAAAATAACAAAGGTAGCTTATGGATGTGTGTACGTGTATGAAAACTGGAAACTTTGATAATAAAACTAAAAGTAGACACATAAAAAAAAAAAAAAAAAACAGAAAGTGGAGCTGCCTCATAGTTGGGACTTAGTCGAGGATGACGGAAAAAGAGGTGACGTCTTTCCTCACTTGCGCCAATTGCTTATTTCTGCAGTAAATCGACCAATCGTTTGGGAGTAAGCAGGTGTAGATTGAAGGCCACTGGCAACAGATTTTGGGCATGTCCAGGTCGGTGGATCTAAAGGCTCCTCGACAAAGTTTGGCCAAATATCTGGTGAAATCCAGAGCCACTCCGCTTTACGCCTTTCTTCTCATTAGCCACGAGCGCGGTCCATGAACTTCTGTTGATAACCACATACACTTATCTGTGCTGCTGAACAGCCTCCTACATAAATATTGAATGAGCCTTAATGAGCGCTGGAGCGCCGCACAGCCCCTGCCTCTCGCTGGTGAGCACTTTAGCGGCCTGTAAAGACAGCGTGCGCTCCACATTTATCATCTGACGTCCTGCCGTGACATGGCTGCCTCGTTATGGAGACACACATGACTCCAGCAGAGCATTAATGTACCTCCCACCTGCTTACTGTATTCAGTTCTCCTATGCCATGCCCCCCATCTGCTAAGGCTGCACCCTGGCTCTTTGCGCATTTCACATTTTTAGCAGCCCAGCCTCTTCTTCCCCAGACAATTAGAACATTCCACCACTACATGTCATTTAAGTTAACTGGTTTCAGTCAAAATATTATTTATTCAGGAGGGTTTTCTTTTTAGTAGCCACAGGCTAGTGGAATAGAGAAGATGCGCCTAACTCTTCAATAACATATGCACGAGGCCTGTCGAGTGCATGAGAGCATTGAATGATTTATTTAAAAGGGGGCGGGGGCAGCAACATACCAAACAAAAAGGCACTGGGAAGACATTAGTTAATAAAACAAGAGGGTTTAAAAGAAGACAGGGGAAATCACATTATCTCTAAAAATGGAAAAAAGACGCAATCCATTAACTTGGCCCTGGATAAGCGCGCGTTATTGATTTCTCTTAGCTCGCCTCTGTCCTGTCAGCCCAGGCTTCCTCCAAGGCTGCCTGGGATTTCGATTTCGTCTTGGAAGAGCGATTGCGTGCCCTTTGTTTAGCATCGAGTGGCCTTGCCTCGCGCCGCGAGCTTCAGAAGACGTTCATGCTTTTAGGGGCGCTTTTTTTTTTTAAACACGGGCTGTCAAAGGTAGGAGGGAGTTAATACGCGTTTCCAGTGGTGTCTGGTCTGGAGATAGCTTTTCTTCAATTGAGGCGACTTTTGGGGTTCATTATAGTGAACTCAGAAGTGAGCAGATGTCCTGTTGTATGGCACTGTACTCAGAGATTCATTTAATTTGAAAGAAAGTTCTGGATGATCATTTGGACTCGAATATCAAAAAAATATCTTGGTTTCTCAGGTAAAAGGTGAGGACTTATGAGGTAGTACGGGGTTAATGTGCAGTGTCACGTGTAGGAACTGTTGCATACCAAGATGCTCAACATTTTGAACAGGTGCAGCAAGGAGGCTGGGTTTGAACAGCGAGGGGGTGCGTGTTCATTCAAGACCGTTTCGAAAAGGTTGCCACCTTTATGCCTTTCTAAAAAGAGCAATGAACTACTAGCTAATTGCTTTTTCTCAAGATGCGGAAAACCAAAGTATCAACATAAACATCAGGTCTTCAAGTGACAGCAGCAGGACTTTCAGGATGCTGACATGGGATATTCCATATTTGAAAATGGTGCATATTCAGTCACTCATCCGCCTACACATTCCTTTAAGTGAATTAAACACCCACTCCAGATATCTGTCTATAACCCAAATGCAGGGCACACATCCTAAACAAAGAAGTAGGGGGGCTAACCAGGTTAGGCAATATGCAAGTGCCATCAGCTCGTGACATTGCTCATAGCATCACAGGAAGTGGCATCACAACCCAGGACCCCACAGGAAGTGGCATCTCAAAAAGTGTCATTAGATTTTAAGACCTCACATATATGTTTAGCAGGTTTATCATGAGACCATTTGAGCGCATTACAATATTTATAAAATTAGATTTTGCGAGGTGGTTGTTGCCAAAGAAAGTGACCCAACTCCAAATCAAATTCTGGACCTCAAGTTATACATTTGTCTTTTTAAAACTTTGTCCCAGATAAATTGGCAACAAGAAGAAATGTGGCAGTGAATCTGTTCCACTTACTTGGTTGAAAAATCTACATTTTAAAATATCTTATGGGTTTAATGTACCTGCTGCATAGATCTTAGTGTATCCAGTAAATCTCAGGGAACAATAATAATAGTAAGATACATCTGGAGGTTAATGTATTTGCTGGAGAGAGCAGTATTTTGTCTAGCCCAAGTTTTGAGTCAAAGTTGCATAGAGGGTGCTGGTGTGTTGGCTAAAGAAGTGGAGCGTTAGGGTTGCAAACTATTTATTACAAATGATAACGATACCACGAGGTACGCTATTTATCGTGTGGGATAAATAACACCTCTCGCAAGTGTGTGGGGAATAATGTGGATTTTGATGTCTAATTCAACAAAATATGAATAGTACGGTTACATTTCAGCTGGTTTAACCTGCCAAAATGTAATGACAGCTGAGGTTTAAATATCGGATGCATTAAATACAGCCAAAATCATACTTTCGACCTGTGTGTAAACAAGGATTTACGCATGGGTCAGAATTTGCTTCGCCACTCGCAATAAGGGCCTATATTTCCTATTAGGATGGCTGTTCCCTCCCTCCTCTTGCAGTTCCACTTAATACATCTCTAATTGACTTAGCTGCAAAGGACCTGCTTGCTTCATCACAAAGGCTGCTGGCGACAAGTGTTAATTCGGGAAGGAGAGCAACACGTGGAATAAAAGTTACAAGATGCCGGCTAACGAGCTGCAATAGTCCTGCCTGAGGCTTGCAACCTTACTTTGTTTTCGTCCTCGAACCACTGGTTTAAATGGAAATGGAGAGGTGCAGAGACTCACAATCGAGAGTACCTGTTTCCTTCTAGGATGTGCCAGTACTTTCCTATTAAATACATTGCAACAGACCTGAGAAGTGCTGTAACCCTCCCTTTCATATTTTAGAAGTGCAGGTACTCAGTACCGGACAGTACCTGCCAATTTAAAGCACTGCCCAGAATCATAGCAGTGGTGTGGGGAGAACCAACCTGATGAGGTAGCCTCCATAACAGTCTGAGCTGCCTACTTTGAAACTGGGGAACCAGGTTTGAGTCTCTGTGTCGGCTCAACATCCTGTGTCTCTGGGCAAATCACTTAATCTCCTCGGCCTACCAAAAAATGAATGTATCCTTGTAAAATGTAACTGGTGCTCATGTAAAGTGCTGTAGTACCTTCGGTTGAGTTCGCGCTATATAAAAATGCAAAAAAGAAACAAATATATTTCTTATGTCTTCTCATAACTCCTGCATGTAAAAATCCCTCAGTGGGTCACTATGAGGAACACATTTGCAGATTTTCTGCCTCTAGAACGTACTTAGGGTCCCCTGAATCTCCCATATCTCAAAGATGTTAATTGACCGTCTGCGGAATGGGTCTCTTGAAGGGTTGCACCCACTTCACCTCCAGGGCTGCAGGGGCCTTCATTTCACAGGTTGCTCAGTGCATATGTGGAGGCCAGTGGTTCCCAAACTGTGCGCCGCGGCACCCCGGTGCGCCGTAATGAGGTGCGCCGTAATGAGGTGCCAGGGGCGCCGCGCGCAGTCTAGGGTGACCAACCGTCCGTAACTTTCACGGACCGTCAGTACGTCTTTTGTCTGTAATTTTGGCCATCACAGGGAGCAGTGCGGCTCCCCTGTGAGAGGCCTCACCCCCACTGATGGAGCCGCCTCGCACTCCTCCTGGAGCACAAGAGCAGCCCCACCCCGCCCATTGTCATTCAGTATGCCGCTGATTGCCACATACAGAATGACAATGGGGCAGTCTGGGGTGTTAAAGTATGTGGTGGCCTACTGCCTCAGTGTACAGCAGCGGTACAAAAGGGGGTGGTGATGGACGGAGCATCTGAATCAATCAAACACTCACACCCAGTCAAAAGATCTGGGTTGAATCCATCACCGTTCTTTAGCCCACTCTGCCACCCCAGTTCAGACATGGCTATATGCAAATCAGTCTGACCCTGTGCCTCATGGGAACAGTCCAGCCCGAACTGCCAAGCCATGTCTTCCCTGGACCTGAAACAAGCTTCCGAGGACCGGTTTCTGGCATTCCAGCCGTCTTCAGCCCGGCTTGCTTGAATCCAGTGGCAAAGTGAGCAAGGGACTCACGTCTGAGCATACCCTGCCACACTTATGGCGGCCAAAAGCGGTACAAAAGGGGGTGGTGATGGACGGAGCATCTGTATCAATCAAACACTCACACCCAGTCACAAGATCTGGGTTGAATCCATCACCGTTCTTTAGCCCACTCTGCCACCCCAGTTCAGACATGGCTATATGCAAATCAGTCTGACCATGTGCCTCATGGGAACAGTCCAGCCCGAACTTCCAAGCCATGTCTTCCCTGGACCGAAAACAAGCTTCCGAGGACCGGTTTCTGGCATTCCAGCCATCTTCAGCCCGGCTTGCTTGAATCCAGTGGCAAAGTGAGCAAGGGACTCTTGTCTGAGCATACCCTGCCACACTCATGGCGGCCAAAAGCGGTACAAAAGGGGGTGGTGATAGATGGAGCATCTGAATCAATCAAACACTCACACCCAGTCAAAAGATCTGGGTTGAATCCATCACAGTTCTTTAGCCTACTCTGCCACCCCAGTTCAGACATGGCTATATGCAAATCAGTCTGACCCTGTGCCTCATGGGAACAGTCCAGCCCGAACTGCCAAGCCATGTCTTCCCTGGACCGAAAACAAGCTTCCGAGGACCGGTTTCTGGCATTCCAGCCGTCTTCAGCCCGGCTTGCTTGAATCCAGTGGCAAAGTGAGCAAGGGACTCACGTCTGAGCATACCCTGCCACACTCATGGCGGCCAAAAGCGGTACAAAAGGGGGTGGTGATGGACGGAGCATCTGAATCAATCAAACACTCACACCCAGTCAAAAGATCTGGGTTGAATCCATCACCATTGAAAAAATGGTGGGGAGCCACGGCCAACTGCCGGTTAGGTCAAGGGAGCCACAGGTCAAAAAAGTTTGGGAACCACTGGTGTAGGCAGTCGATGGAGACATCTTGATAACCTACAGGAAGTTGGTTATGCTAAAGCACTGAAGAGAAGCTGTGGGGTGCTAAAATACTTACCTCCACCCCTCCAGGATGATGGTGAAGAAGAGGAGCGTGATGATTATGTGGGTACTATTGTAAAACATGACAAAAATTGCAGAAAGAAAAAATGGAGCGATAAATCACAGGGAACTGTTAGTTATGCCCTGGTAGTGAGAGAAGAAAGGAAGGCCCCTAGAAAAAAAATAGGGGGATTCCCAAGGTATATTGTTGTAACAGTGGATTTTGGGGGGCTGGCCAGAATAAAATGTACCATTCAGGTCTAACAAGGGTAGTTATTGAGGGGCATATTAACAAGGAACAGGGAAAATTAACGCTAAGGGTGCTTAGCGTTAAATTTTTTAACGCCCGCTATCGCTGGATAATATCGCCTGGTTATCGCGTTATTAACAATGATAACCGCCTAGGCGATAAAAAATCCAGCGATGGCGGCATTTTGGGAGGTTATCGCTGGTAATGCAGCAATAAAACTACAAGGATAGGGATATCCTTGTTGATAGACCATGGTGGATTTAGCCATGTAATCCACCTCCCATTGGATTACATGGCTAAGTCTGAAAATTAGCAGACATAAAAAAGCAGCGTTAACCGTGGTTAGCGCTGCTTTGTTTGTCTCTAACAGGGTTAGAGTGAAGCTTGATAATAGGAGAAATGTCGCTTAGCGACATTTCTCCTATTATTTTGCTCTGGAACGCCCACTTTGCATCTCATTAGAGATGCAAAGGGAAGCGTAGTGAAAAAGGGTGCTAACATGTGATTTTGCATGTTAGCACCCTGTTGTTTATAGGGCGATATTTTTTATCTCCGCTTCTTTGGCTTTTAAAGCCAAAAAAGCAGAGATAAAGCCCTTGTTAATATGCCCCTGAGTTCCTATAAGACCTGTTTACCAGTAAGGGGTTTCCTGAGATAATTGTTTCTGGCAAGAGGGGGCAGATGATGTCACAGAAAAAGGTGGAAAATTGGCACTTCAGAAAAATAAAACCCCTTAAGTCATCTGTTTACTACACCAAGGCAAGGAGTTGGTAAAAAGATAGATTTGAGTTCTTTAAGATGGTTTACAGTTAACTCATTGTGAAGATGATGATTGGAAATTGTGGGTACAAAAATTAGAGTGAGCGTATCATACCACTCCTTTCGAAGACATTGTGAGGGGTCCCTATAATCTGGTGCGAGGCGGGAAGCCTGAGGCCTTGTAGAGTCTGAGGTGACTGGAAAAAAAAGTTGGTACAACAAGCCCCTATCGGTTAGTGTGAGTGGTGTGGGAGAGAGTTGTTGCACACAATTTCACCAAGGCGAGTGGATCCAAACAAAATGGGGAGGATTAGTGAGACAGGGATTATCAGTTAGATTGATGGAATGCGTGCAACGCCATTTGTTAGACAATATTTTTTGCCGAGCTGTAGGGTAGATAAGAGTAAATATCCTGGGGCATATTACCAAGCAATAGCGCTAATTATCGCTATTGCTTGGTTAGCGAGAAAAATGTATCGCCGAGCTGCGACGATTTTTATCGCAGATAAACCCTGCTATTACCCAGCGAATGCTCTTAGCCATGTTATCCACCTCCCATTGGATAACATGGCTAAGAACTGCTCAGGGCAGGTGTTAGCTTTTGGAGATATTCGCGCTTAGCGCGAATATCTCCAAAAGTTGGTAATAGGAGATAGCGATGTCAGCGACTGTTTCCAGTCGCTAACATCTTGGCACGCCCACTTTGCATGTCATTAGTGATAAATTTCTCTGACTTGCAAAGCGGGGCCCAAGATGGTCGCTATCTCCTACTAGCTGTCGCTAACTGGTGTTAGCGACAGCTGGGTAATAGGGAGATAATTTTATCTACGCTTTCTTGGCTTTTAAAGCCAAAAAAGCGAAGATAAATCCCTTGATAATATGCCCCCCTGTCTTTGAAATTCAGCGGCATGCTAGAAAAAACCAACGACCCTGACTGGTATATACTTAGAAACATGTACAGCATCTATTGTTTCCGGACACTTTGAATCTCAGCCCAACCTAAAAACAGGACTAAATTAATGCCCACATTTTTAAGTTCACTGAACTCAAGATCATTTACAGACATAGGGAGGGGGGGCACATTATGAGTTGAATTTAATGGGCAAAGAGCACGGTGTGTAACAGGGTTTGCTGATTTTGGTGTGGGACACGCCAAATTCTGCATTTTATTTACCCGTCTTCTCGAAATAGTTAGAACTTATCGCACCGTGACCCGATAAATACCGAGCCCGGGGTTTTGGGAATTTTATCCTGTGCAATAAATTCCGACTACCCGTCTAGAGCCCTCTTATTCAGGCCCTATGTATTTTTTCTACTTCACACATTTTTCTAAATCATTGTTTTCATTTTTGATACATTTATAGTTAATCCCTTACTCTGGCAGTCGATATGAAATGCATTTGCAAGCAACTGATGCCACATTGGGTATGCTGCAATGGGTGTTTTCCTGCATCTAATGCAGATATACTAAATTTTACCTTCACGAGTGGAGGTAGAACCTAGGGGCATATTATCAAGGGGGTTATCTCCGCTTTTTTGGCTTTAAAAGCCAAGAAAGCGGAGATAAAATTATCTCCCTATTACCTAGCTGTCGCTAACACCAGTCAGCGACAGCTAGTAGGAGATAGCGACCATCTTGGGCCCCGCTTTGCATGTCAGTGATATTTATCACTAATGACATGCAAAGTGGGCGTGCCAAGATGTTAGCGACTGGAAACAGTCGCTAACATCGCTATCTCCTATTACCAACTTTTGGAGATATTCGCACTAAGCGCGAATATCTCCAAAAGCTAACACCTGACCCTGAGCAGTTCTTAGCCATGTTATCCAATGGTAGATGGATAACATGGCTAAGAGCATTAGCTCGGTAATGCATGAATATCGCTGACTTTTCAGTGATATTCATGCATTTCGGCCGATTTTTATCGCTTAGGAGATAAACCTTGATAATAGCAAGGTTCCTAAGCGATAAAAATCGCCGCAGCTCGGCGATAATAATATCGCCGCTAAACTAACATAGCGATAATTATCGCTAGTTGTTGGTAATATGCCCCCTAGTTTATTAATAATACAAATATCATATGGGACCAGTTAATGATGGCATACACAATTTCCTATATGACGTTTGACTACTACATACAAAAGTGCATAGTTCATGCCTTTCCTGTCTAGAGTATTCCAAATGATGTTCCTATCTAAGCTATCAAATACAGTCTGGATGTAAATGAAGAAAGCATAATGGCTCTGTTACACCATCTCACATGTTTTTTTCTTGGTAATGGAGGTGAAATACTTGATTATACTATCAGTGTGTACACAAACCCACCTGGAGATCTTAGATCACATTGGAGGATTTAACCCCATGTTCAGTTCTTCCTACTTCGAGATTACAATAGATTTTTGCCAACCTATCTATAAATGAAAACAGACAAATAGTTTAGGAAAGCCATTAGTGAGGCTGTCTAAGATCAACAGTCAAAAGGCGTAAAGCTGCCCTAAATGCGGCAAAGAAGGAGCAGACGATCTTCATATGTTCCGGCAGTGCCCCCAACTAGAGGAATTCTGGAGAGAGACGGGTAAGTCCCTATTCAAGTTGTTGGGACAACCAGTGAAGGTGAGCATGGATATTGTTATTTTTGGAATAGGTCACCTTAACCCAAATTACCCTAAACTGAATAAAAATCGGGAGAATATTCTGTTCCTACTAATATTGTTAGCCAGAAAGGAAATATGCATTAAATGGGTGAAGAATATAACTCCAACGTATAGAGAATGGCTGTCCTCTATCCAAAGAGTATACAAGTTGGATAAAACAGGGAATATGAGTAAAAGTTTTCCTTTTTGGAATATATGGGAACAATACAACCAAAAATAAGTTAAAGAACAGGGTTGGTGCTACATTGTCCAATGATTAGGCAATGCAATAAGGATTTGAAGCAGGGTCTTGAACGAGTAGTCAGCGTGACTAGCTCTCCCCAGTACTGATTTTGCACTGGAAGCGGACAAAAAGGGGCATCGAAGGAAGGGGCAAAAGACATTCCCCACACATACAATGCGCTCATCCAGGAAAAGTCCCTCATTCGGAACAGATGGTTTAAGGGGCCTCTGACAATTCCAACTCCAAAATATTGCTCAATTAGGACAAAAAGAAAAGAAAGTCATTAGTGTCCTCTACTTTACAAACCTTAAAAATACATTTGGATTTTCTTTCTATAGAAAATAAAGTGACACAAAACTATATCAGACACTGACCAAGGACATTTCTAATTTAGCAAATTCATATTTTTTTATTAACCATCTCTCACAACACGAATAAAGGTATACAATTGGCTTTGGTGTAAGAATTTATAAATTAACCATCCTGTCGGTTTAGGTGAAGGATCTGGAGGAAACATAGTAGATAGTCTATCAGAATATAATGTTTAATATATTAAAGCAGCGTAATGTAGGTCCCACCCTTGGTACGTCATGGATATACATTTATAGACTCATATATGACATTTATATTCGATGTGTGATTTAACTCCATTAACGTGTGTGAAGATGGCAGCACATTTAGAGAAATGATGGTCAAAGGAGGCCTTCTGTTTATCATGTAATAGGATGGTGGGGAGCTTAGGTTTGACCACTACAGTCTCAGTTTCAATGAGATGGGAACTCAAGAGAGTATGTTAACTTCTTTCACATTCAGCAATTAGTTTGCTGCTTGGTGGTGTAAGGAGAGAAAGATGTAAGGACAGAAAGATGTTTTTGAAACTACTGTTGTATCTAATTGTTGTTTCTATATTAGTTAGGCAGACTTCCCCAACACTAAGAGGAAACAGGTTTCTCTCTTTCTGGGCTTTTCTCTAAGGGGTCGATTCCGATCACACTCGGTATGCCCCCAAAGAGCCGCTCGTTGGCATTACTTCCGAACTACACGTTCCGGCAGCCGGTCCATCCAGGCGAGGAAGAACGATGAGCAAATGTGTTCAAAACCCATACGAGCCATACGCTCCCATTCCAGCCACAGTTCCCGTACGAGCCAGATCCGGAAAGGCTGAAACGAATCACACAGAGTCAAAACAACAGTAATGTCTGGGAGGGCAAGTACGATGCGTACTTCCTTCGCGCTGAACGCGTCGCCAACTAGAGTACGTCTCGGCATCCGGAAGAACAGTATTTCAGGTTTGATTCGCACAACAACGCGATCCACGGCTACGAGATGGACCAACTCACAGCGCCGACGAGACGAACTAACGATCCACGTCCACAAGACAAACCAACCATGAATCCGATCATGCAGGTCATCCCTGTACTGTACATCTATGACCGGATCAACAACAGAAATCGACACGTATGTCGCAGAAGGTAAGTCAGACACCCAACACACAAACAAATGTCACAAACCACTGAAATGCAACACAAACATAGGGGGTGGATATCCCTCTCCACCAGCATTGCCCAAGCCATAGGGGTTGGATATCAATCACTACCAGCACTCCCTACTCATAGGGGGGGATACCTACCACTACCAGCAGTCATCACTCATAGAGGGGATGCCTACCACTAACAGCAGTCCCTACTCATAGGGGGGATGCCCATCACTACCAGTACTCCCTACTCATAGGGGTGGGTGCCTACCACTACCATCAGTCCCTATTCATGGGGGATGCCCATCACTATCAGTATTCCCTACTCATAGGTAGGGGATGCTTACCACTACCAGCGGTCCCTACTCATAGGGGGGGTGCCCATCACTACCAGTACTCCCTACTCATATGAGGGATACCTACCACTACCAGCAATCCCTACTCATTGGGGGATGCCCGTCACTACCAGTACTCCCTACTCATAGGGGAGATTGCCTACCACTACCATCAGTCCCTACTCATAGGGGGGATGCCCATCACTACCAGTACTCCCTACTCATGGGGGTGGGTGCCTACCACTACCAGCAGTCCCTACTCATAGGGGGGGGTTGCCTACCCCTACTATCAGTCACTACTCATGGGGGGGATGCCTACCACTACCAGCAGTCCCTAGTCATGGGGGGATGCCCATCACTACCAGTAATCCCTACTCATAGGTGGGGGATGCCTACCACTACCAGCAGTCCCTACTCATGGGGGGATGCCCATCACTGCCAGTCCTACCTACTCATAGGAGGGATACCTACCACTACCAGCAATCCCTACTCATTGGGGGGATACCCGTCACTACCAGTACTCCCTACTCATAGGGGAGATTGCCTACCACTACCAGCAGTCACCATTCATAAGGGGAGGATGCCTACCACTACCAGCAATCCCTACTCATAGGGGGGTGGATGCCCATTGCTACCAGTACTCCCTACTCATAGGGGGATCCCTACCACTACTAGCAGTCACCACTCATAGGGGGATACCACTACCAGCAGTCACCACTCATAGGGGGGATGCCTACCACTACCAGCAGTCACCACTCATAGGAGTTGCAGGACAAACACACCACCCATACCATCACGTCAATATTGTGTATTGTGTGTGAACTGCCTGCAACTGTGACACTGAAAGGGAACACATAACGTCCTTCCTTCACCGTTGTGACCAAAAGGTGAATGTGACAGTAAAACACACGTTGTCACCATAACAGTGTTGTAATGGGTGTAAACATCCCCTCACTACAGTGACCAAAAGGTGATTATGATGTTCAAAAATCAAGCACATCAGGAACATTATGGTAATGGGGTTTAAACACACCATCACTACAGTGTCCAAAAGGTGAGTGCGGTCACATATTCTGCTGCCACTTCAATACACCAGGTATCATACCTAGCAGGTACACAACAAGCAATGTAGTGGCAAAGTAGTGGTTGTGTTCCAAACACACATAGATCTGTTGACGGAAAGATTATTGTGTCTCACAAATATACACTCAGCCATGTGCATACAACCATTACCCATGGGGGCTGAAAATGCTCCTGTGGGCAATCAGACCATGTAAGAAGTGCACATCAGAATGCATACACATATATCTGCAGGGACAGACACACAAACAAAGGTATCCTGTGGAGAGGTAGATGTGAGGTGACACAGTCACATACCATGGTAGCTGTGTGACATACTAACCAGGATCAGGGCTGGACTGGGAACTGAAAGCAGCCTTGGCAACTTTTGCCATAGCAGCCCCCATCCGGCACCAAGCGAGCGAGCGTAGCGAGCGATCCCGACCGCTACTAGGGGGGTTTTGGAAAAAGACAGACCAAAATGTTGAATTTTTCAGCACATTTTTATTTACATATTCAATTGTATTAACTTTCAAAGCACAGTATGTAGTGGATGATGACCTTAGTCTTCCGCTCTGGCCCCTGCTCACCAACATCAGGCCTGCCCTGCTCACAGAGTCACAATTTTAACTCCACACTCAAGAGGCCCTGGGGGCCATTGGTTCAGGCGCTAGTGCGCTGCTTACACATGGCCCTGGGCAGGTGGGTGGGGGGTCAGAGGGCCTCTACTTTTGTTTAATCCCGTCCCGGCCCACAAACAACTGGACGCCGGACACGGACAGACAGACAGGCACTAGTAGTGAGTGACTCACCGTACAGTAGTCGGCAGCAGGGAGTAAAACAGGCAGAGGCACTTGCTCCCTAAGCCAACCAGCCCCCTCCGTGTGTACCACAGAATAAGTGGGAGCCCTTATGGGCCACACTTCCTTCTCAGTAGCGCTATGAAGCGAATCTTGGGCAGTGTGCCTAGAGTTATGACAAACTCTTCAGGTCAATACGCAAAACCCTTCGGGAAAGGTTTAAAGAAGTCTGAATACTATCCAAAAAGCAATAGATAAAATAAAAAAACTCCTGTACAATTCAATATTTCAAAATGTAGTTCATATTTTGTAGTGTTTGACTAGAAAGCAGAGTGGACAAGTGACAGTGTTATGTACAGCCGAGGATTGCAGTATTTGCGGCGCCTTTCCACGGCTTCCTGTCAAATCTGTCCTTTCATATGAATTTGCAGGTGTGTAGTAATGGTTCCGGTTTTAATGTCTTTTCTTAATGCTGAGGCCTTTCTCTCGTGATTTATTTACTTGTGGTGGAGAAGATATACGCCCAACAGAAGTCTTTGCTCTGTTAATTATTTAACAGATGTAAGGAAAATATGTGAATTAGCCTTGCGGTGCAGCAAGGATGACATGGGCTCTGGTGCAACCATGGAAAAGGGCCCACCTGACTCTGTTAGGGTTATCAGGGTTCGATGGGCCCCTCAGGGCACCTGCTGCACCAATGGTAGCTATGCCTTTGACATAACCTGCTGTCATACCAGTGTGTGAGAATACCTACCTGGAAAGGCCTGCTGGAATTGTTTTAGCTTTGAAATTCTGGAGGATTGGGGAGCAAATGTACTGTACATTATTATCTAATATTGAGTAAAACAGTGTTTTACTACATGTGTTTCTTCTTGCATTGTACCATTCTATTATGGGAAATATATCCGATTTTGATGGGGAGTCCCTTTGACCTTTTCTCCTTTCCTTCCCTGTGTGGGCTTCTCCTGGTCGCAGGAAGATGTCAAATCCTGTGCTTAATTAGTAAAAAAAAAATAGTGCAAGTACAGGAGCCCAAAGTTTTTATTTGGAGCCCACCAGCTGTGTATGCCAGGTTTGCTGAATACCACGGCTGCCTGGCCTTTATTCCATGTCATGCCGTCTCATGCGTCTTTTTTCCACCACCGGACACTTATGTCTCTTTATCTATATCTGCTGTTTTGGCCCTGCTTTTATTTCTCTTTTTATCAGTTTGCATTACTTTTTCTTACACTATATTTCCCTCTTTTCTGTTTTTCCTTTTTTTCTGACTTTCTCTCTCTTGCTCAGGACTAAAGCCTAAAGACTCGTCCTGGTCCCACCACACCACTACCGCTGGTACACATTCAACACCCCTGGTCGGATCAGTGACGTTTCTTTAATACAGTGATCGATGTCTCTGTAAATCTCCCTTTTGTAGCTAGATGCCAGAGCAGACACTGCGCTCTGTTCACCGGGCCCTGATTAAAGTTACACATTTCCAGACACCTGCTTTCAGAGTGTACCTGTTAGATCTGGGGGTCTCTAGTTGGCAGAGGTAGGTACCACTGTCCAAATAGGGACCCTTGCTTCTAGTCAGGACAAGGAGATAACTCTCTGAGATAACCCCTGCTCGCCCTCTAGGTAGCTTGGCCTGAGCAGTCTAGGCTAACCAGAGGCAATGCGTAAAGTATTTGTACCAACACTCACAGTAACACAGTGAAAACACCACAAACTGACTCCACAACAGTTTAGAAAAATAAAGGTATTTAATCTAAAACTACACAAGACCAAAACGACAAAAATCCAACATACACAGTTCAAGAATATGGTTTCAAAAAGAGTTCTTAAGGTTGCGTTAAAATTCGTTACATTGTGATAGAATTCTCTACGTTGCGATAGAATTCTCTACAGATGCGTGAAAAGTTCACAGTTGCGTCACGTTTACTCACAGTACCTTTTAGTTGCAACAAAGTTCCAAAAGCAGAAGCTGGTGCGGTGGAAAACAAGCGATGCGTTGCTCCTGAGACCCTGGGGAGGCGATGCGACAACCCCGCTGCAGCAGCGGACGTGTTGCGACGAATCCGGTCTGTATGGGGAGGAAGGCCACTTGTATGGATTCCGGTGCGTAGGTTCCGTAGGAAGTCTGTTCTAGCAAAAGGCACGATGCGACGATCTCGAAGGGGCTGCGACGATCTCCGGGGCGACTATGCGCGGTCCAGCGGTTATCCTCTCTCTCGCAGCTCCTCAATGCGATGGTTTCTGCGACGACACTCGCAGCGACGTGATGCGGTCCGCAAGCAAGCGGTGCGGCGTTCTCACCCAGCGACGACAGGCTCTGCGACGATACTCGCAGCGATGTTCGATTCTCCCGCACCGATCTGGTGCGTCCCGCAAACGAAGGATGCAACGTCTCTGGCAGCGGCGTCAGGCGCTGCGACGATCTCGACCTCCGTAGCGGCGGGAAACTTCTCGCACTGTCGGGATGCGCTCCGCAAGCGAGCGATGCGACACTTTTCAGATTCAAAAGTCACTCAAGCTTAGTTTCAAGCTTCCCAGCTCAGGTACAACTTCCAGAGGCCCCACAACTGGATCAAGCACTCTAGGAAGGACAGAACTCTCTCAGCAGAGTTCAGGGAAACTGGGGGTGAAGTCCTTTTGTTCCTGGGACTTCAAAACAGGGAGCCAGCTCTTCTCAGGCCCATGGAGATTCCTTCAAGACAGGGGACACAGCTCACAGCAAAGTCCTTCCCCTCTCCTTGGCAGCAAAGCAACAGCAGGTCAGTCCAGCAGAGCAACAGCAGGACAATCTTCCTTCTTCAGAGTCAGCTTTCTCCTTGGCAGAGGTTCCTTCTTGATTTCCAGGATGATCTAATTTTCTGTTGTCAGGGGTCCTGTACTTATACCCCTAAAGTCTTTGTTCTCTTGGTGCATGTGGGCCCTGTGCCCGGTCTGAACCAGTTCTGGGTGGATCCTGAGTACTTTGTTTTGCTGGCTGCATCTTTCCTTTCAGAGTGAGGGGCAGGGTCCTCAGCCGCCCAGCAGGGGGGTGGAGCCAGCATTGTGGAAGGCAGGCCCAGCCCTATTCAGCCCAGGTGCTAACTCCTCCCACCACTCCAGTTGCAACTGCAGTCATTCAGCCTAGTGCTGACTCATCCATCCTGCTGGGGAATTCCCCAGCCCCTGTCACTCACAAACCAGACAGTCAATACACAAACAGGCCCAGGCACACAGAAGGGTCAGACAAGAGAACAGCAACTTTCTAAAAGTGCTGTTCTCAAACACAGGATTTAAAAACAACCTTTCCTAAAAGATGTGTTATTAAATTCTGAGTTCAGGGATACTAGATACTTATGTCCCATCTTGTTCCTATGGGAAGAAATGCTGTTAACCACTGTAGCCAGCATCCCCCATGTTAATCTATGGAGCAAGATAGCCTTACAATAGTGAAAAACGAAAATGGCTGTAATTCACTACCAGAACATGTTACCTGCACCAGTACATGCTCTACCTTTCACATACACTGCACCCTGCCCAGGGGGGTACCTTGGGCCTTCCATAGGGGTGGCTGATGTGCACGAAAAGGGAAGGGTTAGGCCTGGTCAGTGTGGACACTGACCAGGAGGACATGGCAGTTCTAAACTGCCCATAGGCACTGCAGTGGCAGGCCTGAGACACCATTTTAGAGCTACTCCTGTGGGTGGCACAATCAGTGCTGCAGGCCCACTAGTAGCATTTGTCATCACCAGCCCTGGCACACCCAGTGCACTTTACTAGGGACTTCATGGTGATACAAATATGCCAAACATGTATATTCAATCAGAATAACAATTTACACAGGGAGCACTTACACTCTGGCACTGATCAGCAGTGGCAGAGTGTCCAAAGCATCTAAACCAGCAAAAACGAAATCCAGCACAGCATCAAAAATACAGGAGGTAGAGGCAAAAAGATAGGGGAAACCACGCCAAAGATGCCAGGTCTAACACGTGTCCCCTCCAGCTGAAAGTGGGGAGAACTACCCACCCTCTTGGGAGTTCTCTTCACTAAGGCGGAAAAACCTGGACAGACCATCAGCGTTGGCGTGTTCTGTACCAGGGCGGTGTTCCACCGTAAAGTCCATTCCCTGTAGGGAGATGGACCACCTCAACAGCTTTGGATTCTCACCCCTCATCTGCATTAACCATCTGAGGGGCCTGTGGTCGGTCTGAACACGGAAGTGAGTCCCAAACAGGTAGGGCCTCAACTTTTTCAGAGCTCAGACCACAGCAAATGCTTCTCTCTCAATCGCACTCCACCTCTGTTCCCTGGGGAGTAGTCTCCTGCTAATGAAGCCTACCGGCTGGTCTCCTCCCTCCTCAGTGATTTGTGAGAGTACTGCTCCCACACCATGCTCTGAAGCGTCTGTCTGAACTATGAACTCACTGGAAAAGTCAGGTGCCTTGAGCACCGGCGCTGTGCACATAGCAGTTTTCAGGGTTTCAAAAGCAGTTTGGCAGGCGTCAGTCCAGTCAACTCTTTTGGGCAACTTCTTGGAAGTGAGTTCTGTCAAGGGGGCGACAATGATGCCATATCCTTTGACAAAACGCCGGTAATACCTGGTGAGTCCTAAAAAGGCTCTCACCTCTGTCTGGGTCTTGGGGGGCTCCCAAGCCAGAATGGTATCAATCTTGGCCTGTAGGGGCGCCACCTGGCCGCTCCCCACCTGGTGTCCCAAATACACCACAGATCCCTGCCCTATCTAGCACTTGCTGGCCTTGATAGTGAGGCCTGCCCTTTGCAGAGCCTTCAACACTTCGCAAAGGTGTTGCAGGTGTTCCTCCCACGTGGAGCTGAACACAGCAATGTCATCCAGGTATGCGGCGCTGAATTCCTCCAGCCCGGTCAGTACCTGGTTAACCAGTCTCTGGAATGTGGCAGGGGCATTCTTCAACCCAAAGGGCATGACACGGAACTGGAAGTGCCCCTCTGGCGTTGAAACTGCAGACCTCTCTTTGGCCCCATCACTTAAGGCAATCTGCCAGTACCCCGAAGTCAAATCAAATGTACTGAGGTACTGGGCAGCTCCCAACCGATCCACGAGCTCATCAGCTCTGGGGATGGGGTGTGCGTCAGTCTTCGTGACCGCATTGAGCCCACGGTAGTCCACGCAAAACCGGAGTTCTGGGGGGCCACCGGGGGTAGCAGCTTTCTTGGGGACCAAGACCACTGGGCTAGCCCAGGGGCTGCTGGAGGGCTCAATCACCCCTAGCGCCAACATCTTGGAAACCTCTTCCTTGATGCTGGCCCTGACCTTGTCAGCTACCCTGTAAAACTTCTGTTTCACAGGCAGACTGTCTCCAGTGTCCACATCATGGACGCACTAGTTGGTTACTCCTGGGGTCAGGGAGAACAGGGAGGAGAACTGACCCAATACTTGGCGACAGTCACTCTGCTGTTCTGGGGTCAGGGTGGGCGAGAGGACCACACCATCCACTGACCCATCTTGCTCCTTAACTGCCAGGAGGTCAGGGAGAGGATCACTATCCTCTTCCATTCCTGCATCTGTAGCCAGGAGCATGGTTACTTCAGACCTCTTAAAGTGTGGTTTGAGGCGGTTCACATGCAAGACTCTCAGGGGCTGCCTGGGAGTCTTCATGTTAACCAGGTAGGTTACCTCACTCTTCCTTTCCACCACCTCATATGGCCCAGTCCACTTGTCTTGGAGCGCACAAGGCTCCACTGGTGCCATCACCCACACTTCCTGCCCAGGTTGAAATTCGACCAGAGTGGTATTCTGGTCGTACCATCTTTTCATTTCTTCCTGGCTTGCTTCCAGGTTCGCCTGAGCGAGCTTCCTGAAGCGTTGTGTCTGGTTGCGGATGGCCAGCACATAGCTGAACACATCCTGGGGGGTTTTCCCACGGGACTTTTCCCAACCCTCCTTTACCAGTGAGAGAGGTCCTCTGACAGGGTGGCCATACAGGAGTTCAAAGGGACTGAACCCTAAGGACTTCTGAGGCACCTCCCTGTAGGCAAACAACAGGCATGGTAACAAGACGTCCCACTTACATCTCATGGGCTCCGCTAGGCGCATAATCATACCTTTCAGGGTCCGGTTGAACCTTTCAACCAACCCATTTCCTTGAGGGTGGTAAGGAGTGGTGAACTTATAAGTTACCCCACACTCCTCCCACAGAGACTTCATGTACTTAGAGATGAAGTTGGTACCCCGGTCGGAGACCACCTCTCTGGGGAACCCCACACGGGAAAAGATCCCCATCAATGCACGGCCCACCACGGGTGCTGTGATTGTCCTGAGAGGGACTGCTTCCGGGTACCGAGTGGCATGGTCCACCAAGACCAGGATGAACCTGTTGCCTAAGGCTGTCTTGGGATCCAGGGGCCCTACGATGTCTATGCCCACCCGCTCGAAAGGGGTGCTCACCACTGGGAAGGGCTGAAGGGGGGCCTTCAGCTTCATTCCAGTCTTGCCACTGGCTTGACAGGTTTGGCAAGATCTGCAAAAGGAACCAACGTGCTTTCTCATCTGGGGCCAGTGAAAGTGGGTGACAAGCCGGTTTAGGGTCTTGTCTTGCCCCAGATGTCCTGCAAGAGGCACGTCATGAGCCAGACCCATTAGGAAGTTTCTGAAGCACTCGGGTACCACCAGCACACGGGCTGCACCGGGCTCAGCAAACTTAGGCTCACTATACAACAAGTCATCTTCCCAGTAGATAAAGTGATCTCTGGCTGCTCCACCTGCTGCCTGGTCTACAGCCTGTTGCCGCAGACCCTCGAGGGAAGGGCCCTCCTTCTGCGCCTTGCAGAATTCCTCCCTGGAGGGACCGCCTTCCTGCTGCCAATGGGTCAGCTCTGGCAAGTCTCCCAGTTCGGCTACCTGTTCCCCTGTAGGTTCCAGGGCATCCCCCTCAGGTTCTGCTCCTTCCTGGACCGTGGGAACGGCTGGGGCTGGTTTCCCGCGCCCTCTGCCTCTTCCTCTCCTGGCAGGTCTCTGGGCCACTGTTTTAGGCTCCAGTTCTGCTGAATCACCCTTACTGGCTGCCATAGCACGCGTGGTCACGCAGATCCACACAGGCAGACCCAACATCTCCAAGTGAGTTCTGTGTTCTACATCCTTCCATGGAGAACTCTCCAGGTCGTTGCCTAACAGACAGTCTACAGGCGAGGCATCACTGACAACTACCTCCAAAAGACCAGAGACTCCCCCCATTCAAAGGGAACCTTCGCCAGCTTGCAGAGGCGCACTGAGCTGTCAGCCGCCACTACAGGGCGGAGTACACCAGGGATGATTTGCTCTTCAGACACCCACTGACACCTCACGGATGTCACGCTGGCTCCTGTGTCTCTCAAAGCCTCAATCTCCCTCCCATTGATGGTCACCTTCTGCCCATATTTCTTAGTGTTAGAGGGCAGCAAGTTTTCCTGGACCATCTCTTGGTCTCCTAGAGAGACAAGGGTCATGACTGCTAACTCCCCCCAATCACTAGAAACCAAATCCCCTCCCAAAGCTACACTAGCTAACGCTGGGGTGGGGGCACCAGTGGGTGCTTGCTTCTTCTTGGGACATTTTGGAGCTATGTGGCCCACCTCATTGCAGTGATAGCAGGTAGGTGGGCCCCTGTTGTCTTTCTTGTCCCACCTGCCCTTAGAGGGCCATGGCTGCTTAGGTTTGGGGGTTTGGGATTCCTTTCCCTGGGAACTATTTTGGGGCCCTTCTGAGAACTCCTTTTGGTTACCCTTGTCCCCCCCACTCTTCTGCTGGGGACCCTGCCCACCTTTGGCTGTGGTACCCACAATTCCTCTGTGGACCCTGGTACTGGTCCAGCGGTCCGCCTCCTTAGCAAGCTCAATGGGGTCTGTCAGCTTGCTGTCTAAAAGATGCTGGCGCAGCTTTGGAACACAAAGACTACTCAAGTGCTCCCAACTGATTAAATGCAACAACCCCTTAAAATCAGTTACTTTACTGCCCTTCATCCAACCTTCCAGTGCACGCGAGTACAAATTCACACACTCCATCCAAGTCTCAGACTCTTTCTTCTTGGAGTTCCTAAACTGCAGTCTGTACTGCTCTGGGGTAAGGCCATACCTGAGACATAAGGCCTCCTTCATATTGGGGTAGGTCATGGCACCTGCTAATTCTAAGGGCTCTAGAGCACTCCTCCCAGAAGCCTCAAAATGTTTCCACAGGCCCGCCCCCCAATGCTGATCAGGCACACCATTCATCTTCAATGCAATTTCATACGAAGTGAACCAGGCATAAATATCCTCACCCCTATGGTAATTCTGTACCAGGTCCTTGGGAATATATACTTTACCCCCATGCACTGGCTGCGCGCTGCCACCATTTGAACTGGCATCCACCTTCTTGGCTTCAAGATCCAGTTATTTCATGCTCAACTCATGAGCCAAAAGCAATTTCCTTTCCTCTAGGGCACGAGCCTCTCTCTTGTCTTCCGCTGCCCTTTTCATTCTCATGACTTCCAAGTCATATTCTCTCATTCTCTGATTTTCTTGTAACTCTTCCGGGGTGAGGCCCCTACCGGAGTGGTTGCTGCCAGCTCCTGAGCCTCCTCTGCCCACTGGCAGATCTTTGACTTGAAAACCATTTTCTACATCCACATCATCCTCTCCCTCTTGTGCCTCCCAATGGGCCTTCAAGATTTTCTGCAGCTCCTCCTTTCTGTAGGCGCTTTTTATGGGGCACTCAAACTCAAGGCAGAATTTCCTAAGTTGCTCAACTTTGTATGAATACAAATCTCCAATGGAAAACTCCATCTCTACTTCTGCCTCTTTACTGGGTGCCTTCCCATGCACAGACATGATGTGTTGAAGAGTTACTCAAAAATAGAAAAATCAAAACCAAAAACCAGTAGTATGCGGTGGCGTAGTGGTCTGCACTCACTAGTGATGTACACCAATTACTGTGGGTCAAGTACAAATACAAGTTCAAATCCCACCGCCTGACCACCAATGTTAGATCTGGGGGTCTCTAGTTGGCAGAGGTAGGTACCACTGTCCAAATAGGGACCCTTGCTTCTAGTCAGGACAAGGAGATAACTCTCTGAGATAACCCCTGCTCGCCCTCTAGGTAGCTTGGCCTGAGCAGTCTAGGCTAACCAGAGGCAATGCGTAAAGTATTTGTACCAACACTCACAGTAACACAGTGAAAACACCACAAACTGACTCCACAACAGTTTAGAAAAATAAAGGTATTTAATCTAAAACTACACAAGACCAAAACGACAAAAATCCAACATACACAGTTCAAGAATATGGTTTCAAAAAGAGTTCTTAAGGTTGCGTTAAAATTCGTTATGTTGCGATAGAATTCTCTACGTTGCGATAGAATTCTCTACAGATGCGTGAAAAGTTCACAGTTGCGTCACGTTTACTCACAGTACCTTTTAGTTGCAACAAAGTTCCAAAAGCAGAAGCTGGTGCGGTGGAAAACAAGCGATGCGTTGCTCCTGAGACCCTGGGGAGGCGATGCGACAACCCCGCTGCAGCAGCGGACGTGTTGCGACGAATCCGGTCTGTATGGGGAGGAAGGCCACTTGTATGGATTCCGGTGCGTAGGTTCCGTAGGAAGTCTGTTCTCGCAAAAGGCACGATGCGACGATCTCGAAGGGGCTGCGACGATCTCCGGGGCGACTATGCGCGGTCCAGCGGTGATCCTCTCTCTCGCAGCTCCTCAATGCGATGGTTTCTGCGACGACACTCGCAGCGACGTGATGCGGTCCGCAAGCAAGCGGTGCGGCGTTCTCACCCAGCGACAACAGGCTCTGCGACGATACTCGCAGCGATGTTCGATTCTCCCGCACTGATCTGGTGCGTCCCGCAAACGAAGGATGCGACGTCTCTGGCAGCGGCGTCAGGCGCTGCGACGATCTCGACCTCCGTAGCGGCGGGAAACTTCTCGCACTGTCGGGGATGCGCTCCGCAAGCGAGCGATGCGACACTTTTCAGATTCAAAAGTCACTCAAGCTTAGTGTCAAGCTTCCCAGCTCAGGTACAACTTCCAGAGGCCCCACAACTGGATCAAGCACTCTAGGAAGGACAGAACTCTCTCAGCAGAGTTCAGGGAAACTGGGGGTGAAGTCCTTTTGTTCCTGGGACTTCAAAACAGGGAGCCAGCTCTTCTCAGGCCCTTGGAGATTCCTTCAAGACAGGGGACACAGCTCACAGCAAAGTCCTTCCCCTCTCCTTGGCAGCAAAGCAACAGCAGGTCAGTCCAGCAGAGCAACAGCAGGACAATCTTCCTTCTTCAGAGTCAGCTTTCTCCTTGGCAGAGGTTCCTTCTTGATTTCCAGGATGATCTAATTTTCTGTTGTCAGGGGTCCTGTACTTATACCCCTAAAGTCTTTGTTCTCTTGGTGCATGTGGGCCCTGTGCCCGGTCTGAACCAGTTCTGGGTGGATCCTGAGTACTTTGTTTTGCTGGCTGCATCTTTCCTTTCAGAGTGAGGGGCAGGGTCCTCAGCCGCCCAGCAGGGGGGTGGAGCCAGCATTGTGGAAGGCAGGCCCAGCCCTATTCAGCCCAGGTGCTAACTCCTCCCACCACTCCAGTTGCAACTGCAGTCATTCAGCCTAGTGCTGACTCATCCATCCTGCTGGGGAATTCCCCAGCCCCTGTCACTCACAAACCAGACAGTCAATACACAAACAGGCCCAGGCACACAGAAGGGTCAGACAAGAGAACAGCAACTTTCTAAAAGTGCTGTTCTCAAACACAGGATTTAAAAACAACCTTTCCTAAAAGATGTGTTATTAAATTCTGAGTTCAGGGATACTAGATACTTATGTCCTATCTTGTTCCTATGGGAAGAAATGCTGTTAACCACTGTAGCCAGCATCCCCCATGTTAATCTATGGAGCAAGATAGCCTTACAATAGTGAAAAACGAAAATGGCTGTAATTCACTACCAGAACATGTTACCTGCACCAGTACATGCTCTACCTTTCACATACACTGCACCCTGCCCAGGGGGGTACCTTGGGCCTTCCATAGGGGTGGCTGATGTGCACGAAAAGGGAAGGGTTAGGCCTGGTCAGTGTGGACACTGACCAGGAGGACATGGCAGTTCTAAACTGCCCATAGGCACTGCAGTGGCAGGCCTGAGACACCATTTTAGAGCTACTCCTGTGGGTGGCACAATCAGTGCTGCAGGCCCACTAGTAGCATTTGTCATCACCAGCCCTGGCACACCCAGTGCACTTTACTAGGGACTTCATGGTGATACAAATATGCCAAACATGTATATTCAATCAGAATAACAATTTACAGAGGGAGCACTTACACTCTGGCACTGATCAGCAGTGGCAGAGTGTCCAAAGCATCTAAACCAGCAAAAACGAAATCCAGCACAGCATCAAAAATACAGGAGGTAGAGGCAAAAAGATAGGGGAAACCACGCCAAAGATGCCAGGTCTAACAGTACCTTACTGCCTTTTATTTCCCCGAGGCTGCGTCACAGACACCGACTTTGAAGAAAGTGGCCGGGGCACAAGTGTGCAAAAGTGTAAGCCGTATAAATATGCATATACAACTGGCTGCGGATTGTCAATAGAGCGGCCTGGCCACACCCTGTCTGTGTTTAGGCCCAGATAGCGGATTGTGTATTTCTGCCGCCTCCCTGTGAGTTCTGCGGTTCGCCACATCTACGAACATTTAAATCACACACGTAAGCCCCTTGCAGAGGTTTTTGTGCCCACCACAATTGCTTTTCTGATATTTAGGCAAGAGGCGTAATGCAGAGTGCTGCTCCCCCATCCCCTCCCAGAATGTGGTGCGCCCTGCGCCCCCTGCTTTGGATACTTCTATATTGCTCCTGAGGCAGGGGCTAGAAATAATTAAATAATGGACAGCTCTCTCACCAGGTGTCGAGTGTTGACGTCGTTGCAGTCTCTGCTGGGCCTCTTACTTCTGGAATGCTCCTCGAGACCTCGACCTGGCCTCACCACCGGATACACACACTTTTTATTGCGCATGATCACCACCGGCCGCCCCACTCTAAGATGGGTTAACTGAAGGGACTGCGCAGACGCGACGTCGGCCGTGGAGACATCTGCAAGCTGCGCGCTAGCGTGACACTCCCCCACCCACACTCACAGTGCACCAAATATACAAATGCATGCCACCATTATTTATGCACATAATTGAATGACTCAGAGAGAGTCAGAGATTGAGAGTTGTGCCTGCTTTTTTTTCCCTGCACGGAGCGCGACGGAGAGAGACGCATGCCGTCTGTAAGAGATCATGCAAACTTCGTTGATTTATTAATTTATTTTTTCTAACGCCGGTCGGACTAAAAATCGGCCGCAGCACCAAAACCGGCCCCTTGCCAAAAAAACGGCCCCCACCCCATCCAGCCGACCAGGGGATTGCCCGGTGCCCGGCATTGCCAGTCCGGCCCTGACCAGGATGAATGTGCAGACTGATGATGTAGGAGACACAAGGATAGCAGTGGAGAACCACAAAACATGATCCAGCCTATAGCACACAAAAGCCATACCAATGCATTGGTGCAGATGCACAAACACAAACAGGCTGACTCACACTGCACCTCAAACACAACATGTATGTCTGTGTGTCAGTGCACCCAGGCTGGTATGCAACACATGATGGTGTGCTGTGCTCTAATTACAGATATGTGTACACAGTGCCATACAAAAGTAAATCATGAATTGGCTACCCCTCGTTGGGCAAGAAGGCCTCATCAGATGAGTGGGATCCCAACAGACTCAGGTGACACAAGCTGGGTGGAACAGCAACCAACACATGCAAGAGACAGACCCACTCCATCTGTACCCTCAAGGACCCTACATTAAGGTGACAGTAGCCTGCATCACAACCCCTCAATGAAGACAACTTGGGATGTTGCCCCATCTGTGGACCCCAGTCACTTGTGCACACTGGGTCATGTGTCTTGACACACCAACTACATTCACACTTACACAAACACAAATCACTGGCCATGGCCTGTAATCCAAGGTCAAAATCTAGGTATGGCGATAGCCATGCCACAACTCACATAAGGATACTCCCAACACCACACAACGTGAACGGCACCAATGTGCATCCGCAAATCCCACATGGCCTGGGGACATTGCACATGCACCATGACAATAGCAGGGGTGGTAGGGGATCCAAGGTGCACCAACTCGTCACACCTTGCCAGTTAAAAACCCTTGCGAATGTCAGCCACCCTGCACAGTATGCAGTACATGTGCCTTATGTGAAATGTATCTGATAATTAATCAGATACATTTCACATAAGGCACATGTACTGGGATCCCTGCCACAGTCCCAGAAACATTAGGAACACAAGGACACCCACAAAGAAAACCTTCAAACTGCGCAGCTTTGGATCTGAGCAGTGGGAGCAGTCACACACACACATACAAGTGACCCAGTCACAGAAAGATACTACAAAGGGAAATCAACTTGATGTTTGAAATCCTATATATATCACACTTGTGTTTGCCCACCTCCCAGGCCCTAACAACAAACACACTGCGGGATGACACGCTAATGGCCAGTAGATTCCCAAGCACCTACAACCCAGAAAACACAGGGCAAAAATCTTGGATGAATACAGGGCAACTCATCAAGCATCACATACAGGGACATCGGTAGGGAATACAGGCTGTGTAGAATAATGGAAGGTAACACACAGAGATATGCTCACAGAACATATCCATGGGCTCTGGCAATTTCACAGAATGACACTCCCATGATGTGACTCCACTCCTGTGGAAGGTCAGGTGTGCAAAAAGTAGTTTGTGCAAGGCCCTGTGATGGCTGCCTAAATTGTGATTAGTAAACCAACAATTACAGCACTCTGAAAGCTCAGTTCACATCAGACTTGTACAGGATGGTATTTAAGTAATCTGCACATACTCAATTAACATGTATGGCAAGTTGCACTGACGCCACAGATGACTTGGTCACCATTTTTGCAAAAACCTGCATGTCCAGTGTAAAAGTGCCCACTGTTCTAAGAAGTGACATTGTGCACAAGTGTAAGCACAACATAAGTGCAACAGTGCAAGCCACATATGTGACACAGCAAAGGAATTGTGAGGCTACCTGCGCCAAATTGTATGGATCATGACACAATCTAATTGCAGCAAAGGATTACATGGATACATACTGTAAGAGGACTCCGATACCAGGGACCACATGGAGTCCATCACAATTGAAAAACAATCAATAGCTACATTACAAGTATTACAACTGCCACTCAGGATACACATTAACAACATCATGTACAGCATATGCAAAACATTTAAATGTAAATTAACTTTATTCAGCTTCAAATTAGTGATATGGTGAAACCAAAGAGAGCATAAAGTCCCATGGCCAGTCCATTAATTTTGTCCATTAGGTGTGCCACAGAAATGAGTACCCCACATTGCTTGCCAGCACTGCTACAGCCAGGGGACATCTCCCCTTAGAGGGGCATACATAGGGTCAGGCGAGGCCCCGCAGGGACCGGATCAGGGGATAGCAGTATAGGGCAGGTGAGCGGTGGTGGGTGCAAGAGTGTCAGTGGCTATTGCAGTGGGGAGGTCGGACACAGTGGGCACTGTCACCACAGCAGTGCCCAAGTCAGACGGGGTAAAGGGGGTCTCCACTGCAGTACCAATGTCAAAGGTAGTGTCTTGGGGCAAAGGTGAAGTGTGCAGGACAAATGGGGGGGACACGGACTCCACTGCAGTCGCAGGAACAGGCTGAGGGTGTGAAGTGGCGGGTAAAGTGCATGTGGTAAAGGGGAGGGCCTAATCACTCTGGAGACGGTGTATCTGTGTGTGGAGGAACCTGGGGCAGGGTATGGCGGGGGAACTGTGGGACTGGTAGGCTTGGGGCTGAGGACGGACACTGTGTGGTAGTGGCACGTGAATGGGGAGGGGTCTTGCTCCTGCCGTTCCTGGGGGATTTGCGGATGGGGCCTCGTTGTCCTTGCGCCTGGGGGAGGGTGTCCGTGTGGCAGGGAAATTCCCCTCTGTGCGTGGTGACTGCCTCTTCTCCTTGTGAGTGGGATCTGATTGGGAAGAGGCCAAGGTCACAGAGGAAGAGTTGCTGGGAGGCTGGTGTTGCAGGTGAGGCAAGGGAAGAGGTTTTGGAGGGAAAGGTATCTGAGGACTGCTGAGTGGTTGTGGATGCTTGTCTGTGTGTCTGTGCCCTATCCCCTGTGTGTGTGCTGTCAGTCTCCGGAGTGTGCGTGCTTGAGTATCTAGATTTTGTCTTGCAATGCTGTGTGCTGCTTGGGTGTGATGTTGTGCTTGTCTGTGCCTGTGTGAGTGTGCTTTGGGTAGGTAGCTTAGTGGGCATTGTGGATGGGGCCGATGGAGGTGTGAGGGAGTGTTGGAGGAGGGACACTGCTGCCGTCAGCGAGGATGCCATGGACTGAATGGTCCGCTGTTGGGCAGACATGTTTGATGAGAAACTGTCCATGAAGGACACCAATTGTGTCAACAGACCGGTGTGAGCATGGAAGACACTCAGCATTGATGTCTGCCCACATGGATCTGCTTAAGCAGGTCCATAGACTTCACACTCAGAGCAGCAGGGGAGACGGCGGCAGGGGGTGCGGTGCCTAGACTGAAGAAGACATGCTCCCTAACACGGGAGCCTCCACAGACATCAGGGATGGGAGCAGCTGGGCAGGTGGAGACAGTGGTGGTGGCAGGGACAGACATGCTGGCTGTTGTTTTGGGGCTGCTGATACCCACCTCCACAAGGGTGTCATCACTGGAACTGGATGCGTCCTCAGCTGAGGTGGTTGTAGCTGAATGTTCCTCAGTGTGGCTCCCCTCACCCTCGGTGCCACTGGGTCCCTCCATCTCCGCTGCAGAAGACACAGTCTGGCTCTGCCGCTCCTCTTGGTCCGTGGAGCTGTCTCCTCCTGTAGTCGTTGATGCTGCTGCAAACACTGAAGAAAAATATATTCACATTCGTCACCTGTATTGAGCTGACACATGACTGTAATTGCAGCACATTACAGAGCAGGGCTTGGCATCATCTGATAAGCATAGCAAAAATGACTGACACATATGTGAACCAGCCACTTGTCATCCTGCCAGGCAAACATGCCCCAAGTACCCATCCTGGGGATGGACACATCCTTCTGGTGCATGTATGATGTCACTAAGTACTTGTGCAAACATGCCCCACAAAGGGCCAGGTGTCAGATCTACAAGGAATGTGAGTGTAATGTGTCACTACGCACATATCACATCTCTCTCTAGTGACTCTGTACATGTATCCGGGAATGGGATGGCCATAGTCACTGTTAACATGATGGATAGGATTCCATTCCTAGACACCATGATGGCCTCATGTCCTGATAGTCAATGCTACAACGGAGTGCATGCAGGACAACAGACATTACTGCAGTATACTGATTTGCATGTGGCATAACATGTAACAGGCCTGGCTGGCCAATAAGTCTGTGCTGTCTCCTGTCACAAGGGCAATGCATACAGAGACCAACTGTGTGCAGTGTGTCACATCAATGCATTAGCGGGCAATGCAAACTCTGTAGCTCTAAAGTACACATGTACAGCCCCTGCTACCCACATCACCAAGAATCAGATGATCACACAGGATCCACATTAGACATTTGAGTTTGTGCTAACACAAATCAGTAAACATGGGCACATCTCAGCCTGCTGGGAAGAAAGTGAAGCAGCTTGCACTGTAAATTTCCATTTCCCATTAGGCACACTCAAGTAAATACACACCTTTGTTTAGCCCAGTGCGCTGATACAACAGCTACATATCATAAGGCTAGCCGTTACGAAGATTATAACACTCTTGAAGTAAAAGAAGCCATGCCAGTCCACAATGACACAGAGGACGACACCCCATTGCACAGGTCAGAATGCTCACATTGTTGGCTGACAGCCAGGATTGGGTGGTACGAGTGTCTCATCTGTGCAGAATTGGCATACCTGTCCTGCTCCACGTGCAATAGGTGATGACCAGAAACAGTAGGCAGGTGGCTATTCATGTGTCACAACCATGACATTCCTTCACCAGAGACACCAACATTTGTAATACATCATGCATGTGTGTCTGCTAAATTCCTCAGACAGTTATGGTGCCCAAGTTCAGCATTTACAGCACCATTGTATTGCACACTGAGGGCCCGATTCACAGAACTAACTTAAGACAAAATCCTAAACTTACTACTTTTGGTATTCACAGAAGTTAGGATTTTGTCTTAAATTTGTCTTAAGACAGACTTAAGTTAGGATTTTGTCTTAAGTCTGTCTTAAGTCTGTCTTAAGACAAACTTAAGACAAAATCCTAACTTCTGTGAATACCAAAAGTAGTAAGTTTAGGATTTTGTCTTAAGTTAGTTCTATGAATCGGGCCCACAGAGTCCATGTCAGACATCTGTCTATGTGCAGACACATGCCAAGCAATTGCCACATTCATGAAGCACAGAACGAGGCACCTGTAGCAGGCCCAGACATTATCCTTGGACAACAGCAAGGACACAGCACTAGTGACACTACTCAGACGTCAAAAGGCCCCCACCTGGTCAGCAGATGAGAATGGGGATTCACCAAATTTCTCCTCATTAGTTTTGTCTGAGTAGACACACGATCTATGGGAGTGTTAGGAGGCTGAAGGAGTGCTAAAAGCATGTTAGCCATAGTTCACCAAAGAGGAATGAAGTTACCCCCTCCTTGCTGCTTTTTGGCCTTCAACTGCTCATCCAGGTCAGGGAAGACCACTGGCAAAATCCTCAGCATGTGAGGGGTCAGTGTCCATCCTCCTCCCTGTCGGCACGGAGGTGACAGCTTCAGCTGGACCCTGACGATCCTCCTGGTCCAGCCACGAAGGACCTGACACCTCTTCTGACAGTTGTGGGCGTGGCGCTTAAAGACCCCCACTGTTCGAACTGCCTGTACAATGGACTTCCAGATTTCCTGTTTGTGATGGGCATCAACCTGTAATGGTGACATGTAAGACACCATTACTATACATGTAATATGTTTGTACATCACATATTTGACCGTGCATGTTGTCATCACAAGGGAATATGATATATACAGTTAGAGCAACTATGGTCATGGGTGTTTGTCCTGTGTGCAAGCCTATATCAACAAATTGGAAACTGAGCATGAACAGTCACACAAGAAATACAATGTGCACAATGGCATCAGTGCACCTCTACAGTAATTGTTCCCACAAAGTTTGAGAGTTACAAATACTCAGTGAGCATGCTTGGCATTGCTGAACACAATGCTAGTAGTGCTAGTCAGACTACATGCACAATTTGGAAGACAGTGGACTGCGCACTCACCTGCTCCCCTGGTTTCCCATTCAGCTTGCTGTACTATGGAAGGAGGCTGTCCAGCAGGGCCTGGTTCTCCTCCTCAGTGAAGGCTGGGGCTCTCTCCACAGTATGTGCCATTCTTGAAGCCAGAAGATGCAGAGACAGCAGCAGTGGTATTGGAGATGTAATGCTGTAGCAGTTGGTGCAGGCAAGTGTAATCTCTGGGGAACAGACAGTCCCTTATGTGTTTTGGCAACTTTAGAGATTCACCCACTTCTCCAACCCATTGAATGTTTGTTTGTTTGTATGTAGGTGACTCTGGATACCCAAACATGCTGTGGTTGCTGACCCCCCCTCAGGAACCCTGAGGCACATGGGTGGACCAGGAGAGTGATAGAGCGGACAATTGGCCCACTGAAAACAAGATTCCGCTGCCTGGAAAAGACCGGAGATATCCTCCAATATGGCCCTGACAAGGTGTGCAACATCGGTATTGTGAGCTTCATGCTACACAACCTGGCAGTGAGGAAGGAGTTGCCTCTCATCCTGGATGATGATGACCAACAGCCACCTGCTGCGGAGGATCCTGCTCTGGTACATGTTGCCAGTGATGATGAGGGTGAGGGGGATGTACGAACACAGCTCATCAACACCTTCTTCACATGATAGTGAGTATACAGTGATATGTTGCCTGTGTTTTGTATTTTGCTGATATGCTTAGGTTTTGCAATGTTGGTGCTTAAGTGTGTCTGTGTGCTCATTGACAGGCTGCTTGGAGTGATGTGTCCTACTATTGAGTATGTACTACCAAACAGTGCTAGGACTGTAACTGCGTTGTGTCCAGGTATCTTGAGCTTAGTGACTGGCATGTGTTTTGTAGATGTATGCTGTCATTCAGTGATTCTAATGGTGATGTATGTGTGTGCTCCACAGTGTCCCATGGCTGGTGTTTGGTCATGTGTGACCCCCCAAATCACATACTCATGTTACAGACTGCAGGCTGCTGTTTGTCCTAACCATGATGTGCAACACCCCTGGACTTATATGGTTTACCAGTGGCTGACGTTGCACTCACTGTCTTGTGAGGTTGCCTCCCATCTGTTGAGGAATTATAACTTTTGCTGGTGTAATAAACCTGTGCATCACTTTGGAATGTGCTTTGTCTATGTCCACACATCCAACATTAATTTGCATGCTGTACCTGTGGAAAGCTTGCTACAGACTCAAGATGGGCGTTGTGTACATGCATCACACTGCATCCTCTGTTCACATGAGTTGGGAAGATGAGGTAGATGGGCATGGTAAGTATGTGTTGTGTTGACATAGTGGGGTGTCTACCTCATATGTGTCACATAACCATGACTCACATTACTGTGTTTACATACCTGTAGTAGTTTCCATGCACAGACATCTTTACACAGATCATTCTCTCAATGACACAAACCAAGTTTCAGTCACAACAGACGGATGTATTGTGTTGTAGTGAATTTATTTACTTGCATGTGTTGGAAAGTTATATGTAAGTGAAAGTGCTGTACAGTGCAATAGGAATCCAAAGCTCACTGTGCAGTTGGTAGTGTTGATTGATTAAATTTCTAGAGTAATGTCCACAGTCCTTTGCAACATTGGTCCAACTTAAACACTCCATCACATGTGTGGGAGTTTAGCAACAGTCAACGAGGTGAAGGCTTTGCACATATTCGATGATGTCTAGAAAAGGTAGTCACATCCTGGTGGGTAGGCATGGTCATCTGCCCCTTACTTGTCCTTCTTCGGATGACCCCTATTCTTCTTCTCAGGGGGACCCTCATCTGCAGGCAGCTGCGGTGCAGAGGACTCTCTGTCAGAGTCCAACTCCCTCCCTGTGGCAGTTGGTGATATAGTGGCAAGTGATGTAGTGGGCACACGGGGAGGTGTGGTCATGTTGTAGGCTATCTGGCGGAGGTACGTCAGTATGACACTATGCACCGCTGTAAGGTCATGTAAGTTGTCCATTTTAGACTCCATCCGGGTCATGTGTTGTTCCACCTGGGATATGTGGGAGTCCATTCTGGCATGATGTGCAGCCTGTTGTTGTTGCATGTCCCTGAGGATACCCACAACCTGGTCAAATCCTCCAGTGCTTTCCTGGTATGCATCTATGATACGTCCCAACTGCAGATCTTCCTGCAGTCCAGCCCCATCTGCAGGCCATGGCCTCGCCCTGACCACCCTCACACCACCCCTACCCACACGGGCAGGACCTGCCCTTGCAGGCACAGGCAACACTGGGCCCCTGTCTGTGTTGGCACTGGTGTTGTTGTCCGTCAGATCCTGGCTGCCCTGTGTACCTGTGCTCTCATTGTCCTGTTGCCTTGGTCTGTCTGTGTTGGCAGGGGTGATTGAAATGTTTGCAGATGGTCCAGGAGTGGTGACAGGGTGTGCTGATGTTGCAGCTTCTGGGGCTGGAAGCTGAGGTGCCAGGTCATTCATCCTCGTCCGAAGAAGACATAGAGGCATCCACACCGGGGAGCTCTGGCACATCCAGGGTGTGGGACTGGGATTCCTCTTCTTGCTGTGTCCCCAGCATCCCCTGTGGGTGGAAGAGACACACAATGTAATGTTTCTGTACACATCAATGGTTCATACACATTACAGTTGGCACTGCACATCATGATGAGTGTTTGTACATCGCATTGTCCTACATTGTCAGAGACAGGTGTCTACTTTGGTTTACTACAATGTCATTTAATGCTTGAGCATTTTAATGGGCACAAAGAGCTGTGTGCATGGACATCTCATATCATGATTGTTTGACTGTACATCGGCATTGCTACTCATGTGCCCTCATGTGCCTGACACAAGTGTGTCCCTCATCTCAACATTAGTACTTTAACAATGACATACATGCACTTCCACTTGCGATGTGTAGCATGTTTGGATGATGTGTGCTGGCATTTGTGCTTGTATTTGTGAGTAACATTGTTGTGTCTGAACAACATGGCCACAGTACGGTATGGCTGCATTCACTGTGGAAATACTATTTTGTTGCGTGTGTCCCTAGTTCACATGTCATTTCACACAATGGATGGTGTTGTCCGTAGCTAATGATGGGGCAGACGTCTGTGCATGATGATGTCATTTATGTGGTCATTCTCATCCATGGTAAGGTGGACTGACCACGGCAGATCGCAGATTTTCCCATGCTCATGAGCGTGACGGCCAGGGGTTTGCGTGTTTGACTTATGCTGCTGTGAGTTGTTTGCCTACTCCTACCCAGTCCAGGTTACTCCTTGTGTTGCAAGTGACAATGACAGTGAGGGGAGTTTTGTGTGAGGGATGCAATCAATGCTGCATGATCTAGGAGTTGAATGCAGATCACCACAGTGCCTTGTGGAAATGACACCATGCTACGGTGTCAGCTATGTTACTGTGGATATTCCATTCACCTTCATGTGTCACCTGTGAATGGTGTGCATTTGGTTTGGGATGTGGGTTTTGGTATGTGCTCTGTGTGCACCTCCCCAATTATCATAGAAGGCACAAACCTTCACAGCCAGGCCAGGGGGCACCCCTGCCACACTGAAGGCCCAGACAGTGAGAGGATACATACAGTTGTAATGGCTGTCAGTGTGAAGGGTTTTGAGTGGGCAAGTGCATAGGTGGGACTTGCAGCCAATTTATACATCTGGCCCATGTGTCAGGTATCTTGCCAGGGCATTTACTTTTTGTGTGTATGGTCCCAAGGGGTGTCAATGTTCCTACTGTGAAGGTGTGTGTATTTGCGGGCTTGCTGCTATTTGGTGTACTTGCGGGCCCACCTTCTCCCACAGAGGCCAGCCAATCCCCCCTGCAGGATGCTTCCATTACAGGGAGTCCAAATTAAAGTTGTGGATGTCAGGCAGTGGTGTCCTGGTGTATGTTGGTGCACAACCCCCACCATGCCCTTGTGCTCCCCATAGCAGGCCCCAGTGTCAGCCTTATTGCCAGTACTTTTACACTCCCGGTGAGGTGAGCATGGTTCAGGGTGGACTTGATGGACCATGTGGGAGGAGGTCTGGTGTCTGTGACTACATCTCCCATCAAGCTTTTGGCTACACCCACCCTACCAACATACCCGAGCTTCCTTCCTGTGACTCAGCATCCCTGTGAGGTGGTGTAACTGTGCTGGCAAAATGGCGGACAGTGGTGTCCTGGTGCATGTTGGTGCACAACCCCCACCAGACCCTTGTGCTCCCCATAGGAGGTCCCAGTGTCAGTCAGATTGTCAGTACTTTTACACTCACTGTGAGGTGAACATGGTTCAGGGTGGGCTTGATGGACCATGTGGAAGGGGGTCTGGTGTCTGTGACTACAACTTCCATCACGCATTTATCTACATCCACACTCCCATCATACCAGAGATTTGTTCCTGTGACACAGCTTCCCTTTGAGGTGGGGTAACTGTGCTGGCAAGATGGCTGACAGTGGTTTACTGGTGTATGTTGGTGCACAACCCCCACCAGGCACTTGTGCTCCCCATAGCAGGGTCCAGTGTCAGCCACATTGTCAGTACATTTACACTCCCTGTGAGGTGAACATGGTTCAGGGTGGGCTTGATGGATCATGTGGGAGGGGGTCTGGTGTCTGTGACTATACCTCCAATCAAGCTTTTGGCCACATCCACCCTCCCAGCATACCAGAGCTTCCTTCCTGTGACTCAGCTTCCCTGTGAGGTGGTGTAACTGTGCTGGCAAGATGGCTGACAGTGGTGTCCTAGTATATGTTGGTGCACAACCCCCACGGGGCCCTTGTGCTCCCCATAGCAGGACCTAGTGTCAATCATATTGTCAGTACTTTTACACTCCCTGTGAGGTGAACATGGTTCAGGGTGGGCTTGATGGACCATGTGGAAGGGGGTCTGGTGTCTGTGACTACAACTCCCATCAAGTATTTGGCTACACCCACCCTCCCATCATACCCAAGATTCATTCCTGTGACTCAGCGTCCCTGTGAGGTGGTGTAACTGTGCTGGCAAGATGGCTGACAGTGGTGTCCTAGTGCATGTTGGTGCACAACCCCCACCAGGCCCTTGTTCACCCCATAGCAGGGCCCAGTGTCAGCCATATTGTCAGTACGTTTACACTCCCGGTGAGGTGGACAAGGTTTCAGGGTGGGCTTGATGGACCGTGTGGGAAGGGGTCTACTGTCTGTGACTACAACTTCCATCCAGCTTTGGCTACACCCACTCTCCCAGCATACCTAAGCTTCCTTCCTGTGACTCAGCTTCCCTGTGAGGTGGTATAACTGTGCTGGCAAGATGACTGACAGTGTTTGTTGGTGTTTTGTACCAATGCATTGCTGTATTTGTTGTTAGGTTTTTACATGTTATGACCTAGTGCTATATATTTTTTTTTATTTTTTTTATCCTCATATTGCGAAGCTTTATGTGTTTGGAGTTTCAGGTGTCTTCCTCTTGTTTTTATTGCTCTGTTCCGTTTCTGCCCCTTGGTCTCTCTTGTCTGGGGAATATAGAGGAGTACCTTTAAACCATCACATAATTTAGAACTTTGGTTTTCGAGTCGTGGGGGAGCTAGCTTTTATAGCTACTCAACAAGTACCTTACTTGTTCACCAGAAGTTGTTTCGCCTTAATCATAGGACTATTAGATTATTGTTTCTACTCTGTGTTAGGATTTAAATGTTTTTCAAAACTTTCCCAATACTTAAATCTCTTACAATTATTTCCTTTTCTGTCTAATTTGTTTGTTCTTACTGCCGAGTTCAACCACTCTCCATGTGTTGGAGGAGAGGCGCTTACCCATTTTATACAAATTTCCCTTCTTGCAAGTACAACCAATACAAAAAGTAAATTTTCTTGACACTTGTTTAGACCCCCTGTGTTGACTGTATTGTCTATCCCAAAAAGAGTAAGAATGGTACTTACAGTTATTTCTCTTTTCATGATGTTACTCAGTGTCTTACCAACTCTATTCCAGAATTCCTTCAATGTGGGGCAGCTTCTGAACATGTGAATGTCATCAACCTTATCTTCTCCGCATTTCGGGCATTTCTTTATTCCTGCATTTTTGAATTTAGAAAGTTTTTTCGGGGTCCAATATGCTCGATGAATGGTATATAAATGATTCCTTTTCAGTGCCGCAGATTTTAGAGTCGACCAGCATTTCCCCACTAATTTTTCCCAAATTAAATCCAAGTCAGCAGTGAATAAATCTTTCCCCCAGATTTGATTTCCAATGTTTAGGTTCTGTCTTCAGCTGATATTAAAGCCCAGTACCATTTTGCCACTTCCTTTGGTATCGATGAAGTTTTTACCATTTCTTTTTCTAATTTTTCACTTTCTTTGGTGTTCATAGGTAATGTTTTGGACCAACTTAGAATTTGATAATATTTAAATTTGGAGATTGTGTTTTTAGTAATGTTTTGAAGTTCTACCCATGTTCTTAGGGTTGAGCCATTCAGTAACTGTCCCCAGTAATTTACGTTAGCAAGTTTTAACGGGATTGCCAGTGTGTCCTTTAGGCATTCTGGAGTCCCTGGTGAACACCAGATAGGGGCCTTTTCGCTGTAATAGGGGATATTTAAGATTCCTCTTATTTGTGTCCAGACTTTTGCGGCCTCCCTTAGGATTTTCAGTTTTATCTTTTTGAAGTACTTGGGGTGTCCAAATTTGAATAAAAAGTGGTCAACTGCTTCCGTTGTTACTTGTAAATGTAATGGGTAGTTTTCATGGGTATTGAATAACACTCAGATGTTTTTAAAGTAGAAAGCCCTATGATACTCAACTAAATCTGGACTAGCCAGTCCACCTTCTTGCTTTTTCCTTCAAAGTTTTTTAGTGAGATTCTTATGCCTTTCGAGGCCCATATGAAACTTGTTATTTCACTTTGTGGCTTTTTCAATAATGATTTCCTGAATTCCAAAGGGATTGAGTTAAACAAAAATGTATATTTTGGTATAATTGACATTTTGATGATGTTTGATCTTCCTATCAAACTAAGTGGTAATGTAGACCATGTCTTAAGCAGTTTTCTCACTTCTCCTGCCACTTTATTTATGTTTTGTTGCGTGATTTTATTCAGGTCATGGTTTATTAGAATTCCCAGATATCTTATTTCATCTTTAATATTTAAGCTTTTGAATTGGGTGTTCCAAGTCATAATTTCCGTTTTTGTGTGGTTTACTAAGTATCCCGAGACCTTCCCAGAGGTACTAATAGTTTCTTCAATTGTGACCTTGCTTTTCGGATAATTGTCCATAAAAATCATTAGATCATCCGCATATAGTGCGATCTTCTTCTCCCATGTTTGATGTTTAAATGGAGTTATTCCTTTGGCTTTCCTTAAGTTGTTTGCAAGCGGTTCAATATATAGGTTGAAGAGCAACGGGGAGAGGGGACATCCCTGCCTTGTCCCTCTACCTATCTTCACATCATCCGTGAGGGCGCCATTAATTAAAATTTTGGATCTTGGTGCCTTATATATTTGTTTTACAACATGCATGAAGGGCTGACCTATGTTGTTTTTGATCATAACTCTCTCCAAAAAGGCCCAGTTCACTCTGTCGAATGCTTTTGCAGCATCTACTGTTAGTATAGTGAGAGGTACCTTCTTTTGTGTTGCTATGTCTATTGCAGTTAGGAGCTCTTGTGTGACTTCATGCAATTGTCTCCCCTTGACGAAACCTTTTTGATCTATGTTTATAAGTTTAGGTAAAACTTTTCCCAAGCGTGCAGCCATAATTTTAGTGAAGATTTTGTAATCCGTGTTTAACAGCGATATTGGGCGATAAGATTCGCATCTAGAAGGGTCTTTACCGGGTTTCAAGATTATGGTAATTACTGCATCGTTCCAGGAATCTGGTATAGTACTTTCTTGTTTGAGAATCAAGTTTACCAGGTCCGTAATGTATGGGAGCAGAGTATTTCTTAGTTCTATATAGAACTCGTTTGGTAAGGCATCAGGTCCTGCTGCTTTTCCTTTTTTCAGACTTTTGATGGCCTCCTCCACTTCGCTTGTTAGAATTTCCTTATTTAATTCAATCTTTTCTTCTTCTGTTAGTGCCAGGGATGGAACATCTTCCAGATAGGAGTCAATCATCATTTCTTGCGGGTTTGTATCTTCAGTGTATAGATTTTCAAAAAATAGTCTAAACTCTTGTTTGATTATCTCTTCATCTGTACTCTGTTGCGTTTGTCCTTCCAGATGTATACTCCTTACATTATTTTTGGCTAGATCTGTTTTAAGTTTCCACGCCAACCACTTTCCACATCCCTCCCCATATTCATGCTTTGCTAATTTGCTTGACTCCCATTTTTTCCGCACTCTCTCTTCTAGGATGTCTTCTAATTTTTCCCTTTCGTGCTGTATTTCGGGCTGTAATTCTTCTTTTCTTGTCATGTCCTGTTCCCTTGTTATTGAGATATCTAGAGTGTTGATGTTTGCTTCTAAATCTAAGATTTCACGCTTTAGTTTCTTGTTTCTATAGGCTCCTAGGCTTAGTAACTTCCCCCTAACTACTGCTTTGTACGTTTCCCAAATTATCTGTTTTTGTGGTACTAGTTTTATTTTGTTCAAAGAAGTGTAATGTTTCCTTTTCTAGTTCCTTTACCATTTGTTCGTCTTGTAATAATGATCTTTCTACTGTGAATCTTTTTATTTTTCCTGTTTTTTCGATCTGTAAAGTTAGTTGCACAGACGAGTGGTCTGAGATGTGAGCTGGTAGATGTACAACGCTTTCCACATTTTTGGATAAGTCTCGATCGATAAGAAAGTAGTCGATCCTAGACCTGTGCCCTAGTTTTTTATTATGCAGAGTGAAGGGTTGGTTGGTTACTCCTTTTTCTCTCCAAATATCAATCAGGTCAAGATCTTTTTTGTAGATAGCAATCCATTCTCTCATTTTTGGCAAGTTTGCTTGTCTTCCTGGTGGTGCTCTATCTAGATTTGGGTCCATAACTAAGTTAAAATCTCCCCCTAGAATTATGGGTGAAGTGGCCAGTAATAACTGTGAATATAATTTTCTTAGCGGGTCTGCATCATCTAGATTTGGGCCGTAGTATCCTGCGATCGTAAATGGTTTGTTTTCAATCTTAATTTTGGCTATCGCCCATCTTCCCTTATTGTCCACTTCTGCTGAGTCAATAACAGCTTTTAATGACTTTTTTATGATTATTATAATTCCTTTAATATTGCATTGTTGTGTGGTGCAGACATATATATCAATCCAGCCTAGGGTCTTTGTTATTTGGTCCCATTCTTCTTTCAGGAGATGTGTTTCTTGCAGTATTATTATTTCAGATTCTGATGTTTTGATGTATTCTAGTATTTTATTTCTCCTGCTCTTCGTCCTTAACCCGTTTACATTCCAAGAGAGTATTTTGATGTTTTTATTTATGGTCCCCATTAGTTCTCTTCTGTGCGCAATTTACCTCATTTATTTGAAATCTCCATTTTTGTTTCTCTTTCTGCTCCATCATATGAAGAAGATTTTTTTTTCCCTATTTTGTGCCCCACCCTTTTCCTTTTCATAATTTTTTTTTTTCCCGTTTTCTTTTTTCTGTTTGTGTATTACCCTCCCCGGGGAAGCCTCCTTCTTCTTTTTCTTCGGTTATCTTCATAACCCATTGTGCCCCCCTACCCCGTGATTTAAAATTATGTATAAAAACATTTTATAGCCTTACACCTCTGTACTCTTTACTTTTAATCCGTGTTGTGTATTCAAGGGATTTTTCATTTGCTGGGTGGTTCTTCAGCTCTTCTCTGATCTCTCATAAGTTTGATGAATGTTCTGACTTCTTCCGGTTCTTTCATATTTCTCATCTTGTTCCGCCACATTATTCTAAGAGATGGTGGAAATTTCATTTGTACCGTGGCACCTAACTGTTGCAATTCTGGCATTAAATTTCCTAGCTCCCATTGTCTAGTTTGAGAAGCCTTCGACATGTCAGATCTTATTCTAAAAGACCAGTTTTCTTTGTTGAAGTTGCCTTTTTTCAGTGCTTCTCCCAATATTTTATCTTTTAGCAGATATGTTTTGAAATTGACAAGTATTCTCCTCGGAGTTTTTCTCTCCTTACTTTTTCCGTATGGATCTCTATGCCTTCTCTGTATGTCTTCTTGTAGAAGGACCTCATCTACCCAAGGAAATATTCTGCCAGTAGTGCTACTACAAATTTTTTCATGTCCGACCCCTCTTGACCTTCCGGAACATTCAAGATCCTGATGTTGTTCTTTCTCGCCTGATTTTCCAATGATTCCATGTTTTCATTTATTATTTTACTTTCTTGTCTCAGAGAGTTTATCTCTTTCCAATTTCTTTCCAACTTTTTGTCCAACGCGGCCACTTCAGTTTCTACCAGCGTCACTCTATCGCCCAGAGCATTTAGTTTATTGTCCATCTTTTCGCAAGCTTCCTGAATTTTGTCTTGTTTGGCTTCAGAGATTGAAAATTTTTCTTTCATATCTAGCCATATTTTTTCTAGTAGCTCCTCTGTTTGATTTGTTTGAGGGTTCTGATGCTCTTTTTGCCCCCACTGTGGCCTCTCCACATGATCTACTGTATCCTGAGTTATCTCTGTGCAGTTTCGTTCTTCACCCCCTTCTGCCATGTGGAGTTCTTGAATTTCTTGGTGCTTTATTTTCTTTTTTTGCTTGTCTTCCCTCCAAAAGTCTTCCAAACACTTAAGTTCGGCTCTGCCTTTGTTCTTGCTTTTGCTCCCCTCTTTTTCACTAAGTTGGGCTCCTGCGCTTGTTTTCAACAATGTCTTTGAAGTCTCAACCGGGGTTGACAGTAGTGCTATATTACTCGGAGATAGCAGCTATTGCATTTCTGTAACTGGCATACACATCACAGAATAACTTTTTGCGGGCTTAATTTGGCTTTGCTAACGCTACTTGTTTTCAATGTCCCCTTGGCAGTGATGTGTGTGTGTTGCCCAACAATATTGACTAGATTGGTTGTATACTCACTAGGCTCTGGTATTCCTGTCAATCCATGGATGCCCTCCGTTGGGAGTATGGCCCACACTTTCTCCTCCAAGTACGTGAAGTATGTTGGTTTTGCAGGAGGGCCAGTATGCTGGCTCAAGGCATGGTCTCTGGCTATGAGCATCTTGACCCTCCTTCGCACATCGTAGTAGCTGTTCTGGATGTCATCCTTTGTGCGCAGGCAAGGTGCTTGTACATTCACCTTGTCGACGATCCTCTCCCACATCTTTGTTTTCTGTGACAATGGGGGTCTGTTTGACCAAGGTTCCAAATAAATGTGGCTCTACTCAGAGTATTTCATTAACCAAGACTACCAACTCACTATCTGTGAAATTTGGATTGTTCTTTGGGGGCATGGTGCTGGGTGGTTGTAGAGATTGATGTGTGTGTGAGGGTGTAAGTGAGGGTGAGTGGGTGACAAAGGATCATGGTAGTGATTTTGGGCCTTAATGTAGGTGGAGTTGTGTGTGTGTGTCTTTGTTCATGATTTTTTTCTCATTTCTTTATTGATTTGGACATTACTTGTTTGATTCTTTTCCCCAGGATTTAAGCGTAGGTTTTGTTGTGCATGGTGGAGAAGTTCAGTTGAATGGGAATGATGCGGACAGGGCAAATTGAGAGGTACTCCGAGTCTGTCTCACTCACAATGTGCTCTGTTGGGGCATTTGCGTACATGTCGGTTGTGGCGGGCTGTTTTCAATAGTAGTCACTGTTTCCCGTATGTCTCGTTTTTCCGGATTGTGCTCCGTGTGAGTCATATTCCTTTTGCATGCATTGCATCGTACTCATACACTCGTATTGAGCCTGTATGTGTCATTCAGGTCCAGTCCGGGTCTGTGTTGGTCGGTACGTATCGCGTTCACTTTACGGGTGGGTCACTTGTTGTATGGCGTTGTAGGATCCGAGCGAAATTTACAGATTCATTCCCTTATATAGGTACAATTCACATTGTCCTTATATAGGCATAGAAATCATAATATTATTTAGACATAGCCCATGCAGTCCAAATACAGGCATGGCTACTTCCACCCATTCCAAAAAGCCACAACGATTTCTTGGAAAAATCGACTTAAGCAGTCAGGGACATCCCCTTGCTTGAATATTGATTTGTCCAAGAATTCATGTCGTTTTTAAAGAACTGCCATTCCCTTGGGGTTCTTTGATGACGTTAATAAGCCCGACTTTATGTCAAACTAGGCACCTTTAAGTTATAAATATGCCTACACTTGCAATAGCAAAGACGCAGTGATTCGGAGCAGCTCGACTATCTACTTGCCCGATGCAGCTCGCTACAGCAAGTGCCGAAGGAAGCCGACTCTCCAGTTGACACACTGATCGAGAAGCTGTCCTTTCTCTTGCTGAGAATCCAGCTCCAGTGTTTCCAAGCTCCCCTCGCGGGGTGTTGGTAAATCAAGTCCCGAGACAGAGATACCAGACCTCCTTCAATCTAAACCAAGGTACGGAGCTGATTAGACCCTGAAGAGAAATCTTGGATCGATTCTTGGCAAAGAAACTAAACCTATGCTACACCTCACTTACTTCTTCCTTCGTACTAGACTTAGGTTACGTACATTTAGAAGCACCAGTTGAGTACTTTTAGCCTTTGTTATTTATGTACGTATTTATCTATGGTTTAGGAACCATACAATACTTTTACAGTATTATTTTAGAATACTCTTCTCACTGTATGCATTATACTTTGCAGCCTGTCTTACGGTTGAAGCAGTTCCCTTCACTTGCATGAGAAAGAAGACTGTTCAATAAATCCTTTTATTGAAAACGCCAGTCTCTCTATTTCTCTGCACCTCTGATGAAACGAAGCATGCAGGATTGACTGAGTAAAATCTCTATCTATTGTTTCCACCACTCTGAAGAAACGTTTTATTCTTGGGGAAACAAAGTTGTCGTGTTTATGCGGTTGTCAGAAACTAATCTCTTCTTGTGAATTCAAGAAAGTTTCTAGTGACCTCTGAGCTGGCTGGCACTCACAATTAAGTCTAATATATTCGATAGAGACCTAGTAGACATAAGTCTTATGTCAAATCTATAGGATATATTATTCCAATGCGCAGAGCCTATTGAGAATATAGGAACTACAATACATGGCGCCCAACGTTTGGTAAGGCACTAATTTAACGCTAGATACTAGAGTAACTCAGTCGTGCTTTTCACAGAGACCCCCTTTTCCCTTAAAATACTCCAATAGACGTCTGGAGTGGGTAAAAGGATAAAATATCTGCCATAACCGAGTAGGACGAAAAATCCTATGTATTAGTTTTTGGTTTTTCCAACGTTGAAGGATACAGTGTTCCAAAATATTGTGCACCTTATCTTTGTTTCCTTGAGACTTGCTCTGCAAGCTTTCAGTCAACAAAATAAGTGACGAAGGAACTGCAGCCCTACCGGGCTTAGACGTAACAGGTTTCCAACAAAATGACCCGGATGCTATAATTATCCCGGAAAACTTAATGAAAGACATAACTATAAAGCTTATAACAAATGGCCTACCACCAAGAGGTGGTAGGGTAATTTTTGTCATAGAGGCACATGCATATCGGCAGACAGAGGTATTCTTTTCATTGATTTTCTTCCCTGAAGCGAATTCAGTAACACATGTGTTTCACTTCTACAAAGAAGGGGTAACTCCAACGGAATACACTCCTTTCGAGGATGTTGAAATTCCACTATCTTACCAAGAGCATGTGCTCTGGTTTAAAGGCACCCTACAACTTCAAAATCACATTACCAGGCTCGGTTCACTAGGTAGACCAACAGCAACATGGCTGGTACTAGCCAGCTATACACCACACCCTGCCATTGAAGAAATGCAGTGCTTAATTTAAGCAGGTGCTTTCAGGTGCTCAGCACTAGCACTTCTTTCACAGGGCAGGAGCTACAATTTCTGACCCTGCAGGTGGTGGTCTCAATATTAATTGTACAATTCAAAATAAAAAGAATAACATACATTGCCTTGTGACTGGCTGGTAAATGTTCATAGGCAGGCCGGCAAACGCTTTCCAGGCAGGCATGATTGTGTATCACCACATTAGTGATGATGTCATCATGCTGAACCCAAATCCAAGAAGTCATCGACAAACTATGGCTTGCATTCTATTCCCATAGTCTGCTGCACCTAGCCACTGCCTGAGCCTAACCCTCGCATTGGATAATTGTAGCTGGGGGCTGGCTCATGACGGAGTTGAGGCAATGAAGCTGCAAGAGCGCATTTGGAACTTGGGAGTGAGGGCTCTTGAGGAAGAATAAATGAAAGCAAGTGGACTTTCCACTTGTTGCTTTGCCAGAGTAGCATATCCGGCAGCCCTGCATTGCTGCTAGCCTCAACGTGCTCCATGTGGCTGTGGCCCAACAAAACAATTGTGCGCCATGGCGTCACTTGTAGATTATGTGTGTTGCACCCCAGCATAGTAATTGAGCGTGAGTGAGTCCAGTAGGCACCACAGCCATACTTACCGGCATTGGCAGCATTACTGCTGGGGACAATGCCTGTGCTGTAGCAGGCAGGGTCGCAGCAAGCTGAGCAGTGGATGCCGATGCCGTCGCCATCCCATGACCTACTAATTACAGACAGCACTAGCAGTGACATGACCTGCTGTGCTAGAGCAGCCGCCTGTTCCGCAATAAACCCAGTCATACCACACTGATTAATATATGCAAAAAAGCATTTTTATTTGGTGTACATTTTGTTTTTGCACTCGCTGTAAGTAAGAAAGTAAAACAGGTAATCTTCCGCTTCTTTAAGAATTACAACAGGAAAACGCAGAGTTCAAAATAGCAGGGACATGTAAAAGCTGATGACAGGGGTCACAGGCAGCAGCAGTGTTAGAGATGAGAGACAGCAAGAGTAAAGAGGAGAAGAAACAAGAGAGGAGATCGATAAAATGGAGCAAAGTAGAAGAAAAGGAGGAGAGAAAATCAGATACAAAGAGAAAGCAGCCATGATGTGAAGAAGAGAGCATTAAGAAGAGAGAAGATAGAATGAAAGAATGTGGAGGACACGACAGAGAAAAAAAAGCCAACAAATGATAAAATGGAGACACAGCCAATCACTGCTAGAGAGTGATAATATAGAGCCAAGATTGAGGGGAGAGATAGCAGAGCATGGATAAAAGTGAAGAGAAAAAAGGGCAGGGCCAAAAAAGAATAGAGGATAAATCAGAAATACATGTGTGACAAAAATGATAGAAAACAATTAGAGAGGTGAGAGGATAGACTCTTAGAGCAAAGACTTAGGGGACAGACAACAGATCAAGGTTAGAAGATAGAGACTGGAGAACCGGGCCTTATGGGCCAAGGGGCGCAGGGCACGCCTAATATCTCCAGGTTCACCTGCCTTGTCAGACAGAGACACGAGACACTCTGTTAGGCGTAGAAAATCGGGTTTATTAGCTGCAGTTAAGCACAGTTATCCAAGAAGTACAATGGTATAATCTTAGGAGACTGTCACTTAATTCCGTGGCGCACAATCTTTTATAGCACACATATTTACAACGTCCACTCCCAAAACATACAAAACTGACAAATAGGAAAAGTTTGAAAACAAGCTATCAAGTACCTTGAATACGCCCTTCTTTCAGACCCAGTGTTCTCTCCTCCCGTCAAGTTAATCAATGCTAGTGCCTGTAATCCAATTTGCAGGTGGCAGGACGTATCTACATGCCTCAAAGGATAGTTGTGTAATAGGAGAATACAAGGAGAGAATAGCGAAGGCCAGTCAAATAAGATAAAGTAGGGGACGAATGGTGGGACCCAAACAGTCAACTAAGACAAGGATCAATCAGTCTAGACATGGATTAACAAACTCGGCCAGACCCTGACATTGGTTTCGTAAACAAGGACAAAGGGTTACTTTTTAACAGAAGAGACGCATAGCAGCTGGAAAAGAAAAAACACTATGTTCGCTGTGCTGCCTGAGTAAAGGCAACACGAAATGGCGGCTGAACACAAAATGGCGGCTAAATACGAAGCGAAGTCGAAAACCACAGAACCTCAGACCCTCCTTTTGCCATTACTCAGGCAAAACACAAAGGACTCAAGTTAGTCTGAGTCAATGTCAATGGTCATGAGGTCATTGAGCTGTTGCTGCAACATCATTTTAATGTTCTCTGTTTTCTGTGACACAGGCTTTGGGACACACAAGGTGGCACAAAGACCACAAATGGCGGGGTCACACTGCAAACAAAGACAGCAAGAGAAAATGATGGCTAAAATCATTCCAAGGAACGTTAACACTTTCCATCCCCATATGGACAGTAGTCCCCAAAACCATCCCATCACAGACCAATCTCCTGTGTCCTGATGAATCGATTCGGAAATCATGTGTAACTTAGAAATGGCTTGGTATACTGTTGGGGCATTATCAGGAATGTAAATGCAGCAACTAGACCCAATCAATTTAAAGACTCCTCCTCTATCTGCAAGGACAATGTCTAAAACCATTCGGTTTTGCAAAGTCATAAGACAATCCGCCTGAAGTTCGGCTGTCAAATTACTCAAGGCTCCAGAAGTCACATTTATCGTAGCCTCAACAACACGAACTAGCTGTCTAATGTTTCTGCTATTGGCCATTGGGCCCCAGAAAGGAAGGAACCCTTTTATAAAGTCTCCTCCCTCTAGTCCAGCTGTGTCTTTAGAGTCAATAACCCCTCTGCCATATCTTTTTCTGTGATGACCTGAAGGAGCAGTGTATGTAGGGGGAAGAAGGAAAGCCACATAACATGTTCCTGAAAAATAGGTGGGAAGCCATGTATAGGCTCTATCATAACAAACAAAATATGTACCTTGAGATGGTACCAATGGTGAAGAAATCGAGGGTGAATAGATGTATGTATGGGAACAAACACTCTTTTCTTGTTTATTCTTATTATTCTGACCATTTATCTGCAGACATAAGTTACCTTTATGAGGTATCGTCCAAATTGGCAAAGATCTTCTTTGGCTAGTCTTATCAGTGAGGCTAGTAACGTAACGAGTCACATTCCAACCATCATATGCTCGTTTCTCATCAACGGGAATCTTACCAATTTCGGCAATTTTAGCCATAGTCACTATTCCCCACTATCAAAGAACTATGACTAAAATCTGCTCCACCAGTATATGGACCACCAGGAGAATATCGAAGTTGATTCTGGTATGCATTAGAAAACATAGCCAAATAAGCCCAAGCGGAACCTTCATAAGAAAACGGGAGGACTAAACATGGCATCCCTTTCTCAGCGTTATGGGGCATAAGCCCACAAACCCAACAATAAGTAGTGTTGACTACCAGTTGATGCTGATGTACCAACTGGATGAATGAATTGTTGAAGTATTCTGTTCTCCTAATTTGCTCATGATCTGGGAGTGTATAGAACTTATGCGGGGAGGTAGTAGTAGAAAAAGGCAAAGAAACAGAAGTTGGAGCAGGTGCTTGCTGCATAGTGTGGACAACCCAACCCACACAGGCTAATAAAATACATAAACATAATAAAATACACAATGCTACGCCACATCGACTAAACAATAATTTCTTATACTTGTTTTTCATTTGAACCTTTGTATCATTCCCTTCCACTTTATTATCCATTCTCTAAAGCGTTGCTCACGGTAATCTTCCTGGATCACTTAGTTGTGGTTATTAGCCGTCCTATGACACTGCAAGTCCTGCTGACCTATGTCACTACTCAGGTCACAGCCTAAGACTCCTACTGTGACCCTGCAACTTGATGGATAGTGAAAAGAAAATGTCTTTCAAAAAGAGTAACCAGAAAAAAAGAAAAAGTTCAATTGTCTTTTGTCAACCTAGGTCTTAGGTTGTACCGTGTCTTGCCAGGTATCGTTTGGTCTCAAAACAAAGTCTCTGGGTTTGTTGTATTCAATCGCAAATGTGTTGGTACAGCTTCTTGCAACACGTCGTCATCTTCTTTCTCAGAACTTGTCCAGTCCAGGCGTGCACTACTGAAAGGTACAAATCGGGGTACTTTTTCACTCTCACTGTCACCTACGCCTTCTCGGACCCACTGGTCGTAAGGTAAAGGCAAAGGTACCCTCTTACAGTGCACGCCGTGGACCCAATTTTTCTTCCCGACGACCTTCACTGCTGTACGTGTTACGAGGATCACCTGTCGCGGCGGCCCCCAACGAGGTTCCAAATTCTTCTTCCTCTGAAAATTGTTCAGACAAACAAAATCTCCAGGTTGAATGGAATGACCTGGATCTGAGGTAGCCTCCGGCACAGCGTTTTCAACCTATTGATGAATAACACGTAATTTAGTGGTGAGGTCATGCAAGTAATCAACGAACAATGGGTATGGAATATGGGAATACTTTTTAGGTCGAGGGACTCCCCAGACATTGGCTGGGCGCCCAAAAATGACCTCATACGGACTGAGTCTTAAACGAGAATGTACAGTTGTTCTCGTAGAGAGAAGTGTCAAAGGTAAAGCATCGGGCCAAGCAAGACCCGTGCTGGCCTGAATCTTTGCTAATTTGAGCTTGAGAGTGCCATTATAGCACTCTACCAAACCCGCTGACTGAGGGTGGTTTGCCGCATGGAATTTCTGCCTAATACCAAGACGCGCACACACCTTCTGCATAATTTGACCTACAAATTCACTTCCATTGTCACTCCAGACAATGTGCGGCAAACCAAACCTCGGGAAGAATTCCTTCAAAAGGACTTTGGCAGTGGACAAAGCAGTATTATCCTTTAAGGGATAAGCCACTATCCATCTGGAAAAGGCACACACCACCACCAGGACATACTTGAGGTTATTGGAACGTTCCATATGAATGTAATCAATTTGTAATACCTCAAAAGGATACGTAGGGGGAGCAAAATGACCTGCCGGAGTTGGGGTTCCCTTTCCTGGATTATGCATCAAACAAACAATACAATGCTTTACCACATCTTCCGCACATTTGGGGATACCTTCATTCTGCCATACTGGAGCCAGAAGCTTGCATATTCCTTTCGCATTGATATGCGCTGGACCATGCGCCATAGTAACTACAGGCAGTACATAGGCATCTGGTAACAACCAACGTTGGTGTTCTGACAATTCCGTCCAACACCCTGTCGCGTCCAACATTCCCCTACTCTCTCTCCACTTACTCAATTCCTTCTCAGTTGCTTCTTCTTGGATCATTTTCACACTTTCTACTGTGTCCTCACACATACTTACTTCTCTGACCCATCTTGCAGGACCTGCAACATACATACGACTCTTAACATCTTTCGCTGTTTCTTTTGCTACCTCATCTGCAAAAGCATTCCCACGACTCACATCATCAGTGATCCTTTTATGTGCACTGCACTTCACAATCGCTATCTGAATAGGCAAAGCAAGTGATTCGAGAAGGTCAGTTACCAACTGACCATGCTGTATTTTAGTCCCATGGGAAGTAAAGAATCCTCTTTCTTTCCAGAAACGACCAAAGCTATGAGCCACGCCAAAGGCGTATTGGCTATCGGTGTAAACAGTCACTCTCTTTCCTTTTGCCAACACACACGCTCTCGTCAGCGCAATCAACTCAGCTGCTTGTGCTGAATTCTGTGTAATGCGTGCAGTCTCTACTACCGTATACAAAGTAGTAACAGCATAAGCTGCAGCCGTCTCGCCATTAGGAAGCTTGAAACAAGACCCATCCACCCATAGGATCCCATCCGGGTCCACGAGTGGTGTATCTTTTAAATCTATTCTGCCTTTAGTTTCTTCCTCTGTACGAAGAAAACAATCATGCTGTTCTTGTGTATCTTTCTCTTCTGGAATAGGTAACAATGTTGCTGGATTGAAAACATTACATCGCTTAATATGTATGTGACTAGCCAAAAGCGTCAACTCATACCCAGACAAGCGAGCACTCGTGAGATGTTGCGTTTTCGTTCTGTTCAAGAGAGTATCCACTGCATGTGGTACCATAACAACAAGAGTGTGATCCAATACCAATCCAGCAGATTAACGAATGGAGATCGCTGCTGCTGCTGTTGCTCTGAGACAACTCGGCAATGCCTTGGCTACTGGATCCAATGTAGCTGAAAAATAGGCATATGGCCTTTGTTTGTCTCCAAATTGTTGCGTTAAAACTGACAATGCACAACCTTCTCTTTCATGCACATAGAGTGTGAAAGGCTTACCATAATCTGGAGAACCCAACACAGGAGCAGAACACAAAGCAGTACGTAAATCAGAAAAACTCTTCTGACATTCATCAGTCCAAGGAAGAGGTTGCGGTTTATCTTTCAGAGTAGGTGCCAACAAGGGTTTAGCCAACAAAGAAAAATTCGGAATCCACTGTCTACAATAAGAGGTAATGCCCAGAAAGGCACGCACCTCCCTTTGTGTGGATGGTACAGACATTCGTGCAATTGCATGAATACGTTCTGGGGTCAATCGCCTTTCCTCCTTCGACAAGAGATGACCTAAATAGGTAACCTCTTGGCAGCAATATTGTAATTTAGAAGGTGACAACTTATGATGTAAATCAGACAAATGACGCAAAAGCGAAACAGTCGCATTTTTACAAACATCCTCTGAATCGGCAGCCACTAACAGATCATCCACATACTGAATAAGAGTAGCACCTGGAGGCAAAGTAAAAGCGTCAAGCTGGGATTTCAAAGCCTGACTATAAATGGAGGGACTCTCACAATAACCTTGAGGTGCACGTTTAAATCTAAAACTTCGGCCTCCAAGAGAGAAACCAAAGAGATCCCTACTCTCCTCAGCAATAGGAATGCTAAAGAAAGCATTTTTAAGATCAATCCTGAGAACAAAACAGCCGAAGCAGGGATTATTGTGAGCAAAGCAGTAATATCTGGGACAACAGGAAACTGAGGGACAACAATTTTGTTGACCTCTCGAAGATCAATCACAAAACGGTATACAGGAGGCTTAGAAGGATCAGTACGTTTAAGAACAGGCAGAACAGGACTATTGCAAACATTTCCTCTCGTTTCTTCAACCACACCCTTCTGAACTAAATCATAAACAATAGCCAGCAGAGCTCTTTCGCTATCGTTAGAAATCTTATACTGAGGAATGCGTGGCAATTTAACATCAGGCTTGACAGTAATCACGTAAGGTGGAATTTTGAGCAAACCAACATCATTCGGACCCATGGCCCAAAGCGTAGCAGGAAGTGAACGCAATTCAAGTGGCAGTTGATCCTTATACAAATACATAGGAGAAACCAAGTTATCACCCAAAGTAAGATGTACACCAGAGGGGGAACAATACAATGTTACATGTAGACGTTTCAATAAATCCAAACCCAACAAATTCTCACCGCAACCAGTCATTAAAATGAGCGGGGCTTCCAAATCATAAGGACCAATGGAGATAGGCAAAGGACAAGAAACCGGGTTGCGAACTGGGGCGCCAGAGAATCCTACAGAAACATTCGTTAATAAGCCAGACAAAGGTGCCCCAGGGAGTTTGGAGTGAATGATAGAACTCATTGCACCAGTATCCAAAAGAAATGGCTCTGAAACACCCAATGCAACAACGTCAACATAAGGCCCATTCTGATCCACTGGAACTGATACCACTCCCTTGCTTTGTCCATGGCTGTCCTAGCTAGTATGAAAATCCTGATTTTCGCTTTCAGTACAATAATCGTCATTGTAATATTGTGCAGACTGGGAATTCTGCTGATCAAAATAATTCATAGTATTCTGAGGGGAAAAAGAACGCTGTTCCTGAGACAACGCACCTCGCCCTCTACCCCTAGGTGCTGACTGAAAACCACCACGGCCTTGTGGCCCTGGCAGTCCACCATTACGCTGCAATAAAACCGGACAACTACTTTTAAAATGACCTTCCTCTTTACACATTGATTAGGACCCAGCAAAGGTCGCGGAACAAAAGGTGTAGGTTTCTGTAACAATCTTTGAAACTGTGGAGGTTGTTGCAATTGACACTGAGCAGAATGAGGGGGATAAGCTTGTTGCAAAAGAACCTTTGTTTTCAACTCTTTAGTCTTTTTCTCCACTGTATCCTTTTCTTCCTTATCCCTATTCTCGTAGTACTGAGCAGTAGCTAATATCTGGGCAGACGAAGAAACGGCCCACGAACTCTCAGAATCTTTCAAATTATGCGATAATTCTGGAAGTATATTAAATACAAATTTATCAACAAATAATCGCTGTCCACCCTCAGTACTCATATCTTGACCACTATGCTCAATGAACGTCTCCTCAAAACGGGTAAAGAAATCGGAGACACTCTCATCTTTCTTCTGTTTACACGCAGCTAACTTATCCCAATTAACACGTAGGGCAGGCATCATCGTTTTTATTAAAGTTATTATTCTACCAGGCAATTCTGTGATCAAATCATCGGGTTTAGCACCACCTACTTGTGTTGTATCCGCAGCAGTTATAGCAGCCCAATTACCACCTAAAGCTTGGTCGTGGTCTTCCCTACGAATCCGAGCCCACAATGCCTGAGGGACTACATTTCCCATCAGCAAATCAGTATCTGCCAAATTCATAATACACGCATCAACAGTCTGGGACAGCTCTTTATAATACCCAGCAGGATTCTTACGAGGGTCCGGTAAGGACTGTTTAAGCGCCGAAACTTCCGATCTTTTCCAAGGGACATGAACCCATATACGCTGGAAATGAGCTGGGATACCCGCAATAGCGCCTGCCTGTGGAACCGCATCCCTCCATATCAGGGGAACTTCTCGCATAGGTTAGTGTTTCACTTTATGCCGAACCGCAGGATCAGGTTCAAGAGAAGCTTGAGAGAACAAGGAAGACCTAAAAGTGACAAGTGTCTGGACGGCATCCTCGACGTCGGGACCCACAATAAGTCCTTTATCAAATTTAGCCTGTATGTCAAACAAACCCTGAGGAGGTAAATCCAAATCCATATCTCCCCATCCTTTAAGAAGAGTATTACACATAACATTAAAAACATATCTCTGAGTGGGTGCATTCCACTGAAGAAAAGTATCCAGGATATCGCGCACGCTATACTGTGGACCACTCATGATCCAATTGTGAGCGAGAGAGTCCAACTTAACTCACTCGTCAGAATCTGGAAATTGACTATGGGATTGCCTTCGAGACAAAACAGGAGTCAAGTTAAGAGACCCAAAGAAAGGTGAGAAAAGATCAGAAACAGTATCGACTAAACGTTTACAAGCTGTAGGAGAATGTAACAGTAAAACGGGAGACAATGTATTAAGCACAGCAGGAGAAGAACTAACAGTTGTAAGAGGGACTGACGGTAAAGGAGACTGAGGTACAGAAGTCAGTGGCAAAGGAGGTGGAAATACTGGAAGAGGCAATTGTGGAAGAACCGGAACAACTGGTTGAACAACAGGTTCTAATGGGGGTGCATTAGCACCTTGTACATAAGGCGGAGGTAATCTCAACAAATGAGACATTAAGGGATCTTCGCCAAGATCTTTATTCTGTGGGGGAGTAGGCAACACAGGATAACATCTATCTATTGCCATACGATGCTGTCTTTCTGAGACTTCAATCATCTGATCAGTCTCATTATTCTTAAGCTGTTGAGCAGCCTGTAAAATCGTCATATCTTGTGCTTTCTTATCTCTTTTCGCCTGTTTAATTTCTTACTGTTTGGCTTCCTTACGCCATAGGCGGAAAGAGTCAAACATTGCCGGCCGGGCTTTTCTCTTCTAGGTTATCTAATATGTCAGGCTCAAAGCTACCATTTTGTGGCCACTGCAGAACACCATCTTTCTTCGTATATCGGACCCATGTTTCATTAAAAATATTGGGGCCAAGACCATGTTTCGAATAGAGCTCATAAGTGGGAGTTCCAACCGGAGGAATTGGACAAGAGTCCTCCAGCCGGGAATCCCTATTACAGTCAAAACAGCAAACCTTCCTAAACTTACTAAGCCCAGGCATTTCGTAAGGAACTGGACTGTTCACAAACTTCAAGGGGTTAAAGCAATGATCACAGCACAAACGTACTTACCCCTTGGCTTCGACTAATGCAAAAGTCGAATAACAAAAACAAGACGAAGTCGAAAACCACAGAACCTCAAGACTGAGGCAGTGAGAGTGTTGAAAGTGGGGCTCACCGGAGGATGAAGTGAGCTGTGGCCTCCATGGCAAAATTTTCATTACCTGCACTTCTTTTTTTTTACAAATTAAGCACTGAAGAAATATCAGGCGCGGAACTATTTGTTCAACTGAAACAACTAATTTAAATACATAGACAATTGGTTCAATATGTCATGCGGACTCTAATAGTCCAACTTCCTATAGGGATTCCACAACAAACCCCAGGGGAACACATATAAAATCACACCAGAGACTATACAATCAGTCATTGGAAAATTGCCCGCAAAAAGGGAACAAATTCCATTCTGGATAGCTCAAAAAATTACTCAAATCAGGGCAGAATTCCCAGATACTACAGCTGATGAGAAACACAGGATTCTAACAATCTGTTTACCAATGGGGATCGCACCACACCTGGAGGACTGCAACACTTGGGTACAGTCTTTGCTGCAATCTCCACGAAAACACATGGTGTTCCGTCTATGGCGGTAATTCCAGATGTCCTGAAATAGATTCAAAATGAATACGGGGCAGAGCCTGCTTTGAATCTGGGTATGAAATTATTGAGAGATTTCAAACAGGTCTCAGCTATAATATTAGCAAATATTAAAGGTGAGGCAGCATCCGTGGCAAACCGGCAAAAATTAAGAGAATTTGATGTAACTGAGCAACCATACAAACTGGCCAGAATAACTGAAAAATCCTATGAAGAATTAGGTAGAGATAGGTGGGAAACCAGTCAAGCCCCAACCAACAGAAAGTCCTGAAAAGGTCTTTATTAAAAACTAGCAGCCCATCTCGACGTTGTCCGGATATGAATTGCGCCGGCCAGTAGTATATTGTTTTGTAGGATTTCGTTTTGATAGCATTTCTTATCTGTGACAGGCCTGTGAAATGCTCCGATTCACAGTGACCTGCTGATGCACTTAAGAGTGCGCGTTCAGTAGTGTGTGAACTCGAGTTTCCCTACTTTATTTTTCCTTGCAATATTATATAGCGCGAACTCGACAACATGGCATGAACACAATTTACATTACAGAAGAACACATTCATTTGTGGTAGGCACTGGGAGACAAAGCGATTTGCCTGGAATCACAGGCTGGTGAGCTGATGCCGAGATTCGAACGTAGCTCCCAGCTCTAAAGTTTGCAATTCTAGAACTTGTGGCGGGAGGTGTGTCTAAAAGTGTAAGTCGGTGCTGGCCATCAGTGAGAGAGACCTGTGCATTTTTCAAATTGGTGGTGAAAAAATATGAGTATATTGCTGGAGATGTGGGCCACCAATGTACTTACCGGGGGAGGGTAAACACCCATTATTCCGCAACGTTCTTTCCGCATTCCATCACTCCGCATACTTTCATTACGAAAGTACCATGACTCCGCAACACCATTATAACGCATGGCATTACATTTTATATGCTTTTACCACGCATACATTTACAACGAAATTCATTGTAAATGCATGAATGGTAAAAGCATGTTTTTTTAATGTTTGGATAAGGTAAGTATGGGTATAGGGGTATATGTTTTGGGGTACTGAGGAATATGTTTTGGGGTGTTTGTGTATTTTAAGGGTTCAGATATAGTTTTGGGTTTGGGTTTTGGGGTACAGGGGTATTTTAGGGTTCAGGGGTAGGTTTGGGTTTTGGGGTACAGGGGTATTTTAAGGGTTCAGGGCTAGGTTTGTGTTTTGGGGTACAGGGGTATTTTTAGGGTTTAGGGATAGGTTTTGGGTTTTGGGGTACAGGGTATATTTATAGGGTTAAGATGGGTTAGTGTTTAAGGGTGTTGGGGTATTTTAAGGAGTATGGGTGGGTTATGATTATGGGGTGCAGGGGTATTTAAAGGGAGCAGGGTGGACATCCGGAGCTGGAATGTACAGAACCTGGGAAGAAAAAACAAAGAAATATTGGGCACAACACTCGCTTTTTTTCCGTAATCCCGCGCCCGCACTTGCTCACGCCCGCAGCACATGCCCACAGCACACGATATGAGACATGGCATGAAGGGCGGAACATACCACACGCCCCCAGAGTTTATCACGCCCCCAGCACACGCCCACAGCACAACGCAGACATGCCCACAAGGGACTACTTTGCTAGCACGGTTCTTTTACCTTTTAAATGTGGGCGTCTGCATAGCCTATGTCCTTCTGCTGCAACTGCCCTTTCCAACGCTGTATTGGGTGTTGTGATTGGTGCTGTGGTTCCTGAGATTACCCGCCTCAAAGGTTTGGGCTCTCTCTTTATTATATTAGTATGGATACTCTCACTATCCCAAAAAGAAGTGGGAGAATACTAAACAAACTTCTAAAGAGAAGCGTTCTCAGTCCCGAGGAAGTTCTCCTCAAAAGGAGCCCTCTGAAAAGATGTATAACCTCAGGAACAGGGATAATTTGAAAAAACCTGATAGATATCAAGATACTGATACACGTTCCTCTCGTACCTTTCTGACTTCCTCACAGAAATCGGAAAGAAGAGGACGGTCAGAAGACAAGGAAGAACACATAAAGTCCAAGGATGATTAACACGTTCCAAAAATAAGAAAGCCCAATTCACTAAAAAGAAGGTAGCAGGTCTAAAAATCAGACATGGCGAAGATCTTGAGGACACAACTCAAGAACAGCGAGTGGGCCCAGACAATGCTGGACAGTGCAGCAGAAGTCACCATGGGTCGCAAGATCTTGAAGAATCATCTGGAGGAAGTGGACTTGAATGAGTACATTCAAGTCAACCACATGTTGACCCACATAAAAGATTGGCACAAAGAGAGACCTTTTGGATTAGGTTTCTTAACACAATGACACCCTGTGGACTTAATGATAAAATTGAATTAATTTGCTTTCTATGATAGTACTTTGTGTATTATGTTTATTCATTGACGGTTTAGCACCAAGATACTGTGTATGAATGTTTTGCTACATTTTCTCGTATTGTACTTATAACCAGAATGATATGTTAATAATATTTTCACCAATAGTCAGCACTCATCAACAATCTTTAGCCACACCACAATTTTATATCTGTTTCATACCCGTATTTTGCACTGAGTTACCCGTTAGGTTCAGTAATTGCATTGATCCTCTTTTTTTAGTGTAACTTTATTCATACAATTTTGGTATCGCATCGCAAACACACGTTTTTAAATAAACGTAATTTTTCAGGCTTTCTTTGCCGGTTTGTTAGCTTGTTCCAGGTTTAGACATAACCCCACGAAAAGATAGTGATGACAGTTTGGGAGCTCTCCGGGAGGACAAGCTAGAGTCTTTTTTCACATTCTATGACGTGACGCTGATATACGGAAGTTAAATTGTAGAACGCGCGGGGCGCGAAGTGTTTGGTGAGTAATCGTAGAAGGGCAGAGAAAGCGCTCAGCACTCTTTTCATGAGGTAAGAGGACTTGGGGGTTTATAGTTAGCGTTTAATGTTTTAGAACTTCACGTAACACAGTTGGAGTAATCAGGTTATTTTGACTTTACTTTCATTTTATATTAGGATTCATTTTACATTACGACTCGGCACTATCCGACTTTAAAAAAAGTGTGGGCTAACCGGTACAGACATCAACACTCAATACACAACTGTGAGTGCATTTTTCCTTCTTTAATGTGGACTTATCTTGATTTGTAGTAGCGTTAGGTTGAGCTTATATGCTGATTACCTGTGATTTTTCAGAACCCGGTCACCCACGTTGAACCTGTCAGACTTTGGACATATTCGCAATGTTGTTTACCTTCATAGGTGAGCTGTTTACTCGTTTATTTTTTACAGCTACTGGGGTACCTCACTTTTTAAATTTTGTTGGGCACCTTATCATTCACTTAGTCAACACGATAATTTAGAACTTAATTTCCACTGGTTCTTTGGCATGAACATAACACTCTGGTTATACGTATAATCTATGTACTTTACGATTTATGGTTTGTGCTGGTGTAACCGATTAAGCTTCATATTATGTTTATACTAAACCGTACACGATAAGTCTCACTTACGCACAAATGAGCTAATTGAAGATTTGCATTTCTATGCTTCTAGTTCATTGATTCTATTTCATTGAGTACATGTATCAGATATATTGGCAATACATACGGTTATGATTTTTTCTGTGTTCCCCTGACTAAGGTGTATGCACCGAAATGCATTGGGAAGCGTTGGATGTACTATGAAGGACTGAACACTGGAACTTTGAAAATGTCTTGCATATAAAGATTGTATATAATCACATGGATTATTTGTTTTTGTGTCTTTTTAGTTATTGAATGTCTTAGTTTGCTTTCAAACTTAAATAAGCTGTATTCAACATGCAACAATGATGTCTCTGGTATTTAAGACATTTATGACTGAAGCTCGTATTTTGATTGACTAATATGGTAAGGTTTGGATTATTCCTAATCAGACAAATAGTTTACAATAATGGTTTAAACTAATGGTTGGATATATATACTTTTGTAGCATCATTTAATATTTGATGTCTTTTCGTATTTAGCACCTAATAGACCATTTTTGAACAGTGCGCCTTGGTACTAAAACACCGTGTGTTTTGATACAGTGATACATTCAAGTTGAAACAGCTGATACCAGGGTTAGTGTACCCCATAAGTTATATGAAGTAACGCTCCGGATGGAGGGGGACATAACTAGGAAAGTAAGAGCACTCTTTTGGGAGAAGTTCTTTAAGGGTTATGACATTCTTCTAGCTGAAAAAGACTGGCCACCTAAATTTGTCAGGGAGTGCCCACATGGCAAAGACATCATTATGCCAGCCTTCTCCAATCATATTCCAATTCACTTAAAATACACCAGAAAATGGGCTGTAGCCCAGGCTCCAGCATTATATAATGATCATGTATGATCGGATGAGGATTCCCCTCACCATAAAAACCAGTTAAAAACTCAACCAACTGCACAGAGACAGAATCCAGTTAAGCAAGAAACTAAGAAACAGGCCAGGGAGATATTGTCAGAACCTTAAAGGATACTCTTTAATGCGGTCCCCTCAAAAGCAGATGACTCTACCCCAGCTCCCACTTACCAAGCCCAGAGACAATTATAATCACTGACTCTGCACTTAGCTTGGGGGAAAGGGGAAGTGGAAGACAAGACAAAGAGAGACACGCCTCTGGCACTGGCTCCTACTTCTGTGGAACTCTGAAAGGGAAAAGACATTATTATATTTCCTACTCTGCACTACTTCACAAGAACTTCCTCCCTGTACTTCTCTTACCAATGCTTAATATTTGGCTAGCTACTCTCCAGTACGTCTTGTCTGTAAGCAACTTGTAGTATCGAATTCACTGGAATAACCACTGTTAAAGTCTATTAAGACGACCGTAGATACTCTAAATGGTCGTTGTTAGTCAGCAACAGTTCTTCACGATGTAATCATCAAAATGAGTTCATAAAAAAAAGTCTCTGACAAATGCGCTCAGGGAGATTTACAGTACAGTTGTGTGAATAATTCACTCTTTAATTTCAAGCTTTAATACTGCTATTGTCCCTCGACATTAGTTCTTTAGACAGTTCAAAGCTCTCGTGATTCCAGGCACCGGTGAGCCAAACGAGTTAGGAAAACACTCGTGAACTCTGTGGACCCGTGTCACAGCGAGCTGATTAATTAACAATCTTAAACACGCTTACTTGAGAATTTTTAGCTCTTCTCTTCACTGAAGAAGCTCAGCTACTTGAATTCCCTCTGACCTTGAAGAATGCGGAACTCTGAGACTTATTCCAGGAAACTCGAAACTCTGAGGAAAAACGGTGACAATTAATTTACACGCTCACAATATTCCAAGAACGGCAACTCTCTTACTTCCCTGATATGTAGAATCAACGCTGCTGTAATATGCTCAATTCAGTGAAAGAAACGGGAAATTTCTCTCAGGAGAACACTCGGGAAACTCCAGTCAGGTTGAAATAACAGTTGAAGTGCGCCGCGCGCTAGTCACGCATGCACATTATCGAGCACTTCCAATTGTGAGGGAAAACAACTAGACCGCCAACCACTACCAAGAAGTGGAAGCGGGCAACTATTCCCTTAACATGGTGGAACACTGCAAAGAGCGCAATATAGTCTGAAGTGAGGTTTTCCAACATGGGTTTCGTCTTCTCCATAAAGATCTTTTAAATTCTGGTTTCGTCAAAGTCTGTTCCTCTTTTCTTTCTTTACTTGGGGGACCCTGACAGATATTAGATCAACTTGAATAACAAGGGGTGATTGAAACATGCACCTCATCAATGAACAATCCTTTGTTTCCTGCCGCCAAACCAGAAAATACATATCGTCTAGTTTAGGACTAGAGAAATTTGAACTCTTGTTGCAAAACCTTTGCAGTACAAAATGCACACAGTGCAGTCCTAATGAATATCATTGTGCGTAAAAAATATAAAACCACATTAGATATTTCTAACGGTTTCTTCTGTCAAAACATTGCACCTGAAAGCAGGTACTTGACCGCTTTCTCAATTATGAGGACACATTGGGCCCGATTCACAGAACTAACTTAAGACAAAATCCTAAACTTACTACCATTTTCGTATTCACACAAGGCACTTACTCATTTTGGTATTCACAGAAGACACTTACTCATTTTGGTATTCACAGAAGTTAGGAGTCCTTACTTTAGGACTCCTAAATGCCTTCTGTGAATACCGAAAGTCTTAAAGTTCGGATTTTTCCCAATTTAGTAGTAGTAAAGTTAGGACTCCTAACTTTAGGATTCCTAAATGCCTTCTGTGAATACCGAAAGTCTTAAAATTAGGATTTTTCTCAATTTAGAAGTAGTAAAGTTAGGACTCCTAACTTTTGGACTCCTAAATGCCTTCTGTGAATACCGAAAGTCTTAAAATTAGGACTTTTCTCAATTTAGTAGTAGTAAAGTTGAGAAAAATCCTAATTTTAAGACTTTTATTTTTAAGAATTTTAAGCTAAAGAGCTAATAGTCAGCTCAGCATTCATCAGGACCGGAAAGAAGTCTTCACCACACGTTTGGCACAAGCTAAGGCGCCTAAACTAAGTGGTGTAGAACAAATGAACTTTACAACCTTAACTTTAGCAGAAACATGTCGACCCTTTTCTTCTTTATTTCTTCTGACTAACTTGAAGGACGTGATGGTTCAAATTAACATAACCATTTATATGTCCGTTATTCTTCACTGGTTTTAATGGAGTTAGAACTACCCTCTTATTAAAAGAGAGTTTCAGTTTGGGGAGTAGTCCACACTCCTTTTAATTCACTTTTTTCACCACACCCTTTCGATATCACTTTTCCTACAAGGACCCAATGAAGATAACTGGCTACCGACTTTCAGTTGGTGCCTGAGGGTTCTTTTCTTTACACTAAGTATGTTTACCTTATCTCCCTACTGTCTTTTTACCTGTTCTGGTGGTAGAAACTACACTACTACATAACCTTTTTTTCTTCTCTAGTTACGTTGTCACTCTTTTGTTGATTGGAAACCTAAGAATAGAATTATTCTTTGTTTGAAATAAAATTTCATGTTTGTTGTCATTTAAGATTGTTGTTAAAAATGAAGGGCCGGATTCACAGAACTAATTTAAGACAAAATCCTAAACGTACTACTTTTGGTATTCACAGAATGGATTTACGACTACTAACTTTACGTCTGCACTCGGGCTGGAAATTCTGGACTGGAGGCGGAGCTTCCGGCCTGAAGGCGGAGCTTCCGGGTTAGAGGCGGAGCTTGCGGCCCAGAGGTGGAGATTTCAACCATAACTAAATCCCCACCTCTGAGCCGGAAGCTCTGCCTCCAAGCCGGAAGCTCTGCCTCTGGGCCAGAAGCTCCACCTCCAAGCCAGAAGCTCCGCCTCAGTGGGGACGTAAAGTTAGTAGTCGTAAATCCATTCTGTGAATACCAATAGTAGTAAGTGCATTCTGTGAATACCAAAAGTAGTAAGTTTAGGATTTTGTCTTAAGTTAATTCTGTGAATCGGACCCGAAATGTTTTAGAGCTATTAGTGGTTTGATATGGGGAGATGTGAGGGTTCCTTTTTGAGAAGGTGAAGAGGCACCACCAGAAGGCACGACGGGTCATTATATGGCGGTAAATGTGGGGCTGCACAAGTGCATTTAGCTGAGTAGTTGGCATAAGATCACTGAAAGTGAAGGTGCACTGAGGTTTCCTCGCTATGGCATATTTAATTTGAGAATTATTGAAAATATGAGAAGGGTGTTGTACAACATGAAGCCACCTCTTAGACCTGTACAGTTTGAAGCAATTAATGCTTAGGAACATGTGGCCCATTCTAAATATAAAGAGAAATATTAGGGCAAAGGAGAGCAGTGTGTAGTTGAATTGAAGCCAAGTGGGATTCAGAACAACAGAAATGGGGAGCAGAAACAATTGGGGGAACCAGGCTAAACCCTGCATTGATGAGTAAGGGACTTCAAAAAAAGGAAACAACAATAGAAGGGAACAAAACAGAAAATGTAGATGGTTTGGGTGATGGCAGTGATAGCAATTCTATTGATGACTTCTTGAATGTGTTATCGTCAACCCGTTCCCCACTTTATCACGTGGCCCCGTCTGAAGGAATAGGTAGTGCTGTAACAGGTGGAAACTCAAAGAGAGCTACCGCCCCTGTAAATTTAGGTCACAACCCCATGGGAGCGACTTCGGGAATCCGTGCTCCTATAAATTGCTCTTTTACGAATGCCCCAGATTTATTAGCTGTTCCTGGTACTATTGGTCCTGCAGTTCTTCTATATAAACCTGAGTTATCTGGGGTTACGACACCTGCTTCAACGGTTCCTAATGGAGTAAATACATCAACAGTCATTCCTGTCACCCCAGGATGGGGATGATTGGGACGGATTCCTTTGGTCTCGACAAAGGCAACCCCACCTTATTTTGTGCCTGAGGCCTCGGCATTGAATATGACAGGACTCATTCCCATAGAGGAACCTGCCCCAATGCCTCAAAATTCTCACATGTCATTCTGGAATTCACCCAAGTGTTTTTCAAGCAGTAGTCCCGGGGGGGGGGGAGGGGGGGGAGGGGGCGGGAGGGGTAACATTTAATACCCCTGGAACCCAAAACAGTGCTAATTCACAGGAGGTAGAAGATTTAGTTAGATTCTTTAATGGATCCCCTGGAGGTTGTGAAGGTTCAGAGTTCAGCAGTATGAGGGCATCAGGGATGAAGCTATAAATTGAGGAACTGATTGGTAGTATACAGAAGTGGAGTGAGTTAAATAAGAGGGAAGGCAGGTGGGCTAAAAAGAAAGCCCAGACGTTGAAGGTAGTATCTACCACAGGGAACAAGGGTGCCCTAGAAGAAGAGGGGACTCAGAGTTTCACATTAAAAGAGGTGCCCGGTGGAGGCTATATCCATGCATCTTTTGAAAATGATTTCCCTAAACTGAGGGAGAATCCAGTAATGTGGTACACTCAAGTTGACCAATTTGTTAAACTTTATCAGGTGCTATGGGTGGATTTGAATACCCTTTTTGATATTGTGTTACCAAGTGATTTGTAGGCAGAATGTAAAGAGGCTGTACAGTGGCCAGTGGCCAGAAAAGGAACCACCAAGGAATCCGATGATTCATGTCCCGTAGCGATGAAAAAGCACTAACAGGTGATTGTGTTTCTGAAAGGGAAGATAGAAGTGAAATAAACTGTGCATACTTTTTTGCAGGTGTTCAATCAACATAGTGGGATGGAAAATCCCAAAAGCAAGTATATGGGAAGTTTTGTGTCTTGGATTGCGACGGGATTGGTACCTGAGATTTGTATGATGATTCAACAGCTTTTGATTTGCTGGCAAAATAAGTAGATTGATGACATTTTGAGGTATGCAAAATATTGCAGTGACGAATTGAACATGAAACAGAAGTAGATGAAGGAAACATTCATGCTGGTTGAGATGAAGGCAGCACAAAGGGGAGGTCAGAATCAATTGTATAGCAGGAATGTCAGTGACATGCAGGGTGGTATGCATCAGCAAGGGGGACCAGTGATGCAGGGAAGAAATGGTGTTCCTCAGGGTAGATGTTCCTATTGACCCGAGTACTGGGATTGATGTCGCAACTGTCATGCCTCAAGCCCCCTCCCAGTGCGCTGTCCCTTTAATTGTGCACTATATAGGTTACCTTGACCCAAGGAGCGACGCTTCACGTTCTTGCGTCTAGCTCCGTTGGGTTCATTTTCTGCCTGACTTCCTGTGCCTGACTTCCGTTTCCTACGTCCTGGCGTTCTTCCGGATCGAGAGGGTCCACGGCTCCGTTGGTTCATTTGTGAGCCTCCGCAGCCCGTCTCTCTTGTTTGCCAAGTGCCTTACCACCGCACTTGTGCATTTTGACACGTTCCGTGTCGTTTCCCGATTTCACTGCCTTTCCAGTGTTCTGGTGTCCCGCCCGGCGGCCGGGTTTATCTCCGCCATCCGGCGGGATTCCTCTCCCTACCATTGGCCTCAGTACTGCTCCGTTTGTCAGCCGGGCTTGTGCTCCGCTGACAGGCCGGGCAAACCTTCACCCTTCCTGTTTTCTCCTACACCGGGGTGCTCCGCTGCCAGCCGGGTTCTTCTCCGCTGGCGGCCGGGTTGTTACCGGTACTCTTACCTTAGTCAGTTAGGGCCTTTTCTTTACCCCTGCCCATCCCTTCTGACACCATTTCCCTGGGGTCATTCAGCTCTTGTGATATATTTCACCTATTTGGACTTGGTATCTTGCGTGGACCAGTGAGGATTGGGCTACAGCTACATGTTCCAGAATCACGGTAACAGCGCATTATTGCGCTGCACATTGTAATTGGTATCAGGAAGACTGTATTGAAGTGTTTGATTCCCTGTTTTGTTTATTGTAGATGTTGTTCCCACTATCAAGGATATTGGCAACCGAGTTCTTGTATTCAAACAAACCTTTGGGGTGTGCTTCGTGGCAGTTAAGACAGAAGATCAGAGTGAGCAGGATATATTGTTAGTCGCTCATAACACAAGTATACATAGAGTCATTAGACTTATGAGGGTTTTGTCTTCTTCACTGCAGCTCCAGTTATATCCATTTCCAGAGGTTCTCCCATATCCATTCAGGGACATTAACATACAACCAGCTAGGTATGAAAGGTTATGTTGTGTAATTGGGAATGTGATTGTCCTCTTCAGATTTAAGAATATAACTCTTTGCATTACAGTCTCTCTTGATTGCCAAGCCCACAAGAAGGTTGAGACGACCAGTCTGAAGACCCTCTACACCCAATTGTTACCCCAACCTTTCCTTGTTTTGTCTCCCTGTTTTCCCCTGGCTTGCCTCCTGTGCTCTAGTGCTTGATAGAGTCGGAAGGCTGCAGGGGAAGGCTGTGGATTATACTTCGGATTCCTGACGCTCCTGCAGAATCGTCGTGTATCCTTTACAGAACGTGAAGCCCAAGAGGTTAGTTCTGCCTGAGCGTCATGGATCTCGAAGCGGTCACGTTGGCGGATGTGGCGGGTATGTTGGGTAATCTGCAGGTTGAGACTCAGACATTGATGGCCAGAATGGACACCCTGCAGAGACAACATACTTCTGGTGCTACAGGAGGAGGGACATCGGTTGTGCAGGTGACCACTCCACATTCGATACCTCTGGCACCCCCTGAGCGTTTTGCAGGAGAAACAGCGCGATGCGCGGCTTTCCTTAGTCAATGCCAACTACACTTCTCCTGCAAGGCTCAATGTTTTCCCTCTGATCAGGCTAAGGTAGCTTTTGTAATATCTTACCTCAGTGGTTCTGCGGCTGATTGGGCTATTCCCTTAGTAGACAGAGATGACCCCCTGCTACATAATTATGCAGCATTTCGACGGGAATTTCGTAAACTCTTCGATCGACACATGTATACACATTCTGCCGATACAGAATTGTTAGAATTGAAACAGGGTACTCAGGATCTGGTGGCTTATATTACCAAATTCCGCCGGTTGGTGATTGAGTCCGACTGGCCGGAGGAAAAACGAAGTACCATGTTCTACAGGGGGTTGCGGGAGGAACTGAAAGACGCCTTGTCCCAGATAGTCGATCTTCCTACCTCCTGTACCGCTCTCATAGATTTGGTAGTGAAGATAGACCATCGATTGCATGAACGAAAGAAAGAGAAAGGGAAGCATGAGTATCGGTATGTTGCTCTGAAGGAGAAAAAGAGTGCCCCAGAAAAAGCCACGGAAGACAGTGAACCCATGCAGATAGGCATAGTCCGAGGCCCTCTGACGTCCGAGGAAAGACAGAGAAGAAGAACTCTTCGATTATGTTTGTATTGTGGGAAAGCGGGACATTTCCTAAGAGAATGCCCAGTTAAACCCGTTCAATCCAAGTTGTCGGGAAACTAGTCAGCCTGAGTTCTTGTGAGACGAGGAACTCAGGTAGGTCTGGACTAACAGTCTCTTCTTCCGATTATACATACGCTCCTACTAACCATTTATACATATCAGCATATCTCACACAAGGCACTCTTGGTTTACACGTTTTGATAATGGTGGACTCTGGGGCTTCTGGAAACTACATGGACAGAGAATGGGCTAGGGAGAACATGATAACCAACACTGAAAAGGAGATTGCCAGTAATGTCACTACCATTGATGGCAGTCCCCTTCTTTCTGGTCCAGTTACACATCACACCAACCCGATGCACATGGTTATAGCACCTGATCATCATGAAGACTTAACGTTTGACTTAATTAGTTCTCCACAGTTCCCGGTGCTTCTGGGTATTCCATGGTTAAGAACGCAAAATCCTGACATCAATTGGGAGACATCCACTATATCCTTTCCTCCGGTGGTTCCGGGGCCTGTGGTAGGGGTTACTAAGAGAGAGGCACACACAGCCACGGAAAGTACGGAGGCCTGTCCTGTTCTACCACCCTGCTACCACGAATTACAAGCAGTCTTTGATGTACAGGAAGCAGAGGTACTTCCGCCACACCGAGTCTACGACTGCCGTATTGATCTCGAGGCAGGAGCCAGAATACCCTGTAGCAGAGTGTATGCACTCACTGAAAAGGAGAACGTATACTTACGTGAATATCTCGACTCTATGCTTGAGAAGGGATTCATCAGACCATCACGATCCCCAGCCTCTTCTTCATTGTTTTTTATTCCTAAACGGGAGGGGGGCCTGCGATGTTGTATCGATTACAGGAAGCTCAATGAAGTGACCATCAAGAATCGTTATCCTCTTCCTCTTATAGCCTCCCTCCTTGACAGAATCCGCAATGCCCAGTATTTCACCAAGTTGGACTTGCGGGGCGCTTATCATCTGGTAAGAGTCAAGGAGGGAGACGAGTGGAAAACGGCGTTCTGCACCAAGTATGGTCTCTTCGAGTACCTTGTAATGCCCTTTGGGCTCTGTAATGCCCCGGCGGCATTTCAATTCTTCATAAATGAAGTATTGAAAGACATTCTTGATGATTATGTAATTGCCTACATTGATGATCTACTGATATTTTCCTCTACTTTGGAGATACACCAACAGCATGTACGTAACGTGTTGGAACATTTACTAAACAATCGATTGTATTGTAAGTTGGAAAAATGTACTTTTCACACTCAAGAGGTCCCTTTCTTGGGATATATCGTTTCCCCTAGAGGCCTGCGCATGGATCCCTCCAAGGTGGAGGCTGTTCTGCGTACAATCAAAGAAGTCCAGAGTTTTATAGGGCTGGCCAATTTCTATAGGAGATTCATTCGCAATTTCTCAGACTTGGTATCGCCCATTACATCATTGTTGAAAAAGGGGGTTCCCTTCGTCTGGTCCGGTGAGGCAGAGCGTTCATTCCAGTTGCTAAAGAATGCTTTCACCAGTGCCCCGGTGCTACATCATCCCGACCCCGCTCTGCCCTTTGTGGTGGAGGTAGACGCCTCGCAAGTGGCAGTGGGAGGTGTTCTATCTCAGGCGGATGCCGTGTCCGGTGAGTGTCATCCAGTGGCCTATTATTCTCACAAACTCTCCCCTGCTGAATACAATTATGCGGTAGGGGATAAGGAACTCCTAGCTATCAAGAAGGCATTCGAAGAGTGGCGGCAGTATCTCCTAGGTGCTAGACATCCCGCGGTGGTATATACCGATCATCGCAACCTCCAATATCTCAAGTCGGCAAAGGCACTTTCCATGAGACAACTGCGTTGGTCTCAGTTCTTTAGTGAGTTCGACTTCACTGTCCAGTACAGACCAGGCAGACGTAATGGGAAGGCAGATGCTCTATCACGGTTGGGATTCGATACTCCTATAGATCCCATCGAACCTACACTGATTATCCCTAGAATGAATATTGTAGGAGGAACTAGGTCAGAGGATGAATTCCTGGCACAGGTCAAGTGTAGTCAAGCGTCAGCAGACATGCAGGCTATAGTGGGTTCACAAGACACGTCCAAGAAGGGAGACCTTGTGTGTGTACAAGGGGGAGTGGTGATACCGACAAAGAACCTCCAGGAACAAGTCATGCAGTGGTATCATACACATCCCATAGCGGGTCATCCAGGGATTAAGAAAACCATTAGCACGGTGCGTGACCGTTACTGGTGGCCTACTATGTTGGCAGACATAGAACACTTTGTTAAGACATGCTATGTGTGTGCACAAACTAAGGTTTCTCGCCTCAACCCTGTAGGCCTTCTCTTGCCATTGCCTTCCCCTCCCGGTCCCTGGCATACGGTGTCCCTTGATTTTATAGTGGAACTACCGCTCACTAAGGCAAAGAACAATACGTTGCTGGTGGTGGTGGATATGTTCACCAAAATGGCTCATTTTGTACCATTACAGCAGTTACCCACAGCAGTTGAATTAGCCTCCATATACATGCAACACATAGTGCGTCTTCATGGTTTTCCTTCTGCCTTGGTCTCCGACAGAGGAGCCCAATTTGTGTCACGGTTCTGGAAGAGTTTGTGTTCTTTGCTCCAGATAGATGTTCGTCTGTCCTCAAGTCACCATCCCCAGTCAGATGGGCAGACGGAGAGAGTAAATCAGTGTTTTGAGCAATACATAAGGAATCAGGTGTTGCAGTATCAAGTGGATTGGGATGAGTTGGTTTGGGTAGCAGAGATCTCATATAACAACAGCATACACTCCTCTATCAAAGTCTCACCATTCTTTTGCTTATATGGTTATCACCCTAAATTGCTGCCCTCAGGTTGTTCCGCGGATTGTTCCACCCCTGCTGCTGCGGATAGAGTAGAGATGTTACTTGAGATACAGAGGAAGGCATTAGAGAGTCTTGAGATGGCCAAGGTGAGATACACAGAAGGGGCAAATCTACACAGAAGATTAGAACCCATCTACACACCAGGAGACGAGGTTTGGCTCTCCACCAAATACATTGCTCTTGGGGGTCCACGCAAGTTCAATCCCAAATACATAGGTCCCTATAAGGTGGAAAAAATAATCAATCCTGTTGCCATAAGATTGCAGCTTCCGCCTTCATTCAGGATTCATCCGGTATTCCATGTTTCCTTAATAAAGCCGGTTGAGCCAGGGACTAAACTGCCAGCAAAACCTACTCCGTTAACTCTGCAGGACTCGGAGGAATATGAGGTCGAGACTATCCTGGATTACCGTAGAGTGAGGGGTACGGTCCAGTATTTGGTTCATTGGAAGGGATACGGTGTGGAAGAGCGTACATGGGAACCCTTTTCCAATGTCCATGCCCCTAGGCTGTTAAGGGCGTTCCATAAAAGATACCCTGACAAGCCAAAACCGGGTGGGGGTTGTTGTGGGGGGAGTGTACTGTCATGCCTCAAGCCCCCTCCCAGTGCGCTGTCCCTTTAATTGTGCACTATATAGGTTTCCTTGACCCAAGGAGCGACGCTTCACGTTCTTGCGTCTAGCTCCGTTGGGTTCGTTTTCTGCCTGACTTCCTGTGCCTGACTTCCGTTTCCTACGTCCTGGCGTTCTTCCGGATCGAGAGGGTCCACGGCTCCGTTGGTTCGTTTGTGAGCCTCCGCAGCCCGTCTCTCTTGTTTGCCAAGTGCCTTACCACCGCACTTGTGCATTTTGACACGTTCCGTGTCGTTTCCCGATTTCACTGCCTTTCCAGTGTTCTGGTGTCCCGCCCGGCGGCCGGGTTTATCTCCGCCATCCGGCGGGATTCCTCTCCCTACCATTGGCCTCAGTACTGCTCCGTTTGTCAGCCGGGCTTGTGCTCCGCTGACAGGCCGGGCAAACCTTCACCCTTCCTGTTTTCTCCTACACCGGGGTGCTCCGCTGCCAGCCGGGTTCTTCTCCGCTGGCGGCCGGGTTGTTACCGGTGCTCTTACCTTAGTCAGTTAGGGCCTTTTCTTTACCCCTGCCCATCCCTTCTGACACCATTTCCCTGGGGTCATTCAGCTCTTGTGATATATTTCACCTATTTGGACTTGGTATCTTGCGTGGACCAGTGAGGATTGGGCTACAGCTACATGTTCCAGAATCACGGTAACAGCGCATTATTGCGCTGCACATTGTAATTGGTATCAGGAAGACTGTATTGAAGTGTTTGATTCCCTGTTTTGTTTATTGTAGATGTTGTTCCCACTATCAAGGATATTGGCAACCGAGTTCTTGTATTCAAACAAACCTTTGGGGTGTGCTTCGTGGCAGTTAAGACAGAAGATCAGAGTGAGCAGGATATATTGTTAGTCGCTCATAACACAAGTATACATAGAGTCATTAGACTTATGAGGGTTTTGTCTTCTTCACTGCAGCTCCAGTTATATCCATTTCCAGAGGTTCTCCCATATCCATTCAGGGACATTAACATACAACCAGCTAGGTATGAAAGGTTATGTTGTGTAATTGGGAATGTGATTGTCCTCTTCAGATTTAAGAATATAACTCTTTGCATTACAGTCTCTCTTGATTGCCAAGCCCACAAGAAGGTTGAGACGACCAGTCTGAAGACCCTCTACACCCAATTGTTACCCCAACCTTTCCTTGTTTTGTCTCCCTGTTTTCCCCTGGCTTGCCTCCTGTGCTCTAGTGCTTGATAGAGTCGGAAGGCTGCAGGGGAAGGCTGTGGATTATACTTCGGATTCCTGACGCTCCTGCAGAATCGTCGTGTATCCTTTACAACAACATTGAAGAAATCTAATCCTTGTCATTTTTGTAATAGGTTGGGACATTGGAAGTGGGAATGCCGCCTCAACCCCAAGAGGGGAATGAACGATAATCAGATACAAAGTGCAGGGTTTGTGCGGGCTTAGATTGGTAACTTCGCCCATCCACAGAATGTGCCGATGTCATGGAGTCAAGGTCCTAATCTGCCACAAGCTCCGGTGATGCACATCCCAAAAGCCCCTATGCCTCAACAGAATGTAAATGGTCCTAGATTTAATATCAATCAACCTCCAAATTATAACCACAACTCTTTCCAAAATCAAAATCCATTTCAGTAGTTTCCCATGTTTGATTCATGTGGGGGCTGCTGCTCTGGCCAGTCACAATGATGGTGCCTGAGGGGGGATGAAGATTGCATACTTGGCGCAGTCCTAGAGGTAGACAAGAGTGGTTGATTCAAAGGAGAGGTGAATTCCCACCCAAGTCATTTTTGATTGACACAGGTGCTACCCATTTCACTGTTAGAACAGCTGAAGTTCCAAACCTACTCCCCTCTGGAAAAATAATCCAAGTTATAGGAGCCACCAGCAAACAAATGACAAACCATGTTACAGAGAATGTTCCTTTTAAAATAGGGACCTTTGAAGAAATACACCAGTTTGTGATGTGTGATTCTAGGCCTGTCAATCGTTTAGGACGTAACTTGCTTTGTAAACTAAATTGTACCATATATTGCTCACCAAAAGGTGTGGAGTTTCAGACTCATGATGAAGATGTGGATTTCAAATTTGCAAGCCAAGGGTTAGCTTTTGGGTTGATGACAACTGATTATTTACCACTGGATCTTAATGATATGTTGTAGCCTATAGTCTGGGTCATTTCAGAAAAAGACATAGGTTTCATAAAAGGAGTTGAACCTGTCTGTATAAATGTCAAGCCCAATGCTGAATACCAATGAACTCCACAGCACAATCTAACACCTGAAGCAGTAGTTGGGATGACACCAGCAATTGAGTCAATGGTACAAGGCATTTTGAAAATGATAATGGTAAGTCCATGTAACTCATCCATCATAGGACTACACAAATCCAGTGGAAAGTACCACATTGTGCAGGACCGAAGAAAGATTAACAATGTTGTCATCCCCTGTTGGCCTGTGGTACCGAATCCAGCTGTGATACTATTTCAGATTCCATTTGAGGCTGCGTGGTTTACTGTGATCGAGTTGTTTCAGGACGATGGGTTACTGTCATCAGTAGATAGCCAACTTTTCCCTAGTGGCTAAGGGGCTCATTAGTATGGCGGGCAGGCTTTGTCCGCCCGCCATACCCCTGGGAAATGGGACCGCCCGCAATGCTTGCGGTGGTCCCTCACATCGCATTTCTGACATTGCGGCAGGCGGTGATGTCCCCGCATGTATGCTAATATGGATGGCGGTGTCTACCAGACACCGCCACCATCTTAACAGCTTTTCCACCCGGTCGACTCTTCGACCGGGCGGAAAACGGTTGGACGGTCTTTCCGTCCATCGGGGTCCCCACTGCCATGGTGATGTGGCAGGGGGAAATTTACATGCGGGCGGTGGATTTTGGCGGGCGGATCGCCACTGCCATACGGGCGGTGGCGATCCGCCCGCTATCTTAATGACCCTCATAGACTTTACAGAGGCTGACCCACAATACCAATACCGTGGTACAATGACTGTTTGGTTGCATTCCCAGAGCAGAGAGAATGTCGCTGACATTCCCCGGCACTAGGAACACCTGATTACAACAAAGCGTTTACTCTTTTCTGCAGTGAGAGAGAGGGCTGCACTCTCTCAGTGCATACTTAGATGTATGGGGATGCATGGAGATCTGTGGCATATTTTTCTGCTATTCTTGATCCTGTAGCCGCAGGACTGCCAAGTTACCTTAACACTGTAGTGGCAGATAAGTCTCAGCATTGAAAAATGTTAGAGTATTTCCATGGGACACCCTCTTAATTTCATGGTGCCCCTCTCAGTTGAGATATTGCTGATATGTACACACACTTAGCAACTGAAAAACAGCAGGTTGAACAAATATGAATAGATTATACTTGCTGCTTAGAATATAACCTTGAAGCAGTGTAATTAATTGAATCCCGCTACCTTGTTACCATTGCCTGAAGATGAAAATTATGATAGTCTTGATGTCACTGAACTATGCACCAAGCCGATTCCAGATATTTAAGATGAGCCCCTGGCAGAGTCTGATTGTATACTGTTTGTGGATGACTCCTACCTAGGAGATGATGGGAGATCTCTAAGAGCTGCTGTACTGGTGAGGGCCTAGTGGAAGCCTCGTGGCTCAGAGGGATAGACGCTACACAAGTGGCTGAACTGATTGCTCTTACTAGAGCTTGTTGTGTTTCAAAGCAGTTGAATGTGACTATTTTCACTGACATTCAGTACAGCTTTGGTGTGGTCTATGATTATGGACAGCTATGGTCACAAAGGGGATTTATGACATCATCAGGAGCCCCCATTTATAATGGGGGATATGCCATGAGACTGCTGGAAGCATTGCAGCTGCCTTCATAAATTGCAGTTGTAAAGTGTTCGGCACACAGGAGTGGAGATGATTATGAACAGATGGCAACCATTATGCTGATGAGGTTGCATGGTATTGTGCTAATGGGTCACAAACATTTAATAGAGAATATGTAAATGAATCTGAAAATGAGACTGACTACAACCTTTTATTAGCAGTGGTTGATACTTGGGAAAAAGTGAAGAGACTGCAGGAAGAAGTACCAGACGCATAACAGCAGGGTTGGATCAGAGCAGGTTGTGTCATGAGGTATGATGGAGTCTAGGTATCAGCAGATGGAAGTCATGTGTTGTCGGATAGCTTGTTGTCTATAATGCTAAGGATTTCCATGGTCCTGCACATGTTGGGAGGAATGCAATGGTCAGGTTGTTTCGGATTAACTTTTTCAATCCCCGGTTTAGGGTGATGGCTGAAGGTTTGTGCCACAGATGTTTTGCGTGCTAGCAGATGAATGTATGGAAAAGGACACCAGTGATACTGAGTCATATAGGGAGATCAGGAGGATCATTCAACAGGAAGCAGTTGGACTTCAATGAAATGCCTGTGTGTAACAGGCTGGGATATGTCCTGGTGTCTGTGTGGATTTTCTCACATTGGGTTGAAGCCTACCAAGGCAGGAGAAATGACAGTCTCACTGTAGCTAGGTTGTTGTTGTAGGAATTGATCCCTAGGTTCGGTTTCCTGACTTTGCTGGAGTCAGACTTGAGAATGTTGTGCGCAGCGTTGCAAGTGAAACAGAGACTGCACTGTAGCTATCGGACTGAGGCTACTGGAATCGTGGAGCAGGTGAACGGTCTGGCGAAATTCAGGCTAGCCAAAGTGTGTGCGTTCACATCTCCGAAGTGGCCGAATCAATTGCCTTTAGTGTAGATAAGTCTTCGCAGCATTCCTGATCAGAGGACAGGACTGTCTCCTCAAGAAATGATCATGAGTCAAGGAATAAGACTACCTGCAGTGTCTGCAAATGTGCTTGTAAATATTACAGATGACATGATTGCCGAGTATTGCAAAGGACTGGCTGATGTGATGCATTCTGTGTCTTACCAGGTTGGAGATGCCACCGCCCTTACACACCAGGAGCTGTGCCATGACCAGAGAATGGTTCTTGGTGAAAAAATACATTTGGGGACTGTGTCTGGAATCTTATTGGTGAGGGCTGTACTAAGTCATCCTTGTAACAAAAACTAGTGTTATATTTGGGGGTTTCCCCAAATGGGTGCATGCCACCCATACTCAGAGAGTGGAATGTCTCTTTGATGATGTGACGGTGCCTCTTCCTGAAGTACAGACAAAAACTGATGGGCACAAAGAAGAAACTGAGGGGACTGCAGAGAGTATGAGGAGGCCTCAGAATTCTTTAGCAGCCCAAGAATCTACTGTAGCACACCCTTGGTCCGAGTGGTGTCTTGAAGTGTCAGTGCCTGGAGTGGAGACAGAAAGAAAGTATTGGCCTTTGGTGAAGGTGGAAGCCGACCTTGATCCTGATGAAAAGCATAGTGGTGTAACCAGCTGAGTTGGACCTGTAGACAGCTGGCCAAGAAGGCAGGAAAGGAAAATACCAATGTTGTCTATAGATTGCATACAGCACACTGTCCCAGAGCATTTTGAAGTTTTTGATCTACGTGGCAGTGAAGACGAACTGCTTGCACTCACTAGATCGAAGACAGTCCGAGTGCCTTGTTGGCGGTACTCAACCCCTGAGTGGGCATATTTTGAGACAGATGACAGCAAAAGGTTGTTTTGTGATTTAGACAATAATAGTGAGGTATCAGGTGCACCTACGGGGTCTAGATTTATTTCGCAGCATTATTTTGAACTTATTTTACTGATGAATGAACTGAATCAAGCTGTGTCTGATATGGTCATTGAATTGAACTTTGACATTTATTTTAATTAGAGACAATCTAATGAACTTTGCCTCAAAAGAATTAAAAATATGCCTCAGGCCTGAGGGTGCAGAAGATGCATAAAGGTGCCATTTCAGACGAAGATGGACTAAGGTATAGACTCACAAAGACCATTGTAAATGATTGAATTGTTCAATGTGTTAACTCGGTTTTGCCATTTGCACAAGTGGAAACGTGCAGAAAGACATTTATTTGCTTTTGTTTTCTACTCAACTGTCTGATGTTAGTGAAGTTGTGGAAACCAAAAACCATAGACGATGTAGGTTTATAATAGTTGGTGTGTTATTGTTGTAGGGTTATTTGTTTTGCTTTCAGGATTATATTTGCCCACTCCTTCCACATCAACTAAATCTAAGCCTAAACTTATCCCTAGTATCCCTTCTCCCACTGATTGTAGTTTGCACACTTTTGATTTTAAGGCATTACATGTAGATTTTTCAAGGGGAGATGTTTTTTTCAAATGCCTTTTCTAAGTTTCTTTAAGAATGTATTAATAGCATGGAGGGCAAGGACTGTTAAGTTTGTGCGCAGTTGCCTGCCTCAGCTGCAGAGGGAATAAACTACCATCATATTCCCCTCATGTATGCTATTACGTGCAGCCTTTTGCTCTGTATTTTATGAGCACATGGGCACTTTGAATGTTATTTTTCAAATTATGATTACGTTTTTTCAAAAGTCCCCTTGTTCAAACATTTAAATCCATACCCCAATGCTAAGGAGACCTACACCGTTCGGGTCCCATTTTAAGATTAGATACTCCTTATGCTCATAGGCACAATTGACCTATTCCGTAACTGAGGTTAAGAAGAAATTTTAGGTTTGGTGAAGGACAAGAATAGGGCAATGTATGCAAGATGGAGAACACGTATGAAAATAAGAACACGTATGAAAATAAGTATGCTTTGGAAGAATTGGAGCACCAGAGTCAGGGGTTTTACCAGCGTTGACTTTAGATTGGAAACACAAGGGCAAGCTGCATGTGTTTAGAGTAAAAATCTGCAATTCAGACTCAGTTTATGGGAAGGATTGGTTGTGAGGATATCTTTGAGTATGGAGGAAATTGGGATCAACTTTTAGGACAAAAGGATTCTGTCATCCTTAGAGTTTTTACGTTTGCAGGAACATGCATAGTTTACATTGCCTAAAAATTGGAATGGCACTTGCTATTTGGCTGTAGTATTCCCAAAGACTTATTACATAGAACATCTAAATGACCCGGTGTGGGGGGTCATATGCTAGGCAAATACTAAGTAGTAGTGCTTCTGAAGTAGTGGGAGATATCTTGGTGATTGATTCCTTCAGTTGGAGTGGTCCTGAATGATCTCAATATTAGAAAGTATCCACTATATTAGATAAGTTAGCTACTGGGTTACTGTTAGCCATGACACTGAGATGATAGCCATTAGGTCTATGGTTATGCAGAACTGCGTTGCATTAGACATCCTTCTTGCAAAGTTGGGCAGCAACTGTAAGATGTTTAAGGTCCAACCATGATCACAAATTGACTCGGTGCAGTAGGCAAGTGGTTTGGATATTTGGGAAGTGGAATGCTAGCCTTCATATTGAGATGCCTTATAGTCATTGCTATTTGTGCGATTTGCCTGTTTTTCATGTTTACAGGGCACAAGTGTTTAAAAATCAAGGAAGGAGGAGCAGCATGAAAGGGGAGTGAAGAGCAAAAAAAGGGACATGGAGCTAGAGGATAGTCACTGTAGGTTTGCTGATGAGATGGACCACCTGGAACACACAAGACATAAGATGTTGAAAACAACAAGATTTTGAGCCAGTCTCATGAGATAAGATTCATGTAATATTGTGATGGCTATCCTAGCCATTAGAAAGGGGACTGGAGCAATGTGATTTAAGCCCCACTCTTTATATGTTATGAATATACTTGTATTAACTTCATTAATGTGTGTGCTGCATTTTATGAAACCAACCTGTTTATTCAGCGAGATCCAGAGCTTCAATTACACAGCTGAGTGCCTCCAACCATTGGTCGGCAGTGATTATTCAGAGGTACAATTCTACAAAGCTTTGCACCTATAATCCTGAGGCTGGCAGCGATAGTAGAATCATATTCATTGAAAAATTACACAACAAAACAACTTAATAGGACAACCAAACACCCGCAAGGGAATACCACACTTTTCCTGCACCAATCGTCTATTCCTCTAGACTAACAGAGCATGCCTGTTGATTAGGACGTGTGTTGATCTTTGGGCACCATCTGTGGGGTTGACACAGGGTTTGCCTGGCTTCCAGGGAAGAGACTTAGAATTTGTAGGTATTTGGGACATGTGGCTTCTCGTAGGTCTGTCAAGAGAATCTGTAGAAAGGGGGCCCAGAGCTCGTTGTAGGATTCTGCCTTGTGCTCTACCACCAGGGACATGCGTTCCATGGCTAGTATTCCCATAACCTGTGAAGCCATGCGGTCTGGTATATTGTCAGTGCCCCATTGGGCTAAAATTACCTGCCGTGCTGCCAGTAGAGCTAGTGCAATCTGTCTTCCCCGTAAGGAGCATAGAGGGAAGGTCAATAGGTTTGACTGTCCCAATGGAGTATATGCTGGGAAACGTGGAAGTGCAGTGTTAAATGCTTTGTCTATATCGTCTAGAACTAGTTCCCAAAAATGCACCAACTGCGGACAATGTCACAGTAGGTGCACCAAAGAGCCAGTTTGGCCGCACCCTCTCCAGCAGTTTTTCGAGCGATTCTTGCCCCCACTATGTATACGGGGCGGAGTGTAATACAAATATGTCATCACTTTCTAGGCAGACTTTGAACCTGTAATGTTATGGGCCATGTGGTGTGCTCTCTAGTGTATGTCTGCCCATTCTTTATCAGAGAGTGCTCTGCCCAATTCTACCTCCCAACAAAACTGACCTTTGGTTCGCCCTCCCTCCCTCCCGGTGGAGAGCATTGCATAGAGCTCCAAAATGAGATGTTTATTGTCATGTTTGCGCATTAACCACTTTTCAAAGGCCATTAATGGTCTTGAGGATGCCGCCTGGTATTTCAGGGAGGTGATCCAGTGTCGTACCTGAAGGTAGCTAGTAGAGTCTTGTCTCAGTTGCTGAAAAATAATAATCCCGCCGGGTCGAACAAGGAACCCATCCATTTGCATCCTAGCACTCTCCACCTATGGAACACCTCAGAGCCCCGTCCTGGGGAAAATCAGGATTGTCTACGATTGGGGACATCGGAGATAGGAACATTGTTAGGCCACTCTTTTCGGCTACTGCATCCCATGCTTTCATAGTGGACGAGGTTACCGGGGAGGAGTATAGCCCCTGTGCCCTGTGTTAACGTGAGAGCCAAGCTTTCGCCAGATATTTATACCTGCTACAGTTTGGTCCATAAAGGACCAGTATTTCTCTGAGAGTGGGCAGTTCCATTCGACTATATAGTGGAGGTGTGCTGCCTGCAGAGAACTATGAATCAGCGGAAGCCCCAACACTCCCTTTTGCTTAGTTTGTGTCAGTTGAGCGATTGGCAGTTGTGGTCCCCCCCACACAAATATATTTATTGCCAGTTGTAGTGTGTGGAGAGACCTCAGAGGTGGTGACAGCAGAAGAGTTTGGAAGACGTACAGGATGTGGGGAGTACCATCATCTTAACCGCAGAAATACATCAGAACCACCCCAGTTTCCGACGGGATCACCCATCTAGGGCCTTGGCTGTCTGGTTTATGAGGGCGGCGTAGTTAAGCGCTAGGGTCTTATGTATAGTGGGGGCCAGGAGGATGCCCAAATAGGGTATGTAATTTTCTGACCAGTGCAGTGGGAATTTATTCCAGAGGATCTGAGAGATTTAAGATCTGTGACTTGTTTAAGTTGACTTTGAAGCCCAAGGTTTCCCCAAAGCTTTCAAGCTCATTGAGCAAAGCCGGGAGGGAAGACATTGCGTTCATCAGCGAGAGGATCACATCATCTACATAAAGGCTCATTTTATGGGAGTCCTGTCCAAACTTAATGCCCTCAATTTGTGGGTTGTCCCTGATCTTTTGTGCTAGTGGCTCCATGTTGAGAGCGAAAAGAAGGGGGGACAAAGGGCAGCCTTGTCTGGTGCCCCGGGCTATTGGGAACGAGCCGGACAATGTCCTGTTCACCCAGACAAATGCCCGGGGAGCTTGGTAAATGCAGCCAACCCACTTTATAAACCCTTCACCAAACCCAAAGTGGCGATGCGTATCAAAGAGATACCTCCATCGGACCCTGTCAAATGCCTTTTCAGCATCTATTGACAGGAGAAGTGCTTCTTTATGTGATGCATGAAGCCATCCATGAGATGGAGGAGTATTTTGGTATTGTCACCTCCTTGGCATGTGTGAATAAAACCCGCCTGATATGGATCCACGAGTCCTGCCATCAGTGGCTTTAACCGGGCAGCCAAAATCCCGCCGAATAGTTTCGCATCAATGTCAAGTACAAAGATAGGCTGGTAGGACCCACACTCGCTGTGATCTTTAGAGGATTTAAGGATGACAGAGATTGAGGCTTCCAGCATGGATTCAGTGAGCGTGCCAGTTTCAAGGAACGAGTTGAACAGTAGCGCTAAGAGTGGTGCCAGCTCCTGGCAGAAGGCTTTGTAGAATTGCGCTGGAACCTGTTCGGGTCCGGGGCTTTCTGCCCTTTTAGGTGAGCTATTGCTGATACCACCTCTTCTATTTGTATCGGTTGGTCGAGTTGGGCTGCAATTGTTTCTGGGAGGAGGGTAACTGGGCAGTCTGTGAGGTAAATGTGAGTCTTGTGATCTAACGGATCTGGGTAAGAATAAAGGGTTTGGTAGAAATTCTTAAATGTCTCAACTATCTGTGCATCTGAGAATACTTCTTTACCAGTAGGCTACTTTACCGAGGCGATTGTAGTCGCCATTGTCTTGGTCCTAAGCCTTTGTGCAAGCAGTCTACCACAGTGGTTGCTACACAAAAATATGTTATGCCTAACTCAGAGGAGGACATACTCTGCTCTACCCAGATCCAGGAATTTCAACAGGAGCCTCTTCTTTTTTCAACTCCCTCCATACTCTTGGCGCCCTGTTCCATTTGTGGATAGATTCCATCTCTGCCACTTCCTGTCCCAGACCCTGTCTTTTCTCCCAGTGCTCCCGGTTCTCTGATGTTGGTACAGCAATAAATTTCCCTCTCCTCACCAGTTTCAAACTTTCCAGACTGCGGCCAAGGATGTATCTCCCACATCATTTACCCGTAGGTACTCTAAAAGCTTTGCACGCATTTCTGCTAACACCGTTGGGGATTGTAGGAGGCTCTCTCTCAGTCTCCATCGGGAGGGCACTCAGTGTCCGGCATCTGCCTGTATTATGGTTGTGATCATTGCGTGGTATGAGAGGGGTCTTGGCTCTATGGTTGTGTTTTTCAGTCTAGATTAAAGCACAGCGGAGGATTAAAAGTGGTCTAGGTGCACGTACGTTTCATTGGATGCAGAGAAATAGGTGAAGTCGTGGGACTCCAGGTATTGTCATCGCCAATTGTCGTGTAGGTCATGGTCCACCAGCCTGTGCATGCTTTCAGTGGAAAATGCCCCAGACTGCACAACTGTACAGAGCGCGAGCAAGACCAATTTAGACCCGTGGCCATTACCAAACTGAAGTCCCCTCCCACCAGGATAGCTGGATCAGGGGATAGCAGATTGTTTGAAAGGGCATTTATGATAAAGGGTTCTTGGTGAGTGTTCGGAGCGTAAATATTAGCTAAAGTGAAATGTAGAGACTGCCAATGGATTTGTATCGCAAGCACCTGCCCCTTACTTCTAGCAACGTTGAAACTACTTTGCCCGTAAATTTCGCTCCCAAGAGGATAGTGACCCCGTTCTTTTTAGAAGGGCTTGGGGACCAAAACTGGTGTGGGTATCGCCTTGATCGCATGCAAACCGTAACGTTTGGTAACAGGTGTGTGTCTTGGAAAAGACATATATCTCCCCCAGAGTTCTCAAGAATGGAAAGAATCACAGCACATTTCACCGTGTGATTAAGGCCTCCCACATTAAGGCTAACAATCTTTAAATCCTTACCTATAATGTATCTGTGTATGGGAGAATGCCACAGTGATGCCTGGCCCATGTAAATCGCAAGGAGGGGGATGGGATGATGTACTGTTATCCAGTCGTCCTTTCCAGGTGCTGTCAGGGATTCGCATGGAGGAAAAGGAACATACCATCTAGCTTTAGGTGCAGGAAAATCCCTCCCACCCTTAAAACCCGCAACTAAATTCTTTGAAAAAAAAGAATGATTAACACACAAACATTGACAACAGTTCAACAAGGAAGGAGAGTCCTTGGGCACTCCACCTCACGGTCCTCTGGATGTCTGCGGGGATTCATCCATATAGGTATCTTCTTCCAGTCTCACTTTGGAGGTGAGGTGGGGGCAGAGGCGTCTCCCGAACCCACCCTGGTTGAACCCCCCCCCCCACTATAACAGCAATCCAGTTAGATTGAGGCTGCCTACTCCACGGTCCCAGTTAGAGATTGAATGACCACCTCCTTCTCCTTCGTTATTGTCTCCAGATCCAGTTTATGGTGGGAGAAAGTCTTCCCCACCTTTTGCCATCGAGGTTGTCTACTGCAGTGTCCACTGCTTTCCTGAGCTTGGGGTTCCGTCAGGCTCAGGAGGTCAATAGCCTCTTACAGAGAGCAGAGCTGTCTTGTCTGACCCTCATATCGAAAGATGATCTGGAAGGGGTTTCCCCATGAATAAGCAGTTCCTTTCTCTCTCAGGTGGCTCGAGTCTGATCGCAATTCCCTTTTTTTGAAAAGTGTGGTCATGGAAAGGTCCTGGGTAGAAGAGTGCCCTTGAAAGTATACTGGGTGTGCCTCCCTGGCATGACGAATGATCAGTTCTTTGACTTGAAAGTCGTGGACAAATGCCAGTATGTCTGCAGGGGGAGCCTTGCCGCTCCTTGGTTGTCCACTCAGTGTACCCGGTCAATCTTGATGTCAGGGTTGTTGTCATTGCCCATGAGATGATGGAAAAGGGCCAGGACATAGGCATGGATGTCTTTGCCCTCAGCGTTTGTTGGTACACCCCTGACGTGGATGTTGTTTTACCAGGATCGGTTTTCCAGGTCATATGATGAGCCTGGAGTTCTATATGTTGGTCCTGAAATCGAATGATTCCTTGTTGCATCATTACGTGCTCTTCGTCCCTGCCAGAGTTGTGCTTCTCCAAGGTTGTTACACGTCTCCCACCTCCTCTAGGTCACGCTTCACCTCTTCAAGTCGGCGGCCAGTTGCCCCTTCAGTTCTTGTAGATCTTCATGCAGGGACATAAACAGGGCGGTCATGAATGCTTTCGTGGCAGGTGCTTCTGCATCTTCTGCATCTTTTGCTACCTCTTGCTGTCCCTCTCCATCCCGCGTAGTCCAGCTGTAGGTCTCCAATAAGGGCGGCTTCATCAGCATTTCTTTCACTGAACATTCTTTCTTAGCCCGGGCCGTCGCCATTGTGTTGGCAATGTGCTGAGGTTTGACATGGGGGCTCCGGTGTGCTAATTTCGAGCCTCAGGAGCAGTTATAACTGGGGGAGCCCCCTGAAGCTGGGTGTGTGTCACCGAGGTTCCTATATGCCCTGGGACAAGATCCGCGCGCCAGCCCCCGGAGATCTCACTCACTACAAGCATCAGCTATGTTTGGGGATTCTAGGCTGCGGCTCCCGTCCAGGGAGTCAGGTTGCGTTCTGTGAACTAGGCGTACCTGTTTGGATGTTGTACTGCTGTCTCAGGGTGTCAAGCTTTTCTCTGATCCTCAGGGGTGCAACAGGACCTGACCCCCTGCTGCATGAGGCTGCACAGCAATGGTTCCCCTCATGTGTCAAACCACGGGGTACTTCGTTCTCAGCCCACACCTCTGCAGTGCCGGCCTCCTCCTCAGATGGTCATAACCGCTTTGGGGAATGCTGGTGTGGCGTGGGCCGGTCAGACCACCGTGAAGAAAGGAGGAGGAGGGAATCCCAAAGCTATCCAGCGTCGGCGCACCACCGAGTCTGAGACCAAGCTTCTGAGCCCCCATGCAATTCACCCCTCACGGGCAATCTCGATCCAGGGCTGGCTGGGCTCACCGCTCTCTCCGGTGCAATACACGGGCCTGCGGTTATCACAACAAGGCCCTTGCTGGCCAGCACACCTTCATGCGCTTTATAGTCAGGGGGGCGAGGCCCGCCGCACCACCTCCAGGCCCGTCTTCAGCCAGTGTCAACCCCAGCGTGCTCAGCTAGGGCCAGCAGCCTCAACACCACAGCAAATGTCCAGGGGATCCTCAGCTCAAATCGAAGAGCGATGCAGACCATGAGGCCCCAGCAACACAGGGCCAGCGATCTTGTGCGCAGTTAGGTCGCTTCATGGCCGCAGCCACATCACACCCTTCAGCTGAGTGATGCCCGTCTTAAGGCACCTGGGCCCGTTCTCATCCCGCGGGTGGTGGGAGAGCAGCCCAGGGTGGTCTCCTGTAGGCGGTGAGTACACCTAGAACCCCCAGGCCCTCATATCGCTGGTCTAGTCTCACCCAGGGGGCCGATATCTTTCCTTCCCCCTGCCGAGGCCAGCACACAAGGACTCTGCACAGCTCGGTCTGGGCCCCAGTCTGAGCCGGGACTGCTCTAGCCCGCCTTGCCCCGGGGCTCCAAGCGCTGCTTCTTTGCCTCTTGGTGGGTCTCAGCAGGGTCTCCGGGTCTTCAGAACTGGGTCGGCAGGCATCTCCACCAGCAAGGATCCATGGAGGGGAAGCTGGGTCAATGCTAGTATCAACGGAGTCGGAGAGACACAGAAGTACGTCTTCTCCGACCGCCATCTTGGCCACGCCCCTCTGAGATAAATTTTAACCACTTAATAAAGCACAATCATGGCAGTCATCATGAATCCATACATAAGTGTATCAGATTGATTATTGGAGCAATGTAATCATGTTTTTATATTCATGTCTAACATTTATTCCCATTATACGTATATGTGTATGCATAATGGTAAAATCAAAGTTCATTTAGACTTTTGAGTTAACTTAGCCTGAATTTAGGCCCTAACTGAAATATGTGTTTTAACCTTGCCAGTTTGCTGTTTTCTTCCTTTTGCAGGTGTGCTATCATGTTCCTCTTTACCTAGAGAAAGGCTCATTGTATGTACTAGATCTCTAATAGTGAGGCTTGCAGGGAGGAAGCTGGCAACACACTCGAGGAAATAATGGTCAAAGAAGGCTTTCTGTTTATCATGTACCAGGATGGTGGGGAGTTCAGGGTTGACTGCTGCAGTCTTAGTTTTGATGAGCTGGGAACTGAAAGGATTATGTTCACTCCTTTCACATTCAGCTATGTGGTTGCTTCCTGGTGGTGTAAGGAAAGATAAGGATGTTTTTTAAGCTACTGTTATATCTAAATGTAGTTTCCATACTTATTTAGGCAGACATCTCCAGACTCTGAGAGGAAACAGATCTCTCTCTTACTGGTCTTTCCTCTAAGTGAAACGTGTCATGCTGAACACTGCATTTGTTCTCCTGATATTTTAAAGAATTTGTATTCTTTGTAGACACCTTCCATGGTCCCTGGATAGAGATTCCCTTTAGCAAACTCTGTCCTCAATTTCTGTTTAAAATAGAAAAGGGACGTTTATTTATGGAACACCTATTTGAGACATTTGCTTTATTTTTGTTTTGGCTATAACCATTCTGTATTCCATATTGTTACTGCTCAACTTATTGACACATTTCAGTTTTCAAACCTAATTGCTATATGCTGTTAACTTATTTTTACTCTACCTTTATACTGGATGGATTAGTGTTCTAAAATAACCCATTTAATCCAGTGTATAGTTTCCCGGTCAATAATATAGAGTCACTCTGTGAACTTGGAAATGTATTTCTGATGTTTTCTTCCTTACAGCGCTTCAAATCAACTAATAAAGGTCCATATGACCACTTGGGAAATATATTTGATGATTTCACAACAAGATTAAGGTGCAAATAACAGTCCACCATCAATATCTTCTTACAAAAATATTGTAGGGTAGACAAAATACTGACTGCTACATACTGCAATAAATGATGGTAAGTATAGATAGGTAATTACAGATGTACATCTTCTCCTGAGGAGGCCTTGCTTCATAGAAAGATTTCAGGTTAGTCCTTGCCTTTATTTAGGAGCTAGGACTTCAAACATGCCACATGAGCACTATCAGGCTTATGGTGTCAAGCCCAAACTGTTAAAAGTAACTCTTTACATCACCGAATCACTATGGTGAAAGGCACATCCTATTGTGATTGAGTGAATGAAAGGTTTCCGATTGCTCCATGAAGGAAATGGGAAACCATAGTACCATGTGCAGAGTCAGATACAGCCTCCTAAAACATAATTTCCTTCTTGCTCTGAGGAAAAGGTATTTTCCAGAAATTTGGAAGGTGCGTTTTAGATCACTATCCCACCAGTAAAAGACAGCCGCTCATCGCTTCAACAGTGAAACTGTTTGCCATGTGATGCAATGGGAAAACATGGTGTTCTATTCAAGGATAGAATGTGCCGCTGAATTAAAAAGAGATAGTGTGCACCACCATAGTGCCTAGGAGAACATGTTGTGAAGTGCTGGAAAATATTGAGGCCCCCCCTCTGAATCAAAGACAAAGTTGAATCCCCACCAACCAGGGTTAAGGAGAATATGTTTCTAAGGGCCTTATGGGGCATATTAACAAGGGCTTTATCGCCGCTTTTTTGGCTTTAAAAGCCAAAGAAGCGGAGATAAAAATATCCATCTATTAACAACAGGGTGCTAATATGCAAACTCACATGTTAGCACTCTTTTTCACTACGCTTCCCTTTGCATCTCTAATGAAATGCAAAGTGGGGGTTACAGAGCAAAATAATAGCGACATTTCTCCTATTATCAAGCTTCACGCTAACCCTGTTAGAGACAAGAAAAGCAGCGCTAACTACGGTTAATACTGCTTTATTACATCTGCTAATTTTCAGATTTAGCCATGTAATCCAATGGGAGGTGGATTACATCGCTAAATCCACCATGGGCTATCAACAAGGATATCCCTATCCTTGTAGTTTTATCGCGGCATTACCAGCGATAACCTCTCAAAATGCCGCTATCGCTGGATTTTTTATCGCCTAGGTGGTTAGCGTTGTTAATAGCGCGATAACCAGGCGATATTATCCAGCGATAGTGGGCGTTAAAAAAATTAACGCTAAGCGCCCTTAGCATTAATTTTCCCTGTTCCTTGTTAATATGCCCCTATGTTCGTAAATAGCATTCAGTAAAAGAAGTTGCAAATTGTGCACCGACTTTTACGGAAGAGATTTTTTTGTGTGAACCAACATGTGTTCAAAAATATTGGTTTGCAAAATTCAGATTCGTAGGGGATCATAATTACTATTATTATATATGAGGTAGGCCATAAATTGCGACCCTCTATGAATCGCTGCTATCACAGACCACCATGTCTGTGATTGCATTTAAATAAAGCAATCTGTTTTTAAAACGCAGCCTGTTTTACTTAAATGAAAACGGATGCATAAAAAAGCAGAAACGTTTCAAAATCCTTTTTTACCAGTAAGCAGTGATCCCAGGTACCACTCCCTAATCTGATTTTTTTTTACTACATTGACAAAGGAGAGGGGTCCCTTAGGGACCCCTTCCAGTTTGTGAGTAGGTTACCACGTTACCACCCCCTTTAAGGTGTTTGTAATCTATAAATGGTTTGAAACCGCAATTGCAGTCGCAAACCATTGGTACATCCATTAGAAATCGCAAATTGGAAAAGGTTGGCCTAAACACACCCCTTCCAATTTGGGATTTTGGTATGTAGTCGTAAACATATTGTGTGGTTCAGTACAGAATCACAGTTTGAGTTTTGAACATACCCAAAAGCTGTTTTGCAATCGCAAATGCTCAGATTTTGTGAATCAGAGCTCTGCAACTGCAAAATAACTTTCAACTTAAGGCCCTAAGTGTTGGGAAAAGGTGGACCATTACCAGGAAAACCATGATGTTTGATATAAGATAAAGGATACACCCCAGTGTCATGGTTTCACATGTTGTAAAATGCATTCAGTCAACCTAATGCATTCCAGTGAGATAATAGCTATGTTGTTTGGAGTTTTGTTTAGATGTCCTGAAAGGTAACTTCAATATTTTACCCTCACATGATCTACACAATTCTGTGAAAAGGTAATGTGTCATTACAAATACACTACAGTAAATGGTGGTCAATGCCAAATTATGTGAAAATGGATAAATTGGAAAAGGTAACAATTGCAAGCAATGCACAATGTTCACGCTACCCCGAGGTTCGATGCACCTTATGACATTTGTGATGTGTGTAGCAGTGTTCTGTCAGGAAATCTTTAGAAAGCAAAAAGCGGCTAGAAGAAGCCACTGTGAACTAAGGGTCTAATTTATGAGATTTTGGTGCAGAGCAGCGCCACAAATAAACTTGTGGTGATACCCTTTGTCAAGAGAAAAGGGCAGGAATGCTCCATATCTATGAGATCTGGCACACTCTTGTCCTGTTCCCCTGTGCCGGCACACAATAGGCTACCATGTGCCAATGCAGGCAGCCTTGTGCTCTACTTGCGTTGTTGGGATGATTCTTTTGTGCAGGAAGGGATACCTTCTTGCACAACAACAATCACTTAAGGTGTTTTCCACTTTCTATGTGTGCTGTAGAATGCAGCACACATAGGGTGCGTCATTTTTTGTGACGCGCTGGTGGCACCGGAGCATGCTCCATATTTACTGGGCAGCACTAAGCCACTTATTTTGGCTTAATGCTGCCTTGTAAATATCATTCCCTTCAATGCAGTTTTCTGCGTTAAAGGGTCTTGCAATGGGTGTTGCTGGGGCTGTTCCCTGCAACATCCGTGCCTTTTTGACACTGCCCTAGATTTACGAGAAATCATAGCTCTGAGGCAGCACAAAAAAATGTGTGCCTCCCCAGGGGAGGCGTAAGGGAGGCACAATGCGGACAAATATCTTTATTTCTCCTTGTTTTTCCTATTTCTGTGTGCTGCATTCTACAGCACACATAGAAAAATGATAAAAACCTCTTGTGATTGTTTTTGTGCAGGAAGGTTTCCCTTCCTGAACAAAAATAATCATCCCCGCAACGCAGGCACCCTTGTGCCACGGTGCAAAGGTGCCTGCGTTGGCGCACGGCAGACCATTGTGTGCCAGCGCAGGGGAAAAGAACAGGAATGCGTCATATCTGATCGATACGGGGCATTCCTGTCCTTTTCTTTTGCTATAGGGCAGTGCAGAAGGAAGGCCTGCGGTGCTGCCCTACGTCAAAGTCTCATAAATAAGGCCCATACAACGAGGAAAAATAAGGATATTTTTCCTCGTTGTGCCTCAAATATGACACATTCACAGGTTTATGTTTCCTCGTAAATCTGGGAATGTTTCCAATACAATCCAATAATCTTTATTTCGGCCGTTTAGGCCATAAAAGATACATGCAAGTATATACAGCAATATATAAAAAAAGCACATAGTTAAAATACATAAACAGGGAACAGCATAGGTCATATCATCTGATAAAATAAACAATATAATAAAAGGCATTAAGCAGCAGAAGCCATAAGTTGCAGGGGGGCTAAGGCATGGACATTCATTCTATATTGGTTTATCCTTAACCAGCTTGGACCTAATACGCCACATGGCAAGGAGAAATTTTGAAACTGCAAAAACAATGTGGGGGGAGGGGTCAGATTTCAATATTCTGTAAGATGTCAAGCAGTTCCTTATAGCCATGTTCCTGCATAAGGGCACCAACCAATATTTCCTTGGGGATTTATAGGTGGGGCAAAAAAACAGAACATGGATTTCCTCCTCATCACACAGGTTGCAGCCAGGGCATAATTTATCCCCTCCGTTGGTCCATTTGCTAGTGAAGGATTTAATAGGTAGAGAGCCAAAGCGCCACTGTATGAACAGCTTCCTTGCCATAATCGGATAGATAAAATCCAAAAAAGTTTCAAATTTATAAATGTTTTTGGATTGGATAAAACAGTTAGTTAGGGTGCCAGTATTAGGTGCAGTCATGTGGGATGCAAGATTTTGTTCCTTGTATACTTCCACTAGTCTTTTCCTGGAGACCTTGTTACAACCAATTTCTGGGGTCACCCACAGCTCATTAAAGCCAAGCCTATACAATTCTTTTTTAACAAAGGCTAGCCAGGGGATCTTGTCGTTGTGGTTTAAGTTCATAACGTGAACAAGATCTTGCCTATAGTGACTAAGCTCCTTTGTTGTCCAGAGTCTGTGCCAGAATCTTATAGGTTTGGATTTGAGGTCCTCCCTAATAGAAGGTAAGCCCAGGTCAAGGCGTAAGGGGAGCAGGGGAGTTGCAGTGGGGAGGGCCAAAAGACGCCTCAAAAAACTATTTTCGGCACTTACCAGCTCAGTGGCCGCTTGGTGCCCCCATAGCTCGCTACCATAAAGTGCAGCAGGTTTCACTTGCACTTTGTACATCTCAACTGCAGGAGCTATAGGTTTATATGTTGAGGTGTTAGTATTAGTAACCTTTAGAATAGCCCCGGAGAGTTGAGAGAGCCTTAATCGCGAGCTAGCGATCTGAGGGCCCCATAAGAGGTTCTCTTGGAGGGTTACACCCAAATACTGAAATGTTTTAACCCTCTCTAAGACCGTAGAATTTAGGGAGGGGTTAGGTCTGGTCGTAGAGGAAGGGTTAAAAATCATAAATTTGGTCTTCCCTGCGTTTATCTCAAGGCCATGCTGCCTGCAGAATAGGTCGAAGCCATCAAGGATTCTCTGGATTCCCATGGGTGTTTTGGAAAGCAGGAGGGTGTCGTCAGCAAATGTTTCAGATTCCATGGGTATTGTGTGGGAACGCACACAGCAAGACCCATGGAAAACCCTTTCACACAGTGTTTTGCGTGAAAGGGGCAAATATTTACAAGGCCATGAAAAGCCACGAAAAGTGGCTTTGCGTGGCCTTATAAATATGCTGTGGCACATTGGCCCACCGGAGCAGCAAAAAAGTGATGCTCCGGTGGTGCCAAAGTGCTGCTAGGGGGGTTGTGAATTACGCCATAAATGTTTTGCTGCTAATGCGTATTAGCTCAGCAGACTGACTGTTAACAGGTATACTTACATTCAACTAAAACATAGAATGGTGGACATCTAAAATCCTCTGTGGACATTATCTGTGAGTGAGCATGTGTGTATCAGAAGCGATAAATGGGAAGGACTCTGCCATTCTGTTGTCATGGTTTAGACATGATGGAGATACTACAAAAAATTAACCAAATGTACATTAAAGCTGGTTAAAGTAGTGACCCGCAGGACACTCACTCCAAAAGGTAATCTCCCAGGTAATCAGTGGCAGGTGCATTCTCAGGACTAGAGCTCAACTGTCTGATCCTCATTTCAGTGAGAAATTTGAAACAACCTCTCCTGTTCACCAGTAGTGCATAATTGTGTTATGGCGAGAGCTAGAAGAGGGAGAGGTTGAGCTTAGATACCAAGCATTAGGGGCTTTATTTATTAGAAGTGACGTATTGCTGCGTGAAAACAGAGATTTGTCACTTCTCAGTGCATTCTCCTTGCAACGCATCGTGTTGCAAGGAAAGACAGATAGGTCAGTATTACTGACGTATCTATTGGCGCAAAAGTGACGCATTGCGGGGGGGGGTCTGAAAACAGATGCAACTTCACATGTTGCAAGCCCCTTGTGAAAAGGCCTGCGTCAATCTTATGCCTGCTGTGAGGCAGGCGTAAGAGATTGACGCAGTAGCGTCCTAGAAGTGGCGCAGTGAAATCTGATAGATTTCACTACGCCACTTCTATGATGCTTGGATGTAGGGGAACGCCCACTCGGCATACATTATCCCAGATGCAGGTATATTGTAGTGCAGTGGTTTATTAAGTGACGAATCTGCCTGGCGCATTTTTTACACCCCAATGCATCACAAAAAGTGATGCACCGGCAGCGCAAAGTGTTGCAAGGCCTCATAAATGAGCCCCTAAACTTGTTGCGTGTCTATTGTAGCATCCTGTGTCAAAGTTATTGATAATACAATTAAACCTCGGGGCCACCCACATTATAATTCCGCTCCCCTTCTAAAGTGCAATTTATCAGATTTGTCACTTCTGTTTTCGACATAGATTTGGAAAAAACTATACTCATGTTTATAATTCTATGTAGTACATTTCTGTGTGTATGCTCACACCCATTCAAAAGAAAATTACAAGTCAGACACAAACACACACTTCGTCACTTCCCTCCTTCCCCCCCCCCCCTCTCGGATTCAATATGATGGACCTACCTGAGTTGTCTCTGGATCATCTTCAAGAAGCTCAAAACTGGCAAATTGTCTGGTAAATGTGGCGTGTCAGATATTTTTCGAGACTTCAGACTCGCCAGCCTAAATCCATCACTGAAATTCTCCCCTCCTGGATAACGAGTTCAGACCCCAGATGTGGACACTGAGAAACCATTCCAATCAAACGCGAGTAATGGAAGGAAAGGAAGCCGCCTCCAGGGAAAGGAGCAGAGTGACTTGTAACACCGTCCGCGAGATGTAATCAAGGAGGGATAATTCAGCAGCCAATAGAGAAACCCGTCTACCTGTCTGCTGGGCGCTCGCGCGACGTGCCCTGCACACCTCGAGCCACCATTCACATGCCAGAGTGCATGCTGGATATGACAACCTGTCCGCGTGAACGCTGACACAAGCCGATGGGCTGTCTTATCATTTTTAGCCTGACTCTGTCATAAAAAAACACAGCTATCATTGCTATGGTTCTCACTGGCGGCGCTGTATTTGGATTTTCAAAAGAACCAGCATGCCCATCTCCCTTCAGTGGAAAATTACTGATACCAATCAGTTTGGCTATAAAAACTTAGCACCGTGTGCCAGATCTACCAAACATTTTGTGGATGCAAACACTCCTATTCACAGTTTAAGACAGCAAAAAAGGTACCAAAAACAATTTAGGAGTCTGTAAAAACGGGCTGGTGACTGGATACCGAAAAGCAATTTGGAAGAGGTGTGTTTTTGGCGTCCCTTATCATTACACTGCCTGTGAGAGCTCTCTTTATCATTGTTCTAAAAGTGGGACCTCTCTTTATTATTAAACTGCCAGTGGGAGCTCTCTTTATAATTACACAGCCAGTGGGAGCGCTCTTTCTCATTGCACTGCCAGTGGAAGCTCTCTTTATCATTACACTGCCTGTGAGAGCTCTCTTGATCATTGTACTAACAGTGGGAGCTCTCTTTATCATTACACTGCCAGAGGGAGCTCTCTGTATCATTGTACTAACAGTGGGAGCTCTCTTTATCATTACACTGCCTGTGAGAGCTCTCTTTATCATTGTTCTAACAGTGGGACCTCTCTTTATCATTATGGAGAAGCGTGGCTCAGTGGTTAGAGGCGGCAGACCCGGAAGCTGAGATCAGCCCTGGATCAGGGTTCGATTCCCCGCCTCGGCGGGTCTCGGGCTCAAAAATTCCACGAAACTTGACAATTCTCGCTCTGGTGCCTACTCGACTCACGGGGTCACACTCTGCGACTCTGGGCAATAGCTTGCTTAATCTCCACTACGGCCCCTCGCGGCGGGATGCCTGGCTTTCACCTTGTGAATACCCTGCCGGGGAATACCAGGACGGGTTCCCTAAGCAAGCGCCTTGAGACCCCTGGGTGATTTGTGCGCTATATAAATCGAAATACATTTACATTTTACATCATTACACTGCCAGTGGGAGCTCTCTTTATCATTGTTCTAACAGTGGGACCTCTCTTTATCATTACACTGCCAGTTGGAGCTCTCTTTATCATTACACATCCAGTGGGACATCTCTTTCTCATTGCACTGCCAATGGAAGCTCTCTTTATCATTGCACTGCCAGTGGAAGCTCTCTTTATCATTACACTGCCTGTGAGAGCTCTCGTTATCATTGTTCTAACAGTGGGACCTCTCTTTATCATTACACTGCCAGTGGGAGCTCTCTTTATCATTGTACTAACAGTGGGAGCTCTCTTTATCATTACACTGCCAGTGAGAGCTCTCTTTATAATTACACTATCAGTGGGCACTCTCTTTATCATTACATGGCCAGTGGGAACTCTCTTTACCATTGCCCTGTCAGTTGTAGCTCTCTCTATCATTGCCTTCAGTGGTACCTCTCTTTATCGTTGCCCGTCAGTGGTAGCTCTCTTTATCGTTGATGTGTCAGTGGGAGCTCTCTTTATCATGGTCTGTCAGTGGAAGCTCTCTTTCACAGTGTTGTACCAGTATGAGTTTTCTACATCATTGCACTGCGAGTGGGAGCTCTCATTATCTTTGTCCTATCAGCAAGAGCTCTCTTTATCATTGCAGTGCCAGTGGGAGCTCTCTTTATCGTTACACTGTCAGTTGGAGCTCTCTTTATCATCCCACTAACAGTGGGAGCTCTCTTTATAATTGCACTGCCAGTGAGAGCTCTCTTTATCATTGAAGTGTCACCGTGAGCTCACTTTATCATTGTCCTATCAGTGGGAGCAATCTTTCTCATTGCACTGCCAGTGGGAGCTCTCTTTATGATTACACTGCCGGTGGGAGCTATCTTTCTTATTGCACTGCCATTGGGAGCTCACTTTATCATTCCCCTGTCAGATGTAGCTCTCTTTATCTTTGCCCATCAGTGGTACCTCTCTTTATGATTGCCCGTCAGTTGTAGCTCTCTTTATCAAGTCAGTGGGAGCTCTCTTTATCATAGTTCATCTGTGGGAGCTTTCTTTGTCATTGTCCTATCAATGGGAGCTCTCTTTTACACTGTTGTACCAGTATGAGTTCTCTACATCATTGCTCTGCCAGTGGGCACTCTCTTTATCATTACATGGCCAGTGGGAACTTTCTGTACCATTGCCCTGTCAGTTGTAGCTCTCTCTATCATTGCCCTTCAGTGGTACCTCTCTTTATCATTGCCCGTCAGTGATAGCTCTCTTTATCGTTGATGTGTCAGTGGGAGCTCTCTTTATCATGGTCTGTCAGTGGAAGCTCTCTTTCACAGTGTTGTACCAGTATGAGTTCTCTACATCATTGCACTGCGAGTGGGAGCTCTCTTTATCTTTGTCCTATCAGCAAGAGCTCTCTTTATCATTGCAGTGCCAGTGGGAGCTCTCTTTATCGTTACACTGTCAGTTGGAGCTCTCTTTATCATTCCACTAACAGTGGGAGCTCTCTTTATAATTGCACTGCCAGTGAGAGCTCTCTTTATCATTGAAGTGTCACCGTGAGCTCACTGTATCATTGTCCTATCAGTGGGAGCAATCTTTCTCATTGCACTGCCAGTGGGAGCTCTCTTTATGATTACACTGCCGGTGGGAGCTATCTTTCTTATTGCACTGCCATTGGGAGCTCACTTTATCATTCCCCTGTCAGATGTAGCTCTCTTTATCTTTGCCCATCAGTGGTACCTGTCTTTATGATTGCCCGTCAGTTGTAGCTCTCTTTATCAAGTCAGTGGGAGCTCTCTTTATCAAAGTTCATCTGTGGGAGCTTTCTTTGTCATTGTCCTATCAATGGGAGCTCTCTTTTACACTGTTGTACCAGTATGAGTTCTCTACATCATTGCTCTGCCAGTGGGCACTCTCTTTATCATTACATGGCCAGTGGGAACTCTCTTTACCATTGCCCTATCAGTTGTAGCTCTCTCTATCATTGCCCTTCAGTGGTACCTCTCTTTATCATTGCCCGTCAGTGGTAGCTCTCTTTATCGTTGATGTGTCAGTGGGAGCTCTCTTTATCATGGTCTGTCAGTGGAAGCTCTCTTTCACAGTGTTGTACCAGTATGAGTTCTCTACATCATTGCACTGCGAGTGGGAGCTCTCTTTATCTTTGTCCTATCAGCAAGAGCTCTCTTTATCATTGCAGTGCCAGTGGGAGCTCTCTTTATCGTTACACTGTCAGTTGGAGCTCTCTTTATCATTCCACTAACAGTGGGAGCTCTCTTTATAATTGCACTGCCAGTGAGAGCTCTCTTTATCATTGAAGTGTCACCGTGAGCTCACTTTATCATTGTCCTATCAGTGGGAGCAATCTTTCTCATTGCACTGCCAGTGGGAGCTCTCTTTATGATTACACTGCCGGTGGGAGCTATCTTTCTTATTGCACTGCCATTGGGAGCTCACTTTATCATTCCCCTGTCAGATGTAGCTCTCTTTATCTTTGCCCATCAGTGGTACCTCTCTTTATGATTGCCCGTCAGTTGTAGCTCTCTTTATCAAGTCAGTGGGAGCTCTCTTTATCATAGTTCATCTGTGGGAGCTTTCTTTGTCATTGTCCTATCAATGGGAGCTCTCTTTTACACTGTTGTACCAGTATGAGTTCTCTACATCATTGCTCTGCCAGTGGGAGCTCTCTTTATCATAGTCCATCAGTGGGAGCTTTCTTTGTCATTGTCCTATCAGTGGGAGCTCTATTTAACATTGCTTTTATCAGTGGAAGCTCTCTTTTATAGTGTTGTGCCAGTATTAGTTCTCTTCATCATTCCAATGCCAGTGGGAGCTCTCTTTATCATTGTGCTGCCAGTGAGAATTCTCTTTATCATTGCACTGTCAGTGGGAGCTCTCTTTATCATTACTCTGCCAGTGTGAGCTCTCTTTATCATTGCACTGTCAGAGGGTGCTCTCTTTATTAGGGCAGTGTCACTGTGAGTTCTCTTTATCATGGTTCTATCAGTGGGAGCTCTCTGCACCAGAACACCTTTGTGGCAATACAACTCTTTATAAAAGAGCATAACATTGCTTGGTACAGGCTAAATATATGCACATGATCTGTTTCATGGTATCCCCTTCCTCTTTTCCTGAAACCATTTTGAAGGTCACTGAGAATATTACTAATGTCAACCCATTCTAATAGGTGATTTAAAAGTGCTCTGCCATATATATCATTTGCCCCATCCAGCAATGACAATGGATGGTAATTTGCCGGATTAGCAACATTCTTGTACAGTAGGAAACATTTGTGTTTTTTTAGTAAAAGGCATTGCCAATTTTAATTAATTCAGGCATCAATACTGCAAGAGGTTAGCATATTTCTAAACTGGTTCATCCTCTGCTTATTTTTCCTCCATCTCTTATCAGTATCTGGAATGCCCAAGCCTGCTCTTTCTTTATCAGATCTAATCAGATCTTCACCAGTCATACTGATCAGTGGCCAGGTATTAAAATCGGTTGACAACAAGGGGGAATGTAATTTAATGGGAAGGGCAATTTCCACTCCTAGCGAGTGGTAGGTCCAGTCTCAGCTAGCGCCCTCAATTGAAGAGTGATTACACAAAGGATGCTGGGCTGTTCCTAAGAGTTTAATATGAATGTACAAGACTCTGAAAGTATGGGATGTTGTAGGGTCTCAAGGAGTCCTACGATTGGGCATCCATTTTGCTGGATGTAATGTCCTCACACACCCTTTCAGGTGTTATGCTTCATCATCTGGGCTTGCTCCTCATTGGGTCGGCGGTGCAATACCCAACGGGCAACACCTCAAAGAGGGGCTCTTTGGCGGAGATCTTTTATCCAACTGCCGTATAGATGATGTGCGGGTGGGGGCCAGCAATGCGTAGACGTAAAAAAGTGATTTAAAATAAAGTTAGGAGTACCGAGAGAGACTTTATTCTGGAGGCTCCCTACTTTAATTAAAATAGAACTAACTAGTACTCGCTGGGAGAATGTGCTCCCAAGTAGCGAGTCACAAATTAGTGTGTGTGTAGTTGGTCAACATGTTTCTTGCTTTGGTGCAGTGGCTAGCGATTCTACAGGACCTACAAATCTAACTAGGAATTCTAGAGAACTGTCTACGTCAGGATGATCAGTATCTACTAATTAGAAGACAATCGAGATTAATGATGTGTGCAGAAAAAAGAGTGTTCTCTGCATTGTACCTCTGTTGAGCTACATCTACCTGGAATTGGGAGAAAAAGGGAGCAAATCACAACAGGTATAGACTAAAAGCAATCAGCAGTCGAGTACATTCCTTTAGTAATGCTAGATCAGGTGCTGCTCGCATGTGGTTATTAAAAAGTGTATGTGCAAAACCTAAGTTAGCAAAAGTGTGGGCATGCTCCAGTGGTCATGCTCCAGTGGATTGTTGACAAATGGTTAAAACTGCTGTAAAATAAGGAAGAGAAGGGCACTCTGGGTTAGGGTTTATATACATGTAATATTTACATAGCTGGTTCGCAGGTTTCTGACTCACCTACAAAGTTAAGTGTGCAGACTACAACAGTATCCAGTGGGTGCCACAGCGGGTATAGTCATTCAACATCTGGCTAGTGGTGGGAGGAAACCTAAAGTTAGAGACTGGACACTGGGTATGTGTGGTGTGCACTGTGGTGGGTTCTAGGGTTTAGGGCTAATGTTGTGATTGGTTAGGGTTAGGGCTAGGGTTCCCATTGGCTGAAGGGGTCACCTGATTACTAGGGCTGTACAAGGCCAGGGCTTAGGGCGTCTCAGCCCGGGCATCGAGGTTAAGAGTGGAGAGGACAAGGGTGAGTGCCTGTTTGAGCCTGTTTGAGACTGGTCAGGAACATTGCCAGAAATGCTGCCCGAATTCACATACACCAGCACCCACCCTATACCACCCACATCAACAAACAGAGTAACACACTAACACCAGATGTACTCCACTCATTTACTAAAAACCAAAACTATGCACAGTTCAATGTCAGAGCACCCACTACAAAACCACACAAATCACACCTATACATCCCTCTATCCCAGCTACCACACATTTGCACCATCACCTACAAACTGTACATAACTGTATCCTATACTACTAGCCAATCCACTCATGACTACCACAACCCAATTCTATACCACACTGAACTATATTCCAACCAGCCACACACTCCCTGCTCTAATTACTCTTAACAGTCCCAATTTTGTCACTAACAAACCTATACTCAGCCTTCCATCATTTCTCCGACCAATACCCTTCTCTTCTTTCGACCACAATAAGACGGCCACAAAACATGTACACTCCACTGCACCGCACATATTACCTCTTGCAGCACTCTTAAGTCTACTTCATCCTCTCTTACACACAACATACACTCTACTCTCAAATACATTACTACCACCTTTACCTTATAACCTTTACTCACAAACAATACTATACTAATAAATCCATCTCATAAAACAAATACATCAACTGCTCCTTTCACTACTCCTCAAAAACAAAACATTTCACATAGACCAGCACAACAAAATCTCTCAAGTGCAACACCTCACAATACTTACCATCACAAACCACAAACATGCACTCACCTTTCAAATTACACAAATGAACAAACTCCAATGCCAAGCTTTCTCTCTTCCATCACACCCAACACATATACAGCATCACAGCAACTCTCTTTTAACCGCCTCTCAACAATTGGACAATTGAGAACCTTACCTACAGTACCCACATGCTGTACCGTCAACCCTAACTCACACACCTTCTGCCTTAACCAGACACAAACAAAATAAACAATGTGCCACACCTCACAACTTCCCTTCTCCATGTCTACTTCACTACAACGTTACACTACAAAAACAACACAGCACACCAATTTACTGTCAAACACCATCTCCACCACCTACACACGCAGACCCATACAAATGCCTTCTTAGCCTGGTGGACAAAGAACACAATGCAGACAAGCTGTGCAATTGCTATCCTCATATATCTAATACCAACACTAAGGATATACCAGCTGCAAGCGCACATTCTCTAAACTGTATAGTAATAAATGCTTGATCACTCTCTAAGAACAAACATCACATCCACAACCTTTTCACTGACGCAAAACCAGACATACTATTCATTACGGAATCATGGTTGGGAGATAACATGACTCCATTCCTTTAGGCTATCCAACGTTCACCCAAAATTGTACAGGGAAGAAAGGAGGTGCCCTAACTGTTGTGTTCAATCAAATATTTCATAGCATTAAAATTGACGACATCTCGATAAAAAATTGTTAGGTCCATTTCACCAGATGCAATCCTACACCATCTTCCTCCTGTAACTTCCTGCTCCTTTACAGATCTCCACCTACCAAGGTAACTTTCCCAGATGCAATTCTAGACATGGTTTCAAACCTGATACCACTACATCCCAACATATGTGTTCTGGGTGACCTCAACATTTGGTTTGACAAACCAAATATGTTCCATCCAAAAACAATCATCGCTGGCCTAGAAGCACTGAGCCTGCATCAGATCGTCTACCAACCCACACACATCACTGGACACTTCCTATATTTCAATTTCGCTAATGCAGAACAAATTACCTTTCAAACAATCAGCTGCGGTCCGTTCAGGTAACAGCAGTGAGGCTGGATAAGAGGGGATTTCGAGGGACGATGCAGAGGGAAAATTAAATAAATAATTAATTTTCCCTCAGCATCATCCCTCGAAATCCCTCCTTACACAGCCCCACCACTATTACCTGCACGGACCGTGGCTGCAAACAATTACTCTAGTCACATGATCAGACCACCATTGGCTTGCCTTTCAACATAAAACAACACTAAGCGACGCACTTAAAATCCCCGTACATGCATCCAGCTATCGGCTGTGGAACAAACTCAATTTGGGACACTTATAAACACAAATAACATCCAGTAGAGATCTAGAAACAATAAATTCTGTTCGAAAATTATATGAGTGGCTACAGGAAGCTTTTCATATCCTGATACCACTAAAAACCCCACAACAGAACAAAAGAAAACAAGCACATTGAGGAAATACAGAGATGAAAGAGCTAAGACAACAAATTAGAAAGTTGCAACATGCCTGGCTCAAAACAAATGCCAAATTAACAGTTGATGGACAGAATGCAGAACAATGTCATACATTCACCCCAGTACAGAGATCTGGGCCTAAATCCATCGTTTTTTTGCTCACCATGCCATTCCAGTTTGAACCCAGCCATATGCAAATCAGTCTTGACCCTGTGCCCCATGGGAACAGTCCAGCCCGAACTGCCAAGCCAGGTCCTCCCTGAACTGGAAACAAGCATCCTGGGATGGGGTGGTGGAGTGAGCTACAGAATGATGATGGATTAAACCCAGATCAGTTGACTGGGGGTGAGTGCTTGCAATGCTCAACTCTCCGTCCATCATCCCCTTTGGTTTTGCACAAAACAAATGTCAATAAAGACAAACGTTGCCTAAAGAAAATTAACAGATTATCCAAGTCAGCTATCAAAAAAGCAAAGAAAAAATATTATTCTGACAGTATTCAAAATGCTAAATATTCAAATAAAGAATTAGATCAAATTCTCAATGGATTTCGTAAACTAAATTGCCTAGAAGCAGCTCATCCCATTACTCAAGAGTTCACAGACAAAAGGGCAAATCATTACACAGACAAAGCAGACATGTTAGACTCATACTTAAAACAGAGACAAAGCATCAGCACTAACCCTTTTACAAAGCTACAATCTAAGAATACTCTAATGCAGCCTCTCCGTTCCTTCCAACACATTTCACATGAGGAATTTATGGACCTTATCAAAGCAAGCAGGCCTGCCGGCAGTCCTTCTGACCCGTGTCCACCACAAACCTTCAAGAAAATTGTTCTAACAACCTCTACTGCCACTCCAGTAAGGAGAATCATCAACAACTCCTCAACTACCTAAATATTTCCAGAATAACTTAAAAAGTCATACATATGACGATTACCGAAGAAAACAAACTTGGACCCGCTGAACCCTGACAACCACAGACTGATTTCAAATAGACCTTTCCTGGGAAAACTGATAGAAAGAGTAGCATTCGCCCAGATGTCACAATTCATTGATGGGAATGCCATACTTACAGACTTCCAAACTGGATTCTGTCCAGGAAGAGGCACAGAATCTGCCCTCCTTGCCATTTGGGATGACCTGAAGATCACAGTTGACTGCAACTGGGATGCTGGGCTACTTCTCTTTGACATTTCGGCTGCCTATGACATGGCTGACCATGACACTCTGATACAAAGACTCTACGAAGCCAGCATAGAGGGGACTGCTCTAGACTGGATCGCATCCTACCTTCGCAACAGAACTAATGTCATCCATAGCCCACCTTTCTCGTCCAAATCCTACTTCACGAAAGCAGGGATCCGTTAATGCTCTATTATTTTGCCCATGCTTTTCAACATCTACTCGAAGTCATTACCAGCACTGATCAATCAATTTCACCTCAGTGCTATAACTATGCAGATGACATGCAAGTACTCCTTCAACTGCAATGCCCGAAGACATTGGAAACTCTCTGATTTTCAGATGTCTCAGTGCCATGGCTCAATGGATGACGTAGAGCCATCTCAAATTGAAAGCTTCCAAAATGGAAATACTCACGTGTGGCGATTGGAAACATTCTGATCTGCTCACCATGTGGCCTGATGATCTGGGGAACACCGACTAAAATGTCAAAGAAAGTAAGAAACCTCGGAATGACCATTGACTCCAAGCTATCGATGAATGCCAAAGTAGACAAACTAGCAAGATCAAGCTTTCTTACTATAAAAACTCTGTGATTAATCTTCCCCCTTTTGGGATTCCCACACCAGCTCCCTTGTTTTGTCGAAACTCAATTACACCAATAGCCTCTACCACGGATCACCTTTAACGACCATGAAAAGAGTACAACGGAGTCAGAACTCGGCTGCCAGTCTACTCTTACATATAAAACTGCATAACCACATCTCCCTGCCTTAAAAGCACCGGATTCGTTACCGGTAGCCAGAAAATCCACGTTCAAGCTGCTTTGTATCACCTACAAAGCGATACATGGAACAGGTCTGCTCTTCCTCAGGAATAAAATCACCAAACACAATCAACAAAGGAACCTTCACTATAGAGTGGCACCTCGCCTCAAAATTCCAAGATACAAGAAAAAAACAATGGGTGGCACAGCATTCTATGTTCAAGCAGCCAAACTATGAAACTCTTTACCCCCAACATAAGATCCATGGATAGCCACCTTATCTTCAGAGAACAGCTCAAGAATTGGCTCTTCCCCACATAACCACCATACGCAAACAGATAGTAATATAAAGTATATCTCTCTGTATATGAACATTTATTTGTACTATAGATATGTACCTACATATGTGTATTGCTTTGTATAAATGTGTAGAATACTTATGTTAAAAATGTATTATATATTTAACATGTATATTAGTGACTGCATAAATAAGTACATCTTTTTATCATAACTATTTATCTACAATTGCTTCACTATTGATCTATAAAAAATATATATCTATAAAAATAAATACAACTAATTTAGAGTACAACACAATTTGAAAGTCAGAGTTTATTTAATGCATCTTGAATCTACATGTACTACCATCCTTTATGCATTCCTATACCTTCCATGTACTTATGGATCTATATCTTTATTATTTTGTATTTATATATTTATTACTTTTACTTATGTATTACTTTTCTTCTAATTTAGTTTATCCAATGCACTACCCTATTTTAACCCTATACCGCTCTCAATATATCCTCTAGCTCAACTCAGACTCATGTCAAACCTCTTTCTACTACTCTTTCCAATGCACTAGCCTATTTCTCACCCTATACCTCTATCAATATATCCATCACCTACACTCTCTTATTCATTACAAACCCCAAACCACCACTATTATCCCCAAAATAAACCTTTTGAGACTTTTCCCTACTCCACCCCTCCTTGCATCATCTAATACCTCTTTTTTACTATTAAGATCCCCCAAAACAAGCCTTCCTAAACCCTCCCTCTGACTCTTTCCCTTCCACCTCCCTTTTACTCATCCCCCTCCACCTCCATTTTACTCATCAATCAATCAATCAATTAATCAATCAATCAATCAGGGTACTTGTAAAGCACGCTACATACCTGTGAGGGTCTCAAGGCGCTGATGGGTGGGGGGGTGGGTGCTGCTACTGCTCGAAGAGCCAGGTCTTGAGGAGTCTTCTGAAGGCGAGTAGGTCTTGGGTCTGTCGTAGGTGAGTTGGGAGGGTGTTCCAGGTTTTGGCGGCGAGGTAAGAGAAGGATCTGCCGCCGGCGGTCGTGCGTTGGATGCGGGGGACCTCTGCGAGGGCGAGGCTGGCGGAGCGGAGCTGGCGGGTGGGGGTGTAGAAGCTGAGTCTGCTGTTCAGGTAGGCTGGTCCGGCGTTGTGGAGTGCTTTGTGTGCGTGGGTGAGGAGCTTGAAGGTGATCCTCTTGTTGATGGGGAGCCAGTGCAGGTCTCTCAGGAGGGGGGTGATGTGGCTGCGGCGGGGGGCGTTGACGATCAGTCGGGTGGAGGCATTTTGGATGCGTTGTAGCCGCCGCTGGTGTTTGGCTGGGATTCCCGCGTAGAGTGCGTTGCTGTAGTCCAGTCTGCTGCTGACGAGGGCCTGTGTCACTGTTCTTTTTGTTTCGGTCGGGATCCATTTGTAGATCCAGGGGAGCAAGCGTAGGGTGTTGTAGCAGGAGGAGGAGATGGCGTTGACTTTCTTGGACATGGAGAGGGAGGAGTCGAGGATGAATCCTAGGTTGCGTGTGTGGTCTGTTGGTGTCGGTGCTGTCCATAGAGCGGTCGGCCACCAGGAGTCGTCCCAGACTGAGGGGGTGGGTCAGAGAATGAGGACCTCCGTCTTGTCCGAGTTCAGTTTCAGACGGCTGCTCCTCATCCAGTCGGCGATGGCCTTCATGCCCTCGTGAATTTTGGTTTTGGCGGTGTGGGGGTCCTTGGTGAGGGAGAGGATGAGCTGGGTGTCATCGACGTAGGAGATGATGTTGAGGTTGTGGTGGCGGGCCACTTGTGCGAGGGGGGCCATGTAGATGTTGAACAGCATCGGGCTGAGGGATGAGCCCTGGGGGACGCCCCAGATGATGTCGGTGGCTTCTGACCGGAAAGGTGGGAGGCGGACGCTCTGGGTTCTGCCGGAGAGGAAGGACGTGGTCCAGTCAAGGGCCTTCTCTTGGATTCCGGCGTCTTGGAGGCGTGTCTTTAGAGTGCGGTGGCAGACAGTGTCAAATGCGGCTGACAGGTCCAGGAGGATGAGGGCTGATGATTTGCCGCTGTCTAGTTGGCGTCTGATGTCGTCTGTGACGGCGATGAGGGCTGTCTCGGTGCTGTGGTTTCATCTGAGTCTGAGTCCAGGATGTTGATGTCTTCAAGGTGGCGGGTCAGTTGAATGTTGACGATTTTCACGATGACCTTTTCCGGGAACGGGAGCAGGGAGATTGGTCGGAAGTTCTTGAGGTCCTTGGGGTCCGCCTTGGGTTTTTTGAGGAGAGCGTTGATTTCGGCATGCTTCCAGCTTTCCGGAAATATCGCTTTTTCGAAGGAGATGTTGATGACCTTCCGTAGTTGGGGTGCGACGATGGCCGCGTCTGCTTTGTTGAATATGTGGTGTGGGCATGGGTCTGACAGAGATCCTGAGTGGATGGAGTTCATGATCTTGCGTGTCTTGTCATCGTTGGTGTTGGCCCAGGAGGTCTGGCCGTTGGCGCTGTTGGTGATCGCGGGGGGGGGGGTGGAGTCGTGCATCGTTGGAGCGGTTGTGGAGTTGAAGCTGTCGTGGATGTCAGCGATCTTGCGGTGGAAGAAGATGGCTAGTGAGTCACACAGTTCTTGTGAGGGCGGGATGTCGTTGGGGCTGGCGTCGGTATTGGAGAGTTTTTTCACGATGCGGAAGAGCTCTTTACTGTTGTGTGCATTGTTATCCAGGCGTTCTTTGAAGGAGGATCTCTTGGCTAGTCTGATGAGGTGGTGATGTCTGCGGGTGGCGTCCTTGTGGGCTGTGTGGTTTTCTGGCGTTCGTTTGTAGAGCCATTTCTTCTTCAGCTTGCGGCAGGCGCGTTTGGAGGTCAGGAGCTCGTCGGTGAACCAGGTGGCTCTCCTGCTGGCGTGGGTGTGGGATGGTCTCTTGAGTGGGGCGAGGGTGTTGGCGCAGTCATCGATCCACTGTCTGAGGTTGCGGGCTGCGGCGTCGGGGCAGGTGGGGTTGATAGGTGGGTTCTGAGGGTGGTGGTCAGCTGGTCTTCGGTGACTTTGTTCCAGCAGCGGCGCGGCAGCTGTTGGGTGCGATGGTGTGTGGTTGGTTTTTTGAAGGTGAAGTGGATGCAGTGGTTGTCAGTCCAGTGGGGTTCGGAGGTGTGGTCGAAGGTGATGTGGGTGCTTGTGGAGAAAACGGCGTCCAGCGTGTGGCCTGCGGCGTGGGTGGGTGCGGTGACGAGTTGTCTGAGGCCGAGGTTGGCGAGGTTTCCGATCAGAATGGCGGAGTTGGCATCGTTGTTGTTCTCGAGGTGGAAAAACAGGTCCCCGAGGAGGATGTAGTCCATGGAGGCGAGTGTGTGGGTGCTGGCGAGGTCGGCGATGGAGTCGCTGAACTGAGCCCGGGGTCCGGGGGGTCTGTAGATGAGGGTGGTGTTGGGGTCGGTGTGGATCCGGAAGTGCAGGTGTTCGGCGGTCGTCTGCGTGGGTGGTGACCTTGAGGGTGGACTTGTAGACGATGGCTTTTCCTCCTCCGATTCCATTGGCGCGGTCACTGCGGGTGATCTTGTAGCCGTCCGGGATGGCTATGGCGATGTCGGGTGCCGAGGAGTCGTTCCACCAGGTCTCGGTGAGGAAGGCCACGTCTGGAATGAAGGTGTCGAGCAGGTCCCAGAGCTCGACGGCGTGTTTGCGTGCAGAGCGGGTGTTGAGCAGAAAGCAGCGGAGGTGGTTGGGTCTAGTTCTAGGAGGTTTGGTGGGTTTGTCGCAGGTGAAGCTGCAGGTGCGGCAGGAGAAAAGTCCGTGGGTCTGCTTCGGGGCGGCCTGGAAGCAGGTCTTGTGTCGGCCAGCATTGAGTGCGTGGAGGGAGTCGGCGTCGTATCTGAGTCTGGTGTCGTGGCGAGCGTGGGGTCCAGGGGTTCTGGCGCTGGGCATGGTCCAGGCGCAGACGGGCGCAGACAGGCTTGCCTTAGGTGCGCCCGCTGCACGCGGCCTGCAGCGGCCTCCATTATGAAGGGGGCGAGGGAGGGAGGATCAGCTGGGAGGGGGAGCGGGAGCGAATCGGGGGCGGGGGTGGGGTCACAGGGGAGTCAGTGGCGGGAGCGGGAAAGCCTGGAAAAACAGCGGGAAAGAAGGCGGAAACACAGAGGCAGCAAGGGGGACGCTGACGTGGTGGGGAAGCGACCTGGCCTCTGAACAGGGTCGAGGGTCGCTCCCTTAGTGCGCAGCGGCCTCCATTATGAAGGGGGCGAGGGAGGGAGGATCAGATGGGAGTGGGAGCGGGAGCGAATCAGGTGCGGGGGCGGGGCCTCAGGGGAGGCAGCGGCGGGAGCGGGAAAGCCTGGAAAAACGGCGGGAAAAAAGGTGGAAACACAGAGGCAGCAAGGGGGATGCAGAAGCGGTGGGGGAGCGACCTGGCCTGTGAACAGGGTCGAGGGTCGCTCCCTTAGTGCGCAGCGGCCTCCATTATGAAGGGGGCGAGGGAGGGAGGTTCAGCTGGGAGGGGGACCGGGAGCGAATCAGGCGCGTGGGGCGGGGCCGCAGGGGAGGCAGCGGCGGGAGCGGGAAAGCCTGGAAAACGGCGGGAAAGAAGGCGGAAACACAGAGGCAGCAAGGGGGACGCTGACGCGGTAGAGGAGCGACCTGGCCTGTGAACAGAGTCGAGGGTCGCTCATCCCAAACCTCCTTCTACTGCTATGACCTCCAAAACAAAAACGTATTCCATAAATCCTTCCCTTCTATCCCTCCTCTATCCTTTTCAATCCAAATAACAAACTAGCGGTTCCACCACTCAAATTAATTTCATATTTCCCTATACTAATTCACCACTAATCCTTTATGGGTTCCAGAGTAGCGTGCTACCAGCTAAAAAAGCACTTCAACTCCTCATCAGGGGTACCAAGCGCCATATAAATGCAAACCTTTTTACCTTTCTACCTCTTCTACTGCCTTGCTATCCTTCTCAATCCAAATAACTGACTTACATATCCACCACTCAAATTACTTTCATATTTCACTACACTAATTCATCACTAACACTGTGTGGGTCCCAGAGTAGCGTGCTACTCATCGAAAAAGCACTTCAACACCCCATCAGGGGTAGCAAGCGCTATATAAATTAAAACCATTTTCCCTTCTCTTTCCCTCCACTATCCTTCTCAATCCAAATAACTGACTAACATGTCCACCACTAAAATTACTTTCATATTTTCACTATACTAATTTACCACTAATCCTTTATGAGTTTCAAAGTAGCGTGCTACATGCCGAAAAATCGCTTCAACACCCCATCAAGGGTAGCAAGCGCTATATAAATGCCAACTTTTTTCCCTCTTCTATCCCTCCACTATACTTCTCAATCCAAATAACTAACTAACATATCCACCACTCAAATTACTTTCATATTTTCACTATACTAATTCACCACTAATCCTTTATGGGTTCCGGAGTAGCGTATTACTCACAGAAAAAGCGATTTGATTCCTCGTCAGGGGTAGTAAGCGCAATATCAATGCAATTACAATACAATACATCCAATGGCTTACAGCCAGCCCATAGCTTACCATTCGTTAGCTTCAGTATCACTCTCATTTTACTTGCGGGCGTCATGTCCTCTTCTTGGGCCCAATTCACAAAGGTAAACTTAGACATTTGGTCTAACCTTAGATCAAACAACTAAGCAGGGCCGGATTGGCTACCGGGCTTTCCTTAATAAACAATGCAAAACAAATGTTTTAAAAAGTATGCTTTAAAACTATTTGTTTTGCATTGTTCATGTAGAAGCGCCAGCAGCTCCCCAGCAAGAAAATCAGCCCCTCAGTATTGAACCGAGACCCAACCCTGTCACCCCAGCAAAATATGCCTGGCAGCCAGTCCGGCCCTGCATCTAAGTTTATCCCTTTGGGAATTCACAAAGGGCATTTATAAGTACTATCTTTATGTCTGCACTTGGGACGGATCTCTGCCTGAGTGTGGACATAAAGATAGTACTCGTAAAAGGACTTTGTGAATTCCCATAGTCGTAAACTGAGATGGTTGGTCTTCGCTTCCACTCATCCACCTTTAATGTAGCTTCTTTTTCCTCCCACCGACAATCCTGTACTCTACTCCACTGCACTCTACTCTACACCAATGCACTCTACTCTATGCGAGTGCACTCTAGACCAGTGCACTCTAACCCGTACACTCTATCCCACTCTACTCTGCACCACTCTATTCTACTGCACTCTACGCCACTCTATTCTACTCTGCACCACTCTTTTGTATGCCCCAGTACTTTAACCCACTCAGCTGTACTCTGCACCACTCTTCTCTACATCACTGCACTCCAGTCCATTACACTCTGCTCTATGCCACTGCACTCTGTTAAGCTCTACACTACTTCACTCTACTCCATTGCACTCTAGGGTAGTGCACTCTACACCAGGGCACTCTACCCCCTCTACTCTGCACCACTCTATGCTACTGCACTCTATGACACTGTACTCTACACCACTGCATTCTACTCTGGCCCACTCTATTCTACACCACTGCACTCTATGGCTTTGTACTCTACTCTGCACCACTCTACTCTATGCTACTTCAATCCATGCAACTGCACTCTACACCACTGCACTCGACTCCGCGCCATTCTATTCTACACCACTGCACTCTATGCCATTGTACTTTCCTCTGCACCACTCTACTCTATGCCACTGCACTGTACAGCGCTGCACTCATTGCCACTGCACTCTACTTTGAAGTGCTCTACTCTACGCCACTGCACTCTAAGCCACTCTATTCTTCTATGTACCACTGCACTCAATGCCACTGCACTCTCTGCTACTCTACTGTGCACCACCCAACTCTACTCCACTCTCCTCTACTCTGCACCACTCTATTCTATGCCACTGCACTGTACGCCACTCTACTCTGCACCACGCTACTCTACACCACTACACTCTACACCACTGTACTCAACATGAATTAACTCTACTCTGCATCACTTTACTCTATGCCACTACCATCTTTGCTACTGCACTCTACTCTACTCTACTCTGCACTGCTCTACTCTATGCCACTGCACTCCACACCACTGAATTCCACACCACTGCACTGTACACCACTATAGTCTACTCACTACCACTCTACTCTGTGCCACTGCACCCCACACCACTTTACTTTATACCACTCTACACCACTGCACTTTATACCACTGCACTCTACAACACTCTACTCTGCACCACTCTACTTTGTGGCCCTGAGCTCTATACCACTCTACTTTACTCTGCACCACTCTACTCTATGGCACTGCACTCTATGACACTCTACTATACTCTGCACTTCTCTACCATACCCAACTGCACTCTATGCCACTCTACTCTTCTTGTCAGGGACTGTCCCGGGCTGTCTGGGACATAGTCGGGGACTTGGACAAGGACTGGGGATTCAGTAGAAAATGTAAGCAGAAAGATGAGCACAGCGATGCCCAGGATCACACAAGAGGTCAGAGGAGAAAAGGGATCCAAAGGGGAAGCCTGCATATGGAACAAGATAGCTAGACCTCAGAAAGGGTAGACACTCAATAGGCGATTTAGCATTCAGAATAACTACACCCAGGACAGATGTGCAAGACATATATATATATAAAATAACATTAACAAAAAAGGGGATGTGGGGTAAAGCACTCAGGAGCTCCACACGGTAAGACTGAAGGTCCGTAATTTCCTTGTCCACAATTGCTGTTACAGATACTGACTGCAAATGCCACCATATAATCGATATGCATGCAAAGGCAGGGTCTGTGGAGCTGATACCTATAGTGATACTATAAATGTAACTCAAAGACAATAATCACAGTGAAGCTCGTCATGAGCACACGAGCACTGTGCTGCATGACGAGCTGAGCTCGTCATGAGCACCAGAGCCCTGCGCGCGCCCCCACCTCCCCCAGCACAGCGGGGGGAATGTGCCCAGCAGGGAAGGAGTTAAGTTTGTACAGCAGATTTCATTCATTTCCTCAGTTTCCTGTTCTCTCACAGAGATGCTGCTCAGTTACAGGTGTTACTGTAGATCATGGGTACTCAAACATTTTCCCAGGGGCCACAAAGTTTCGTCTTAGAGGTGACCAAGGGAAGCACTGTTGCCAGCTGGGCGAGTGGGGATAAAGTGGGTGTAGTGGAAGCGAAGCATGTATACCTAGTGGCTGAACTCAATTGCACAATGTGAAAGCAAAAATCCTGGGATGAATCCTGGCTTTTCCACTTGACCAAATTGGGTGATCCTGGGAAATTGTTTTATTTAAATTTCCCTCCTTTTTCTTCATTATCACATATAAGTGGACCTCGAAAAACATGACTTCAGGATGCGTGCTGTACAAAACCCTCTCCTGTGCCTGGATGTAATTACTGGGATTGTTGTCAGGGTAGGGGTGGGAAGCATGAACGTTTCTAAATTCATGTTTGAAAACCATCACTTAAAAAAAAATACTTCTGAATGCAGTGCTATAATTTGATTTACTAAGGTTAAATGGTTCTGCAGGTCAATGAAATGCACTTTTTGAATTTTGAAAAGACGATCGTATTTTAACACATTTGCTGTCTTTAAAAATGATGGGGTTCCCAAAGTTAAAGGCCTTGTTACTTCCTTTCCCTAACTGCAATTAACCTTTAAATAATTGCTTGCTGTATATTTAGATTTTTTAAATGCTATTGCTGAGTCAAGAAAACAGCAGCCCAGTGCTGCTGCTGCCTAGGGGGCTGCAGGTAAAGGTCAGGAGGGCCGCATTTCGCCCCCTGGCAGTACTTTGAGTATCACTGCTGTAGATGAAGCTCCAGCAGTGCAGGGCTAGTGCGCGCATTGGTCCAGTTCACGTCAGTTTAAACTTTCACCATTTGGTGGGATCTGTGAAGCAATCTCACACAGCGGCACTAGTCTTAAGCCGTAGTAACCTCCCTAGGCAGGGTGCTTAGACGGGCCAGTGGGCCTCCAACCTGGCTGTCAGTAGGCGGATGTCTTTAGCATTAGCATTCTCTGGTTGATCAGGACTACAGAATCACCAGTAATAATAAGTCTTTAACATCAGCAGCAGGACCAGCCTTTTGGGGACAGGGCAGGATGCCAGTAACACAAGGATGCTCGACAATTCAAAGTCTTGACACAGTTCTCAGCAAAAACCACTCAGGAGGGTGCTGGGGACCCTGCACACATTATTGGTGACACCTGACCTTGCTCCCTTTCAGTTGTCTGCTTCCTCTGGTTGATCTTCAAACTGGGAACAAGTTGGGCTTCTCCTGGACAGACAGCCTCTCATCCATGGCAACCCACTGTCATTTACAGACCACATTGAAATGGCCTCTATATTTGCAGACATACAGTTTGTGTGATAAAACGATATTGCACACAAATGATCATTGTGCATCACCAAGTAAATTGTCTTGATTTGTTTTGATCCTATTAAAGTAATTGGTTTCTATACACTTCAGAATTGCAAAACAATGTGCTTCCCATGTTGCTATCCCAACTACTGAATGTGTACAGTTCATTTACAGGTGTTTACAGATGTTTTCATTTTGTTGTGTGTAACAAAAAATGACATCCCACAGCCTCTCCTTTCAAGCTCTCTGTACCCCAGGAAGATTGTCACAGAATACTGTAGTTTTCCTTTCTCTCTAAGTGAGAGGAGCTTGTAAACTCGAATTCCTATGTTAAAAAACAGATGTAGCAATTTGTCAGAAAACAAAGTGTGTCAATCAGTAGCAGCTGCTACCAGACCTGGGTGGTGAGGTAGAGGACAAAAAAAGAAAACACAAATAAACACTTACCTGAAATGGCCACCACATCTCCTTCATCCCCCGTCACTCCAAAATCTTCCTGCACTCCCGGCCAATAGCAGGAAGCACCCGACTTCCCAGCCTCCCCATAACCGATCACAACGCTGCAATTTAGCATTTGATTGGTCTGAGCGCTGTGGATCTGAGCTCTGATGGGGATTGGGAGGGTTTGCCTGTTCCTCATCAGGCTGTGCAATGCAGCCTGGTGGGGAAGATGTGAAGCGCACAGGACATTTCAGGAGTAAAAACAATTCCTCTCCTTACTCCGCCAGCCCTGCTCCGCCTGAAAGCCACTGAAGTATATAGGAACAATAAAATGATAATACCAATAGTGATTATCATTTTATTTTCCCTTTTTTTCAGTGGGGCGACGCTCTCCGCCTTGGGGGCCGATTACGATTTCATTAGGAAACTCTTCTGACTGAATCGGTTTTGGAAACGTTTCCGACTGACTTGGGTTCTGCGAGTCCGACTGACCAATTATGAGGCTTTCCAAAATTGTTTGGTCGGACTCGCATTGACTTTAATGGGATCCTGTGTTCCGAACAAGAACACAGGCTCCCATTGCAAAAACGTGTGACTTGGGAAAACCATGCAACTTGTGACGGGCACCCCATGGAGCCTCCCATACTGTGCATGGTTGGAAAGAGGGGTCCCATGGGTACCTCCAAGAGCCTCAGTCGGAGGGCCCCGGGTGAAGGGAGGCCTGCCACAGGCCCCCAAAGTCAGAAACCGACAGCCGGTTCGTGTTGGGCAGACCGAATCAGAAAGCTGTCCAAATCAGTCATCGTAATCGCTTATTCTTAAACCGTATTCATATAGCTGTACGATTCGGCTCTGATTGACTCAAGTTGTCCGAATGCCGTTCTGAACCGATTCAGACAGCCCCAACGGGTTCCTTGCATTGTAAACAGTCATCCAGAAAGGTGTCCAAAGGTGTCCACTTTGGTCGGAAACATCGGTTCAGAATCGGACTCGCCGAATCCAAATCCCGTTCGGAGCCTTTTCGGACGGCAGTGTAATCGACCCCTTAGTGGAGGAGCCTCCACTGGTGTCAATGACCTCTGTCTTTGAAGTGCAAATATGACAAGATAAATACAGAATTTATAGGCATCTTTATTTATTGCTTGGACCTTCACGACCTTGGGAAACAATAGTTTAAACTCAAATTTGAAACTTTTCATTATGACTTCATTGTTTTACAAAGCCACACAGTGATTTGAGGCCTGGGAATCAATTACTGGTGCACCATACTCTGTACTTTTTTCCAGTGCTTAGTTTTACTCATTAATATTTAAAATAACATTGCGCATTCACGGAAATAGTTAAAATCACTTACTTTGTTATATAAAGTCAGCAAAGGCGCCTTAACCGTAGGTGTATGCTTATCAAGGAACAATAATCAAATATATCCTGCTTTCTCAATTTTATCTCACACAAATGTTAAATATCTTGGGCACTTGTTTCACATAATGTGCCCCAGAGCTGTAAACACCAGGATTGCCCAATTGTATGTTTTACAAATTGGAGCCTTCGTGCATTATCACTTCACCAGTTTGTTTTTTTGACCTGTAGGCAACAGAACACTCCGTGGGTACTCGTATGCTTGACACTCTGCACAGTTCTTGTCTCTAGGGGGCATATTATCAAGGGGGTTTATCTCCGCTTTTTTGGCTTTAAAAGCCAAGAAAGCGGAGATAAAATTATCTCCCTATTACCAAGCTGTCGCTAACACCAGTTAGTGACAGCTAATAGGAGATAGCGACCATCTTGGGCCCCGCTTTGCATGTCAGTGATATTTATCACTAATGACATGCAAAGTGGGCGTGCCAAGATGTTAGCGACTGGAAACAGTCGCTAACATCGCTATCTCCTATTACCAACTTTTGGAGATATTCGCGCTAAGCGCGAATATCTCCAAAAGCTAACACCTGCCCTGAGCAGTTCTTCACCATGTTATCCAATGGGAGGTGGATAACATGGCTAAGAGCATTTGCTCGAAAATGCATGAATATCGCTGACTTTTCAGCGATATTCATGCATTGCGGCCGTTTTTTATCGCATTTGCGATAAACCTTGCTAATAGCAAGGTTTATCTGCGATAAAAATCGCCGATGTGCGGCGATAATTTTTGTCTCTAAACAAGTTAGAGACAAAAATTATCGCTAGTTGTTGGTAATATGCCCCTATGTTCGCTAGATCTCGCCTAGCCATTCCCATGTTCCAGCACCCAGGAGTTGTCCCACTACCTCTCTAGGGATAGGTAGCAGCATGTCCTGCAAGACTGCGATGTTGGTCGGACTGGCCTATAGGGCAATCTTGCAGTGCCCAAAGGGCTGATCACATATGTAAGTGTGTAGGCCGATTTTTGGCGGTTTGTGGGCCTATTTGTGGTCTGGTGGGCTGTTTTTACTGTTGATTTTCCTGAAATATCCACAAATAGTTCCTGTATCATGCATGCATTCAGGATGTTTCCCATACCTTTGCAAAATACCTATACAGTATCTCTTTACAAGTTCAAAAGTACCCAATGTGCAAATGTGGGAAATGATATTTAGCTATCTGATTTGCTTATAGGGGTTACTTTTATTCTGGTGTCAGTGCCTATTTTCTGTTCCATTCCTACCCTGCCTGTGACGTGTTCTATATAGGAGGTTGACAGAGACGTGCCAATTGAGTGATTTTGAGTCCCATTTGAGGATCCCTGGATTCTACAAATGTCATTGATTAGCTTACAGTAGTTCTCTCCCTACAGTGCACATTTAAAGTATGGTGTGTCATAGTGTTATTAAGAGACATTACAGAGGCTTCAAAGACGATTTTTATTCATGATTTACGTTGGGTTTAGCAGATCCTCCACTCATACCTTATTATTATTGCACATCATTAAATGTACATGTGTACAATTTTGTAAGTGGTATATTTGGTTCACTGGAGCTACTTATCTATCTATTTATTTTGATTCTTCCTCAGTTCCTTGTGCACTTGCTTTTAGTAGTAACAAGAACCAGAAGTCCTGTCTGCCATACCATGCCTTCCAAGCAAAGGTGTCTTTGGGGCAACAGGCTCGGAGGCAGAAGTGGATCGTTGTATATTTATGTTCAATTTTGTCTGTAATGCCTAGACCAAACATACCTCCATAACAGCGCTGACTGAAAGGCATATTTGACTGGATTCAAAGGGCCTCATTTATGAGGTCTTGCGTCAGTTTTGCGCTTCCGATGTGTCACTTTTTATGACGCATCAGTGGCGTAAATCATGCCTCCTGTTGCGCACTATTTTCAAAGTGACGCATCTAAGCAGAGGCGTCACTTAGTAAAACCCTGCGCTACATTATACCTGCGTCAGGTATAATGTCCCCGCAAAAAGCCTCGTAGAAGTGACGCAGTGAAATCTATGCGATTTCACTGGGTCACTTCTAGGACGGCGTTGCGTCAAAATCTTGTGCCTGCCTCACAGCAGGCGTAAGACTGACGCAGGCCCTTTCACATGGGGCTTGCCCCATGTGAAAGGACGCTTTGCTGGAGTTGTGTCACTTTTATGACTCACTCCAGCAATGCATCACTTTTGCGCTTACAGATACGTCAGAAATACTGATGTATCTGTAACTCCTTGTGACATGATGCATCATACATTAAATATGACGCATCAGGTATGTCGCAAGGAGTGCGCACTGAGAAGACACGCATCGCTGCTTTCACGCAGCGATGCGTCATTTTTCATAAATGAGGCCCAAAATATTTCCGAGTGACTAAGTTATTGTACATCAGTTCATGGACGTTTTAAGGCGGGCAAAATGGGCCATTGCCAAAGGCCCAAACTTTCCAAGGGGCAGGCTACCAAAGTGACGGTTCACTCAAGCTCACTTCTATGTATTTTTGTATCTTCACCTTTAACATATAATTCAATATTGTTAGGCAGCACGGGGCTTGAATTAGCAAAATATGGGTTATAAATTCAAAGTTGTTTCAAACAGGAGCTTCTAGAACATTTCTTGCCCGGGCCCCCAGAAATCCTTAAGGTGACATTGTTTCTGTAACTCTTTCAACAAGCAGTAGTTCAACTTTTTTGCCAAAATGCGAAATTCACAAAACGTGCCTGAAGGAAAATGTCCACCAGTTTATGTGGAATTAGTTCTGCAGGGTAGCTTTCATAGAATGTACTGGTTCATATGGAATTTTGCTCAGACAGAAACTGGCGTGAACTCTACAAATTTCGCAGATACAAAAAATATAAAAAGTTGCAATATTCGCAATTGTTCTCATTTGTGCTTTTTGCGAGAGAAAAAAATGCCCATGCCAAAACTCATCACACACTTGTTTCTGAATATATTTCTTGTTTTAGTGTTTGTGTTTAATGTTTGCCATAAACTCTTGCTCCACAGACACGTTTTTCTCCATAAATCTTTTTTAGGCTGTTCTTTGTATGTGCAATATTTTTTGACTAGCTACTTCCAAGGATGGTGGCATGATTTCGCCATCTGACAGGTCACAAGAGCCACTGAGAGGACCATCTGGAGACACTATTTCTGTTTCATTTCCAAGAAGAACAGCTGGAATGTACGCTCCGGATCTATGAGCATGTTAGCTGGAGAAATGCGAGCAACTGACTCTGGCAGCACACCAATTCACAACTGTTCGTAGCACATTTTTCGATTGTATTCAGTTTCTTGCTTATATGGGATGTGTTGTTATTTTTCAAACAAGTTCAATCCTAGTGAGTTGCAATTTTTTGAATTTTCAAGTGTGGGTTAGAGACGGTGTTTTGGCGAGACTTCTTCTTCTATTGAAGTGTCATAAAAATGTTGCTTCTGACCACCAAAAATGTAGCAAGGGTTATGATATGGCTTGCTTAAACCATTTCATTTCTTGACTGTGATTGATAGCGTTTTGTTTGAGCATTTTTGTATATCCACACAAAAATGTCCGCTTTAGTGCTAGGGGTGGTAGGTCAACCCCTGTTTTCATTTCTGGTTTATTTTATTTATTTTTGCAGTGGCCCATTGTTTGCTTTTTTGCAATGCAACTTAAAGACAGAAGTAGTTTCACTTTTTTTTTTACTTTTGCCATAATGCCTATTGCGAATGTATGCAAAAAAAAACAATAACAAAATGACTGGGGTGTCATGCCCTGACCTATTGATTTCGACAATGTTTGTTTTGTTTCTTCCACAAACCTGAATAAAGAGTACTGTTTGAGTAAAGTTAATATCATCCCTATTCTTTTAGATTCAGAAATCACAGGCGTTTACATCACATTAATCTACATGAACCACTACGAATATGAACTCTAATTCATTATTACCCATGCCATATGTTATGTTGTGTTGTATAATGTTACATTATGCTATGTTATGTTATGCTATATGATCCATCCAACTCTGGGTGAACCCCCTTACCATTTGTATCCGATGGACCTCTTTCCCCGGATGACAGGTAATGGGTGTAGGCACTTCATCAATCAATTTAATTAACAGTGCAACCCATTTCACTGTACAAGGACCGGGAATAAATGGTTATAGTTAAGAAGGTGCATTACAAGTTAGCAGTTCGGATAAGATGGATAAATGTCAATACCATGCTGCAAAGATACAGAATAACAACTGGGTAACCCAACCTCCTAAAGAGGTTCCGGAGTACCAGAAAAAGGCAGACAAGAAGTTCAGTCACAGCTATACAAAAGATCAAAAGCATAATTTGATACTCAGACAGGAGTGTATGGTTGTCTCTTCTATATATGAGTGAAGCCTAAAATCATTTGGATTGAGTACAAGCTAAAGAGGATGGTTTAAAACTCTAAAGGGATCTAAAAATCAGGGAATTGCAGAAAAATAGGAAAATGCAGAGAGTGCAGGAATGCTTCAGCATTTCAGAAGCTCCATCACCAATGTTTTTTTAAGCATTTTTATTACATTTGGTAGCTATATAGAACTGTTATGTTATGTTATTTTTTTTTAAGCATTTTTATTAAGATTTGGTAGGTATATGTTATGTTATGTTATTTTTTTTTAAAGCATTTTTATTAAGATTTGGTAGGTATATGTTATGTTATGTTATGTTATTTTCTTTAAAGTATTTTTATTAAGATTTGGTAGGTATATGTTATGTTATGTTATGCTATTTTCTTTAAAGTATTTTTATTAAGATTTGATAGGTATATGTTATGGTATGTTATGTTATGTTATGTTATGTTATGTTATGCAGATCTATAGAGTGCAGTATCACCTGGGAAAGTATCAGGGTAAACAACTGCTTCATTTCAAGTGGTCCACTCATAGTATTGGTAAGGAATGTTTCACCGGAGCACTTTGGAGGCTGACAATTTCCAGATGAAGTACTGAGCAAAAACACTTTGGAGTAAGTACAGAAATACTGATTCCAGCATGTTATCTGAAGCCCTCCATGAAGATGTTGATGACCATGGTATAAGTAGCTCTGGTGAGGGCACAGAGGAGGAACTTTTTGTAATTCTGAAGTGTGATGGAAACATTTGAGGTGGATCAAAACAAATGAAGACACTTTGGGACTGATTACGATGGCGGTCGGACCACAACCGACTGCTCATCAGTGGCAGTCCGACTGCCATCTGCTGCTGTGGTTCGACCAATGCATTACAATACATGCAGTCGGAGGGACTGCCCAATGCTTTCTGACGGCCTTGTGGGAAACTATTCATAATACCTCAATGTCGACGGCTCCATCATCGGGATTATGATGTCGGTTTCCGACAGCCATTCCATGTCGACCTTTCCGACATGGAAAGGCTGTCAGAAAGCGACGTTAGGGGCCCCTAGCAGTGCCCCCTTCCCTCCTGGCCCTCCACATTTGGGCCTGGGTGGGCACTGAACATTCCTGCATCCTGCCACATGGTGCAGGGATGTTTGAAAACATCCAATGGAAGATGGTGCTGCTGGCTTTTTCGGCCCGCTACACAAGCTTCCTTCAAAAAATTGGTATTTCCGCTGCCCTATGGGCGGTCGTATACAGAGGCACAACTAGAGTCAAATTTCAGGGGGGCTAAGAAAACATTTCGGGGGCGGGGGGGGCTGAATCTTTAGGCAATCGGCAGAGTCGAGCTGCAGGGGCTCTTCGAAGGGGTGAAACAACAACAAAGCCCCATTAACATGCACAAGGTCTTTTAAAGACCTGTGAAGTGCTCGGGTGCGGCTGTGAGCGGGCCCGGGAAGTGTCTCATCCCGGGCTGCCACACACGACGGGGGGGGCTGAAGCCCTTTGAGGCCAATGGGTGTTGCGCATCTGGTAGTATACAAATTGGAATGTTTGAACCGCCAACCTAAAGTTGGGCGGTTCCTTTCCCGTAACAGTGTGTGTCCGCCCGATATCGTAATAAGCCCCATAATAGGTTGGTGATGAAATGGTAAATGTTCACTGCATCTCAATGTCCACACATTATCGTTATTGCGCTTTATAGACTTATCAGTAAAGCTGTACGTTTGTACAAATGTAGTGGCTATTTCAATGGAATGTGCTGCCTGTCATTTACAGTAGGGTACTACACCATGCTTTAGTGATATATTTGTGACAGGGTGCTACAGGAAGCACCACCAGCTAATTACTACCCCCTTATTACTCTCTTACTGAATACATGTGCTACGCATGTTCTTTGTGCTGTGCTTGGATTTTACACAATCCTTCAAACTTCAGTGATGTAATATTGATGGCAGCACTCCACCCTGAAAATTGTTCGAGCATCACTGCTGAATAGTGAGTGCCAGCATTTTTATATTTCCATTTAAAGCACTGGTTTTAAGTGAACCAGGTCGAACCCAGGACGTAACTTAGTCAGTAAGATTCAGGGGGTGTGAATGTAAACATTTCACAACCATAAAAGTGGGAAACACAAACACAGAAATAGATCTGACTCTGGGTCCCTAGACCCAACTACTAAGGGAAGAATGCATGAATTTACCCCTCCCTCCACCCCCCCATCCCCAGCCCCCAACGAAACCACGCTCCTGATCTTACAAGTGAAGTTAAAACGACGAATACTGAAACAAGTCAGTTTTGAAGTTCCTCAATTTTACGCAGCATAGTCAAGTAAAAAACGAATGTCTTGCTGCCACCTAGGGGTAATAAACAAAATAGCTGGATAGTTAAAATGATGTGCTACTGTACTCCAATTTCAAATTGCATTTTTGGAAACGAAATAGCAGCCTACTCTGTGAACGCTATCATTTATCAATGATGATAAAGCAACACATAGTTGTATTTTGTCACTGACTAAAAAACACTACCAGAAGATGTACAAAACTCTGGATAAATGTAAAACAATATTTGTGAGGCTTTGATGACTGAATTTTGTTAAACAATATTTTAGGGTAAAAGTATTTAATTAGTGTTTACCTTTGGGAAAACTTTTCTTGACAAAGGTGTGGAGTCATTGAAACGTCAAGATTGATGTGTTTTTTCGGCCCATCCGTAAAATATACTATTCAAACATGTAAAATGCACAATAAAGTGAGCTGGGTCCAGCCAGGACTGAGCAATGATAATACTAGATTTTGTTTTCTGAAGGGCTTTCCTACTATTTCTGTCTTCACGTCTGTAAAATAAAAAAAAAATCTGAAAGATAAACAAACCGAATGCAGGCTTAGAATCAGTATTTTTATGACCTCTGCTCCTGCTGCCACCTCGCCAAGCCAGAGTCAGAACTTCAGGAGTGGGGAAGAAGAGACGCCCGATAAAATGTCTACATACATCTTGCAGTCTACTATGTCTTCGTCAGCCTCCCTTGCAGTTGCCGTTTCCCCTCTAGTGTGCAGGTTCAGGACTAATGGAAGCAGCTGCCCTGCCCATCACCCAAACGTCCACTATAAATGCCGACAATAGGTGGCAGTGTTGCTCATTTTTTGGGTCCATGAAGCTGATCTGCAGCAACCCTCTTTCATTGTGAGTTGATTATTTGAAATGTTTTGAGTTTTTGTGTGGCGCTTCCTTAAGCCTCATGTAATTTGACACCCCTATTAGAATGCGTTTGGCACAATCCCACAGTGAAGTAGACACAGGGTTCAAGCACACTACCCCCGTCTCTATACTTTCTACGTTCCCACTACACACAATGATCCATATCCTTCTATAAATGCACCGTGGTCTACTTCGACACTAGCCCAACCCTACAATGTGCAGCACACATAGACTGTCTATCCCTTTAAAAGGGGTAATGCTACCAGTTTTCTGTACGTTTCCAAAAAACTCAGGCCAACTCACTTTTAAGCTTCTTCCCCTTCCAAGCCCATTCTCCCTGTCTTTGCCAATAGTTTTTTATGGCATATTAGAAGCAGTTTAATATTTGGTTAATAGTTACTAGGATTTGAGCAAAATGACTAAATAATTTGCTCTGGAAAGCATGTTTTTTTTCTGGTGATCCGCTTAGGTTTTACATAAAATGTGTCAAATGTATTATTGCAAATGGCACAGGATTTTAGTGATGTGTGTATGATGTCAATTATTGTATTTTTTTTCCTATTGATATTAGTTACTCTATAAAGGAAATGCTAATGTGTTGGTATGGGAATGTTCGCCTGCTTCAAGTGCCTGGCTTCGAGTATCTGGTGATGGAGCGTGATGGTTGGTGTTCTGAAAATTGTAGGGGTGCATCATAATCACTGATAGACGGCACATGCATATATTCCTATGTTGTACTAACATTTGATCATTAGAAGTGTTCAGTAATAACACGTGAAGTGTAACTGGTAGGGAAAGTGTTGTGTTATGTAAAAGAGCCAACATATTCTTCATGTTATAATAATGTAATCTATAGTATTTGATGCCATTTGCTTAAGGAAACTGCTTATATGTGATAAGGTGTATGTTTAGACATGCACCATATTAGAGTTGCACGTAGACGTGATAAAGTTGCATTTAACGTGTAGGACTACATAGGATGTTTTCGTTAACATAAGTTTGATGTGCTTTGTGATGTAATGATGTATAAAGGCCTAAATAAAATGTTCACTTGTGTGTATTTGAAAGGCCTATGCATTTCGCTCTTATGTTGGCCGATTTCTGTAGGCCTGAAATGTATTTTCCGTGGGGGCTCTGTAGTGAGGGTTTTAGAGAAACTTCATGTGCACACTGAATTTGTTCTGTTGTCACATTTCTGTTGCAGGCGGAGAAAGTTGTCTTTGTTAGTTAGAATAAAGTCTTGTTTAGGAGAGTTAGGCTCAGAAGGATGTGATACATTTTGCTGAAGAGAGCTGATAATTGGGAGCCGGTGTTCTTTCTCCTTGAGGGAGGCTTGGGAATCAAGGTCATCAAGCCAGGAGGTGGAAGCACCGACACCAAATGGAAAACCCCCTATGGAAAGTGTCCAGTGGCATGAGGTGATCTGTGGGCGTATTTTATATTTTCATGTTTTGTATTATGGATAGTGTTAAAGGGAGAAGACAGGAGAGAAGGAGATAAAAGGAGCATCTAAGAACGAGCTCTGTAGCTTGGCTACTTGAACCATACAACGTGAGTGTACTTCTTAGGAAGTCTTCCCGCGCTGACACCTTTTCCTTGTTCTTGCCTGGGAAATGCTAAGTAGGGATCCTCACGATAGTGGTAGTGTAGGGACAGACTAATGCTTTTTATTTATCTACACCAGATGAAGATCGAACATGACGTGGAGCAATCATTGCCTGCGTTCTGCTTCTGGAGATTGTCCTTCTGTTTATGATCCATCTCATTAAGTTGACCCATAGGTTTGGATTTGTATTAGTTCCCATGTGCTTCTACAACATCGAAATGAGGTGCTTGTACATTCAGTTGTTTTTGGCTATGTAATAAACCAACTAAAGTGAAATCCAGATGATTCTTCAGAGTCATAGTCCTTGTAAATTGCGATCTTGTTTGATGATTTTTTTCTCCCCTCTACACTTTTCAGCAGGCAATAAAAGGTCCATTGGCCCTGAGTTCCACAGAATTATTGAATTCTATTGCTTACTGATTTTAGTTACTCTATAAAGGAAATGCTAATGTGTTGGTATGGGAATGTTCGCCTCCTTTAAGTGCCTGACTTTGAGTATCTGGAATCTGGCTTTTGATTTTGGCCTGGTCTCATACTAATCTAGTGTGTATGAGAACAATAAGGCCTGTCCCTTGGCATGAAGGAAGTCCTGGACCTGGAGGGTTGTACAAATTATCGTTACCTGAGCTTTTAATTTGTGTCACAGAAGTGGAGGACTAATCATCTGCTCATGCAAAGATCTGCATCCAAGCCCTAACCCAGATTCTAGTGGAAACATCCCACTGTATGCTTTGTGTGTGAGCATGTGTGGTGCATACATTGCATATACATGTGAGACAGAGAAGTAGAGGCTGTGTGTTCCATTTTGTGGGCTTGTATCCTGTACATCTGCATGAAATGTAATGTAATGTATGTATACTTGTAAAGCGCACTGTTACCTCGTTACGTGGCGTCCTGGCGCTGTATACCGCTGGGGAACCCGTCCTGGCTTTCCCTGTGAGAGAGCACCCCAAGGTGAAGCCAGGCATCCCCGGCGTTGCTGGGGCCGTTGTGGAGATTAAGCAAGCTATTGCCCAGAGTTGCAGAGTGGGACCCATGGTTAGCGTAGGCACCTAAGCGAGAATTATCGAGTCCGCAGACATTGACCCAAGACCCTGCCGCGTCGGGAATTGAACCCTGGTCCCGGGCCGACCTCTGCTTCAGGGTCTGCCGCTTCTAACCAGTGAGCCACACTTCTCCAAATGGTGGTGAAGTTGTTTTCTCTGACAATGAAAGTGTATTTCTGACATTCCTGAAGAGGGAGGCAGAAGGCCTGGAGAGTGGGGAAAGAGGAAACAGAGCCCCCTTTAGAAATTCAATTAGGTCCCATTTGAGAGTGAGGGCGGCTAGTCTTCTGGAGCACTGTCTTTTGGTAGATAGTGAGGGTTGAGAATGGAACTGCATCTCTGTTGTTCCGATTGTGAAGGGTCCTTGGGGTGAGGACAGCCTTTTGTTACAAGTGGAAGAGGTGTGGCGCCGCAGCCAGGGCGACTGCCTCTGGAATCTGGGGATCACGGTTCGAACCACGGCTCCGGCAGTAGATTAGCCCAGCACCATGTGACTCTGGGCAGTAGCTTGCTTAATCTTCCCGACGGCCCCCAGCGCCTAGAGACCCTTACGGGTGATTGCTTGCGCTTTACAAATGCCTGATAGCTTGTTGTGTGGGTGTTGTCAGTCAGATACATAACCATCCCACCTCATTGTGGCTTTGTTGTGGCTGCCCAAACTGGAGGTGACCATGCTGTTATCAGCATCGCTGTACACAATGGTTGTTTCAGGAGAACAGCCTGGAGAGGACACATGCAAGAAACACCATGCAAATCAGTTCAGAGAGTGACGAACGAAAATCCTAATCTCCTCTCTGTTTGACTCTACAAAAGTAGGAACTGCTGGCCTACTTGTTATCCACTTTCCGAGTTTTCTTTGATCAAGGCAGGAGTGCACCACAGAGTACTCTGAGGACTGTTATTCACCCAGGGCTGGTGTCTGCCTGACAGACAGCTTTCCAGAGGTAAGGGGGATATCATTTGGAGTTTGATCTGGAAGGAAGAGTTGTCCTGAAACAACTAGATGCTAATCTGCCATCTGAAAGAGGGAAGGACTGTGCCAAAGCTGCAGGAGTTAATCATCTATGGTAATACAGACCAGCTATCCCTGGAGCTAAGGGGCCCTCTACCAAGAGACACTCAGGATAGCGATCTCTATGCTCCCGGATGGTAGGACAATAATCCTCCAACTGACAGAACTGCACCACAGCTCTATCCTAAAGGTATATATAATTAAACTGTGCCAGTGTGAGCCTAAAGGTGTGTCTGAGCAGCCTGCAACATGGCACTGTCCTAAAGATGTCCTTAAGTTGACAGTGTCACTATGACAGCCTGGGGTGTGACTGAGTGGACTGGGCTGCTGTGATGACTGATTGAACCAGAGCAGACTGTGCTGCAAACCCAGCACTGTGACCTGAGCTGGGATTTCCCACTTTCAGAATAGCGCCTCGAGGCAGTCCCATGACCACTGACCATATGGCTCATAACTGAACTCTCCCGGATCCCAGACATGGTCCTATGTACAGCTAGAGACCTGTGACGATCCTGGAGCCTGTTTGTCAGCACAAACTCTGAGTGGCCACAATCACTGCTACTCACAGTGAACTTGACCCAAGTGCTGAACACTCACAGCCTGTGTGTCTGTTTCAGAAGAGCGAGAGAGAGCCAGGCGCATGTTGTGGGTCTCTGTCATGGACAGTACTACCAACAAAAGGGGGAACCGTGAAGGACTATGTTTAACGGGGTCCAGTGTACAAGTCCGAACAACTAGTGACACAAGAAGGGTACAAAGTTCCCCGATAGGAATGTGAAGAACAGTGTGTGTATAGTGTAGAGGACAGAAGAAAGGGGAGGAAATTCCCTTTTTGGAACTAAAACCCTCACACACCCAGCAAGCTAGGTGTCATGCTTCATCATATGAGTTCTGCTCCTCGTCAGACCTGGCGCTGCAATGTCTGACGGGCTCCCTTAAAGGGGCTCTTTATCGGAGATCTTTTGTTCCCGCCATATGGTGTATGCGTGTAAGAGGGCAGGAGGAAGTGTAGTTGTGAAGTGAAGGTGGGTTAAAAAGAGGTGAGTCAATCCACAATGAACTTTATTGGCGTGGTTGACTCCCTTGGTTAAAAAGGGTGGGAGGGGAGATGTATACCGGTGAAGATTCACAGCAAAATATCTACAACCCTCAGGTCAGGTCAACATGTTTCTTGCCGTCATGGCAATTCTTCAGGACCTAAGTGCTCAGTACTACACAGTGAAAAAATATATACAAGTAGTATAAATTACAACCTCATTCTGTAGGTCAGTAAATCGGCAGGCCGAATGGTCCTACTCTAGTGATGCGACCCTGGGAGGTTCCCTAAGGTGCCCCGCAGACTGCTCCCGTGGGACCGGCACAATCGGGTATAGTACCTTGGCGGCGCGCGGTCCAGGCCGTCCAAACCTACCCCCACGCACAGCGCCTGGTCAGGGCGCGGAGCCGCTGGTACTACGACAAAGTTCAACAGTGTTGAGACTGATAGAGCGTGATAGTGCTTTAAAATTGTAGGGATGTATCATAATCATGGATAGTCTGCATCCGCATATATTCTTGTGTTGTATTAATGTGTGATTATTAGACCGTGGTGTAATAATGATGGGATGTTACAGATACACATGTATTTGTGCCATGCAAAGAGAAATGAATTGACATTCATGATTGAAAGTGTAATCTTTAGTCTGCTGGAATTGCTGAACGAAAAGTGTCTGTGTAATTAAATGCATTTTAGTTTAAAGGTGCACCAAGATGAAGATTGCACATAATGTGAGGTGTTTAACGTGTATTAACCCCTTCGACGCTCATGACGAGCCCAGCTCGTCATGTAGGGCCCATTGATTTCAATGGAAAGTCAATGGACCTACATGCATACCCCTTAGCAGCCAAGTGGTTAATTGTTGATGCTGTAGTGCAAAGCATTATTAATTTGATTGTATAATTTGATGTGTAAAGGCCTAAATTAAATGATCACGTTGGAATGTGAAAAGCCCATTTGTTTATTATTACATTGGCCAAACTGTGTAGGCCCGAAAATGTATTATCCCTGGTGTGCTCTCGCATTTAGAAGTAGTCAGCGAATTTCATGTGTATGCAAGGATGTTCTGTTCCCACGTTTCAGTTGCATGAGGAAGAAGCTGCCTTTGTTATTTAGAACGAACGCCTTTTGTTTTAGGAGATAGGCATGGGGGAGCTGCGCAACATTGTATGTGGAATGCCGACAATTGGGAACCAGTGTTCTTTCTCGCTGAGAAGGCCTGGGAATCAAGGTCAGCTGAAGCTCCACGGAGAAGACGGTGGAAAACTACCTAGGAGAGATGTCCATTAGTAAGGTGATTTGTGGGCATGTTCTACATTTTCGCAGTTTGTATTAGGGAAAGTGCCTCGAGGGAGGAGAAGGAGAAGGAGACAGGATGAGTTAGGAGAAGGGGTTTGGAGATTGATCTGGAAAGGAGCATCGTAGAACGAGTTCTGTAGCGTCGGCTACCTGATGTACTCTGTTAATGTGCTACCTAGGAAGTCTTCACAAGCTGACACCATTTACTGATTCGGACTGGGAAATGCTAAGTAGGGATGTCACCTTCGAGATAGTGTAGAGATAGTCTAATGTTTTTTCTCCTTTAAGAACTGATGAAGTATGACTATAAAATGTTGGAGCAGACCTTGCTTGTGTCCTATTTCGGGAGTTGTTCATTCTTTTCATGATCCACCGAAGCAGTTTGATCCGCAGATTTGGTTTTGTATTAGTTCCTATGTATTTCTACAACCTCGTCTTGAGGTGCTTGTATATTCAGTTGTTTTTGGCTTTGTAATAAATCCCCTAAATTGAAGTTGGGGTCTGTGGTCCTTGAGTCCTGATTGGTTTAGGAAGTTAAATTGTGATGAGTCATTTCTCCACTTTACACTTCTCAGCAAGTAATAAAAGATCTGTCGGCCCAGGGTTCCTAGTAAGTTTTGTTGGTGGATACCCGACTTTATCAAGATTAAGAAACTGAGGGAACTATTAAAGAGTACACTAGGGCATAAACTCTAGATAGGGGGTAGTATTGCTCCTGTGCCTTATACCCGCACCAGCCCACAGACAGACTCGGTCAAGGGGATAGGCGAGAGTGTGAGGGGGATAGGCGAGAGTGTGAGGGCAGGAGAGAAAGGGGAGAATTACAGATCCCCTAAGCTCAATGTCTCCACACCAGGGAAATACTCTTATCTGCATGGTGTAGTGTATAGTATTAGATATTCTGTGTGTATTAACGTATTTTCTTTTTAACAAAAACAAGATCTGAGTTAGACATTCAAATTATTGTGCTAATTAGAGATTATTGTACCCTGACCTTGAAGCACCCCCCACCACCCCCTGTTCTAAGGTCTTGCTATGCAAGGGCATTCTACATATTGTTTTCGTCATAAGCAGTGGTGTTAGACCTGGCATCATTGGCATGAGTCTCTCCTCCATTTTTTCTGTTTGCCTCCTCTGTTTACAATGTTTTTGCTGGTAAATGCTTTGGGCACTGTGCCACTGCTGATCAGTGCCACAGTGCAAGTGCTCCCTATGTGAAATTGCTGTATTGATTGAATTCCATGTTTGGCTTATTTGGTTTACTGTCAGTCCCTAGTAGAGTGCACCAGGAGTGCCAGGGCTTGTAAATACAAATGCTGCTAGTGGGCCTGCAGCACGTGTTGTGCCACCCACAAGAGCGGCCTAGTAAAAGTATGTCTGAAGGTCTACCATTGCTAGACCACGTGCAGTCTGGTACTGTCACGCAGACTGCGCAAGTACACCTACTTGCCAGTCCCTAAATCTTCCCTTAACTTCATGTTAGTCACCCCTATGGTAGGCCCAAGGGCAGGGTGCATTGTAAGCATAAGGTAGGACAAGCCTGACAATGTTGGCATGTCCTAATAGTGAATTACAGCCATATTCGTTTTTCACTATTGTAAGGTAACCTGCTCTCCATCAGTTAGAATGGGCTGCCAGGATTATTAATGCTATAATCCTAGCGGGCTCGGGGAGCATGGTGCAATGTCGAGTTTGGTATCCCTGAACTCAGGGTTTAATAACGCATCCGTTTGTGTGGATGGTTTTTGGACTCTGTGTTTGAAAATAGCACTTTTAGACAGTAGCTATTTTCTTGTCTAACTGTCTACCGGTCTCTGCTGGTTCTGGTGTGCGTGTGACAGGAGTTGGGTGGCTCCAGAGTTCTGAATGAGTCAGTGTGGGATGAGTGGGGCATTTGCATTGAGAGTAGGGGAAGAGTAGCTCCTGATAGCCTGCCCTGCCTGATACAATGCTGGCTCCGCCCCCCTGCCAGGCGACTGATGACTCTGTGCCTGCCTGGGACTTTCCTGGCCCACCTCCTGCCGGGCAACTGATGGCCCTGCCCCTGCCAGTGACAATGCTGGCTCCGCTCCTGCTGGGCGGCTGAAGACTCTGCCCTGCACAGTGAATAGGCCAGGTGCTTCGGCCTGGCAACACCCACAACAAACCCAAGATGGGGGGAAATTCCCCTGCATGGACAAAGGGATCAAAGCCAAAAAGGGGTATAAGAGAAGGACCCCTGAACCAAGAATTTAGATCACTTCTGACAAGGAAACCTGAACCAAGGACAAGAAGCCTGCTGATCTAAGGACTGCCTACCCCTTCTGCCAGAGTGCTGTTTGTTGGGGGAATCCTGCATTGCTTCTTTATTTTTGCCAAGGAACCAGGAGAGAGGAACTGTGTGTGTACTCTCAATCTTTGCTAAGAAAATCTCCAAGGGCTGGAAGAGTGCCAGTCTCCTGTTGAAGTCACAGGGCTAAAGGACTTCATCTGCTTAAAGTGCTGTTTGCTGGAAATTGTGAATCCAGCACCTCTGAAAGAATCCAGCAATCTCGACGCCGCCGGACGCCGCCGAATCCAGCTCGACATCGTGAGTAACGGCTCCAGTGTCCCGCTTCCTCGACGCCGGCCGCCGGGCCCGATCGACGCCAGCAACAACGCCAGTGAGTAGTGAGTTCGGCTCCAGCTCCAAGTGACCTCGTGTCTGCACCGCTGCTGATCGCATCGACTTCGAGCCCCCTCGACGCCATGAGCGCTGCTCACTCTTGCAACATCGACATCGACATCGAGGACGCCGTATCCTGCTTCATCTCGTGAGCGCTGCTCCCGCCTGACTTCGGTCGACGCCGCTGCAGATCGCCCCGACTCCGAGGCCCGATCGACGCCGAAGACGCGACGCCGGATATCTCGACGCCGCTGATCATCGAGTGCTTCACTTTTCCAAGGTACTGTGTTGTGGGGGTCTGTGCGACTCCGGGCTCGACGTAGCGCTCCTCGCGGTCGACGCCGAACCTTTGGATTAACTTTGCCTCGACGTCGTGTGACTCCCGTGTGGGTTACATTGTTGCCAAGAACTGTGTTTTAGAGAAGAAGAGTTGCTTTTGATACTAAAGACTTTGTGCTAAGAAGAAACCGTGCTTGAACTATTATTTTTCCTTCCAAGAGTATTTATTAAGATTGTGGTATATTTTTGTCGTTATTTGGTCTTGTGCTAAGCCTTATATAAACATTCTTATTTTTATAATACTACTGTGTCGTGTCCATTTGTAGTGTATTCACTTTATTACTGTATGTGGTCATAAATGCTTAACGCACTGCCTCTGAGATAAGCCTGTCTGCTTTGCCAAGCTACCAAGGGGGTGAGCAGGGGTTATCTAAGTGTGTGATCCCCTTGCCCTGACTAGAAAAGGTGTGTCCCTATTTGTCAGAAGTGTATACCTCTGCAAACTAGAGACAGCCGCTTCTAACATTGGTGGGTCAGCGGTGAGGATTTGAACTTTGCATTTATGACCCATGTGCAGTGATTAGTGTACGCTACATAGTGAAAGCAGACCATAGCGCATTCACAATCTACTTGGTTGGATATTCTATTTTTGTTCTCCGCTTTCCTGAAGCTTGATTTTTGAAACTGCCAGTTTTGACCATGAGTGATGCCGGAGTCACTGCCCCTGTTGTTGTGGAGGAATTTGATAGGAGTAAGATAAAGGATTACAAGTTAAAGGAGCTGAAATCCTTTTGCAAGAAATTTAAAGTCCCTACCATAGGCATCTCAGCGAAGGAGGAATATCTCAAAGCTTTGGAGGCCTGGTTGGAATCCAGAGATCCCTCTGATGCGGTGGTGGTACCGCCAGGGGAAGGGGAAGAGGAAGTAACAGTGAATGGTCATGTGTCCTCTCCTGGCAGCAGTGTTTCCTCCAAAGGTCTTTCCCCTGAAGAAAGAGAAGAAAGGGCGAAGGAGCGAGCATACAACATGGAAATGGCAAAACTTAAGATAAATGGGCAGTTGGAAATAGAGAATGCAAGGGGCAGGAGAGAAGCTGATATGGAGATCAAAAGGTTAGAGTTTGAAAGAGAGAAGTTAGCTTCTGAGCGTGATACCAGGATGAGGGAGTTGGAGCTCAAAGCTAAAGAGTTAGAATTGAATCCCTCTGGTGGCAGCATCCCATCTGTGCCTGCAGAAAGTAGGTTTTATTTTCCCAAAGATGTGATCAAAGATTTTCAGAAGAATGAGGATATTGGTCAATGGTTTAAAGCATATGAGTTAGCATTGTTGGCCCACCGGGTCCCTGAGAAGGATTGGGGAGCGGGGTTGTGGGGTCGCTTTGTGAATGAGGGAAGAGATACCCTGTTAGACATGCCTGTTGAGGATAGGATGTCTTATACTCATATGAAAGATGCTTTAATGTTAAGGTATGGCCTAACCCCAGAAAAGTACAGACAGGCCTTTAGAGAATGTAAGAAGTTGCCTGGTACTACGTGGGTTGAATATGTGTCATATTTTTGCAGAGCCATGGATGGTTGGGTAAAGGGCAGCAAAGTGGAAAGTTATGATGCTCTTTATGATTTGTTTGCTTGGGAGCACTTGTCTAATAACTGTTTTCCAGAGCTGCGCCAGCACCTTATTGATAGCAAGATATCTAACCCTAGAAAACTTGCTGAAGAGGTGGACCGCTGGGTCAGTACCAGGGTCCACAAGGGTCCAGTGGGAGACTCAGCCAAAGGTGGGCAGGGTCCCCAGCAGAAGAGTGGGGGGGACAAGGGTAAACAGAGGGAGTTCCAGAAAGGGCCCCAAAGTAATCCCCAAGGGAACCAAGGGAAGGGTTCCCAGCCTCCCCCAGAGAAGAAATCAGAGGCCCCGACAGGTAAACCTGTTCGTAGGGGCCCAATGACCTGCTTCGCTTGTAAGCAGGTGGGACACCGGTTTTATGATCCCCAGTGTCCCTTGAAGAACTCTAGTGCACCACCCAGTGCACCACCACGTGCCGCCCCCGTCAGTTGGCGAGTGTAGCCCGGGGAGGGGAGGAGATGGTTGCCCATGGTGGGGAGGGTCCCGCAGAGATGTCCCTGGTCTCTCTAGGAGACATGGAATTGGTCCCTACACCCCCTCTGCCTAGTAACACTAAGAAATATAGGCAGTGGGTGACCATTAATGGCCATAGAGTGGAAGCTCTCAGAGACACCGGAGCGAGAGTGACAGCTGTCAAGTGTCACTTGGTGACCAGAGAGCAGGTTGTTCCCCACGCATTCTACCCTGTGATAGCTGCTGACAACTCCCAGAGAGAGTGTGAGGTAGCTCAAGTTTCCTTTGAATGGGGGGGAGTTTCAGGTACTCTTCAAGTTGCTGTAAGGCCCGCCATGCCTGTTGATTGTCTCCTGGGCAATGATTTGGAAGACTCCCCTTGGGCTAAGATGGAGAGGGAGACACATTTGAAAATGTTGGGTGTGCCAGAGTGGGTGTGTGCAACCACTCGATCCATGACAGCAAGTAAGGGTGTTGATGGGGTTCTGGAGCCTGAAAGTATGGCCCAGGACCCAGCTGTGAAGAGAAGAGGCAGGGGGCACGGGAAACCGTCCCCCGTAGTTCCCGTGGTCCAGGAGGAGGCAGACCTTGAGGGGTATGCCCTGGAACCCACAGGTGAACAAGTTGCTGAACTGGGAGACCTGCCCGAGCTGACCCACTGGCAGCAGGATGGTGGTCCCTCCAGGGAAGAATTCTGTGCAGAACAGAAAGTGTGCCCTTCTCTTGTGGGTATGAGGCAGCAGGCCTCAGCCCAAACCACCGGTGATCAATCAGGGTCACATTTTGTTTACTGGGAGAACGACCTCCTGTATAGCGAGCCTAAGGCTGCTGAGCCTGGGTCAGCCCGTGTGCTGGTGGTACCCCAGCGCTTCAGAGCCTTCCTACTGGGTTTGGCTCATGACGTTCCTTTAGCTGGACATCGGGGGCAGGACAAGACCTATGACAGGCTTGTCACCCATTTTTATTGGCCTCAGATGAGAAGGGATACAGATATCCATTGCAAGACCTGTCAAACTTGCCAGGCAAGTGGGAAAAGCGGGCGGAAGCAGAAGGCTCCCCTCCAACCTTTTCCCGTGGTCAGTACCCCCTTTGACCGGGTGGGGATTGACATTGTTGGGCCCCTGGACCCCAAGACAGCCCTGGGCAACAGGTTCATCCTGGTCTTGGTGGACCATGCCACATGGTACCCGGAAGCCATCCCTCTCAGAACAGTGACAGCCCCCGTGGTGGGACGGGCACTGATGGGTGTTTTCTCCCGAATGGGGTTCCCCAGAGAGGTGGTGTCAGACCGGGGCACCAACTTCATTTCCAACTATATGAAGTCTTTGTGGAAGGAGTGTGGGGTAACTTACAAGTTCACCACTCCTTACCACCCTCAAGGTAATGGGTTGGTTGAAAGATTCAACCGTACCCATAAAGGCATGATTATGGGTCTTGAAGAACCAATGAGGCGTAAATGGGATGTCCTCTTGCCATGCCTGTTGTTTGCTTACCGTGAGGTGCCACAAAAGTCTCTAGGGTTCAGCCCCTTTGAGCTTTTGTATGGTCACCCGGTAAGAGGACCTTTGAGTCTGGTCAAAGAAGGCTGGGAGCAATCTCCCAGGAAACCTCCCCAGGATGTATACAGTTACATGCTGGCCTTTAGGAACCAGACTAGGCGCTTCAGAGATCTTGCTCAGGCAAATCTGGAGGCCAGCCAGGAGGAGATGAAGCGGTGGTACGACCAGAAGGCCACTCTGGTAGAGCTTCAGCCTGGACAGAAAGTTTGGGTTATGTCCCCTGTGGAACCTTGTGCGCTCAAGGACAGGTGGACTGGACCATTTAAGGTTGTGGAGAAAAAGAGCGATGTCACCTACATGGTGGACTTGGAGTCTCCCAGGAACCCCTTGCGGGTCCTGCATGTCAACCGTTTAAAGCCCCACTTAGAAAGGTCCGAAGTGGGCATGCTCCTAGCTACAGATGCTGGAATGGAGGAGGAGAGTGAGCCTCTTCCTGACCTCCTGTATGCAAAAGAGCAAGATGGGTCAGTGGATGGTGTTGTCCTCTCTGACACACTGACCCCTGAGCAGCAGCAGGATTGTCGCCAACTGTTGGGACAATTCCCTGATCTGTTCTCCTTGATTCCTGCTGTCACTCAGTGGTGTGTCCATGATGTGGACACCGGGGACAGCACTCCTGTGAAGCACAAGGCTTACAGAGTGACTGACAAGGTCAGAGAATACATCAAGGAGGAGGTCTCCAAAATGTTTGCCTTAGGGGTGGTTGACTCCTCTAGCAGTCCTTGGGCCAGCCCAGTGGTCTTGGTCCCAAAGGCTGCAACGCGTGGTGCTTCACCGGAACTTCGGTTCTGTGTGGATTACCGAGGGCTCAATTCAGTCACCAAGACTGACGCGCACCCCATCCCCAGAGCTGATGAGCTCATAGATCGGTTAGGGGCTGCCCGGTACCTTAGTACGTTTGATCTAACGTCTGGGTACTGGCAGATCGCCTTGACTGATGGGGCAAAAGAGAGGTCCGCATTCTCCACACCAGATGGGCACTACCAGTTCCGGGTTATGCCCTTTGGGATGAAGAATGCCCCTGCCACCTTCCAGAGGTTGGTCAACCAGGTCTTGGCTGGACTGGAGGATTTCAGTGCCGCCTACCTGGACGACATCGCAGTGTTCAGCGCCAGCTGGGAGGAACACTTGCGCCACCTCCAGGAAGTGTTGTTGGCCCTGCGCAGAGCAGGCCTCACAATCAAAGCCAGTAAGTGCCAGATTGGGCAGGGTTCAGTGGTGTACTTGGGGCACCAAGTAGGGAGCGGCAAGGTGGCCCCCCTGCAACCCAAGATTGATACCATCCTGGCATGGGCGCCGCCCAAAACCCAGACTCAGGTGAGAGCCTTCTTGGGTCTCACGGGTTATTACAGGAGGTTCGTCAAGGATTATGGTAACATTGTGCACCCCTTGACTTCGCTGACTTCCACGAAGCAGCCACGACTTGTGATCTGGACTGACGCCTGTCAGACGGCCTTTGACACCCTGAAAACTGCAATGTGCACAGCACCCATACTCCAGGCACCCAACTTTTCTAAAGAATTTGTTGTCCAGACGGACGCTTCAGAGCATGGCGTGGGGGCTGTTCTAGCTCAGGTGAATGAAGAGGGCCGAGACTTACCTGTAGCCTTCATCAGTAGGAGGTTACTTCCCAGGGAACAGAGGTGGAGTGCAATAGAGAGAGAAGCATTTGCTGTGGTCTGGGCGCTGAAGAAGCTAAGACCCTACCTGTTTGGGACTCACTTCCGGGTTCAGACAGACCACAGGCCCCTCAGATGGTTGATGCAAATGAGGGGTGAGAATCCAAAGCTGTTGAGGTGGTCCATTTCCCTACAGGGGATGGACTTCACGGTGGAACACCGCCCTGGCACAGATCACGCCAATGCTGATGGTCTGTCCAGATTTTTCCGCCTTAGTGATGAGGACTCCCTAGGGTAAGGGTAGTTCTCCCCACATTTCAGCTGGAGGGGACACGTGTTAGACCTGGCATCATTGGCATGAGTCTCTCCTCCATTTTTTCTGTTTGCCTCCTCTGTTTACGATGTTTTTGCTGGTAAATGCTTTGGGCACTGTGCCACTGCTGATCAGTGCCACAGTGCAAGTGCTCCCTATGTGAAATTGCTGTATTGATTGAATTCCATGTTTGGCTTATTTGGTTTACTGTCAGTCCCTAGTAGAGTGCACCAGGAGTGCCAGGGCTTGTAAATACAAATGCTGCTAGTGGGCCTGCAGCACGTGTTGTGCCACCCACAAGAGCGGCATAGTAAAAGTATGTCTGAAGGTCTACCATTGCTAGACCACGTGCAGTCTGGTGCTGTCACGCAGACTGCGCAAGTACACCTACTTGCCAATCCCTAAACCTTCCCTTAACTTCATGTTAGTCACCCCTATGGTAGGCCCAAGGGCAGGGTGCATTGTAAGCATAAGGTAGGACAAGCCTGACAAGGTTGGCATGTCCTAATAGTGAATTACAGCCATATTCGTTTTTCACTATTGTAAGGTAACCTGCTCTCCATCAGTTAGAATGGGCTGCCAGGATTATTAATGCTATAATCCTAGCGGGCTCGGGGAGCATGGTGCAATGTCGAGTTTGGTATCCCTGAACTCAGGGTTTAATAACGCATCCGTTTGTGTGGATGGTTTTTGGACTCTGTGTTTGAAAATAGCACTTTTAGAAAGTAGCTATTTTCTTGTCTAACTGTCTACCGGTCTCTGCTGGTTCTGGTGTGCGTGTGACAGGAGCTGGGTGGCTCCAGAGGTCTGAATGAGTCAGTGTGGGATGAGTGGGGCATTTGCATTGAGAGTAGGGGAAGAGTAGCTCCTGATAGCCTGCCTTGCCTGATACAATGCTGGCTCCGCCCCCCTGCCAGGCGACTGATGACTCTGTGCCTGCCTGGGACTTTCCTGGCCCACCTCCTGCCGGGCAACTGATGGCCCTGCCCCTGCCAGTGACAATGCTGGCTCCGCTCCTGCTGGGCGGCTGAAGACTCTGCCTTGCACAGTGAATAAAGCGATACAAAAGGGGATGATGGACGGAGCGTTTGAACAAATCAAACACTCACCCCCAGTCAACTGATCTGGGTTTAATCCATCACCATTCTTTAGTTCACTCAGCCACCCCAGCTCAGACATGGCTACATGCAAATCAGTCTGACCCTGTGCCCTGTGGGAACAGTCCAGCCCGAACTGCCAAGCCATGTCTTCCCTGGACCGGAAACAAGCACCCTGGGACCGGCCTCGGATTCACAATCCTCACCAGCCAGGCCATCCTGAATCCAGTGGCCAAGTGAACAAGGGACTCACGTCTGAGCATACCCCGCCACACTTAGGGCGAACAAAGCGATACAAAAGGGGATGATGGACGGAGCGTTTGAACAAATCAAACACTCACCCCCAGTCAACTGATCTGGGTTTAATCCATCACCATTCTTTAGTTCACTCAGCCACCCCAGCTCAGACATGGCTACATGCAAATCAGTCTGACCCTGTGCCCTGTGGGAACAGTCCAGCCCGAACTGCCAAGCCATGTCTTCCCTGGACCGGAAACAAGCACCCTGGGACCGGCCTCGGATTCACAATCCTCACCAGCCAGGCCATCCTGAATCCAGTGGCCAAGTGAACAAGGGACTCACGTCTGAGCATACCCCGCCACACTTAGGGCGAACAAAGCGATACAAAAGGGGATGATGGACGGAGCGTTTGAACAAATCAAACACTCACCCCCAGTCAACTGATCTGGGTTTAATCCATCACCATTCTTTAGTTCACTCAGCCACCCCAGCTCAGACATGGCTACATGCAAATCAGTCTGACCCTGTGCCCTGTGGGAACAGTCCAGCCCGAACTGCCAAGCCATGTCTTCCCTGGACCGGAAACAAGCACCCTGGGACCGGCCTCGGATTCACAATCCTCACCAGCCAGGCCATCCTGAATCCAGTGGCCAAGTGAACAAGGGACTCACGTCTGAGCATACCCCGCCACACTAAAAAAAAAGAAAAAAACTCAGACGTGAGTCCCTTGCTCACTGCACCACCAAAAAAAAAAAAAAAAAAAAAAAAAAGATTAAGATTAAGATTGTGGTATATTTTTGTCGTTATTTGGTCTTGTGCTAAGCCTTATATAAACATTCTTATTTTTATAATACTACTGTGTCGTGTCCATTTGTAGTGTATTCACTTTATTACTGTATGTGGTCATAAATGCTTAACGCACTGCCTCTGAGATAAGCCTGTCTGCTTTGCCAAGCTACCAAGGGGGTGAGCAGGGGTTATCTAAGTGTGTGATCCCCTTGCCCTGACTAGAAAAGGTGTGTCCCTATTTGTCAGAAGTGTATACCTCTGCAAACTAGAGACAGCCGCTTCTAACAAGTGGAAACACCCCTTCTTCATAGAGCTGATACACCTGGAGTAGAAATAGTACACGCTTTCCTCCTCGAGAGAACAAATATGGGTAGGGCAGCAGCAAGGTAAGCTTTACCCGTTCCAGGACACATACAACTTCACGGCTGGACATGGGCCATTCACTGTCACCTCTCTTGATGTCATGCCGTTTTCCGGCCTCTCTGCCTCTCGCAGTCAGCACGTACATTTTTCACGGTATGAACGTGATATATCACCTATAAAACATAACTCTGTCTAGAAGCTTCCCGAGTTTCCTAGAAGACAATTCCACACATGCTCGTGAATTTGAAAGGCTTGTCAAGAAGTAGGCCTTGTGAAATGTCACAGAACTGGTGCACCTGCTTTCAGTGTCCAAGCACATATTGCATGTGCATTGTCATGCCTTGATTGTAGATGACATTTTTTGGCTCCCAAAACTGAAATGCTGGTTTGCAAAATTATGTCTTGCTTGTCTCAACACACCACTCCACTCCGGGATGCACACAGGCTTTTTGTACATTTCTAAAATATTTCCATAGCTTCCATATTTACTGAATCAGTACATATCAGATGAAGCTTCTTCAACATACATGGCGGCGCTGACGTAAGCAAGGCAGGTAAACTTGAGAGAACCACCCAGCATAAACAAAGTCATCAGAGAGAGGAGCTCAAAGGAGCACCTGTTCTTTTCATTTTCTTCTCCGACGGTCTCAGGAAAAGGGACAGATTTATCATTCTGTGCTTCAGGCTCTTTCGCGTAAGCAATCTGGTTGCGCTTCTCGTCTTGCCACAGCCTTGACGCCCCCTCGCTTTAATTGGTCTCCAGAGGATGTGCCCTACTTTCCACTTATAAAAAAAAAAGGTTTTTTATTCTCACTGTTTTGCATACTTGCTTTCCATCCATTTGAATATTTTTTATTTGGCATATTTAACCATAAAAAAATAGCACTTTACAAACAACTAAAACGTGATTTATCCTAAAGGTTTCACCAGCATACTTGCTTTTAATAATATACGCCTCCTCTCCCATCTTCTGTTCTTTCTTGCTAGATTTTCATGAACACTTGCCTGGCATGCTATGTTGCACCTTCGCCAACCTGCGACAAGCGTTGAACGAATACGTTGTTAGATGAGTTGATGATGAAACCCATGCAGTGCGCCAGCCACTCAGAAACTATGGGCCAAATTTATGGGCAAGTCACGCAGTGCAGCAAGACGCAGTGATGCGGTGCACTGCGTGACAGGGAAAGGGCAGGAAAGCAACGTATTTAAGGCAAAACGGCGCATTCCTCTCCTTTCCCCTGCTCTCCTGTCTTTTTGGCTGCCTATCGCCAGCGCAGATACCCATGCCCCATGGTGAGAGAGTGCCTTCGTTGTAAGGAAGATTGTTTTTGTGGCAGGAGGGATACCTTCCTGAACAAAAACAATCCCTTGAGGCTTTTTCCTCATTCTAAGGGCTTCATTTATGGAGATTTGGCGTAGGGCAGCTCAGCAAGTCACCCTGCGGTGCTGCGTGACGTCAAAGTGAAAAGGCAGGAAGGCATCGTATTCATCTAATAAGGTGCATTCCTGTCCTTTTCCACAGCTCTGGCGCCATTTCAGCAGCCTAGCCCCAATTCAGGCACCCTTGCACCATGGTGCAAGGATGCCTTTTTTTCGCAGGATTGTTTATGTGCAGGAAGGATTCCGGCACAAAAACAATTCTAGGAGGCTTTTTCCTCTTTCTGTGTGTGCTGCACAATGCAGCACACATGAAAAGAGGAAAAAACGAGGAGAAGTAAAGTTATTTCTCCTCATTGCACCTCACTTAGAAGGCGTAAGGTTATGGTGCATCCCCAGGTTTACATGGTTTTGTAGATCTGAGGTAGCATCAAAATACATGGGTGTTGCATGGAAACACCCACTGCAACGCCCATGGAATGCCTCCCTAACGCAGAGAAAGGAAGCACAGCGATTTGCGCTGACCTACCTTACTCCATATCTATGAGGCTATTCAAAGCCAAGCAAAGTGGCTTTGCATGACCTTATATCTATGATTTTCCGATTTTCACCATCGGAGCATACAAAAAGTGACTCTAAGGCAGCACCAGGGGTTCATAAATATGCCTCTATGTGTGCTGCAGAATGTAGCACTCACAGACACAGGAAAAAACGAGGAGAAATAAAGATTTTTCTCCTCATTATGCCTTACCTGTTCAGGTGCAGGTTTTTGGTGCATTCCCAGGTCTACCTCTACTGGTAAATCTGGTAACGCATCAAAATCCATGAATGTTGCATGGGAACACCCACGCAGCACACATGGAAACACATCCGTGGTGTAGAGTAATACAACACAGCGATTTTCACTGTGTTGCATCACTCTGTGCATTCCTGTTCTTTCCCTCAGCACTCGCGCAGTTTTGGCAGCCTAGTGCCAACGCTGCAAGGGTGCCTGTGTTGTCGGCAGGATTGTTTTATGTGCAGTAAGGCACCCCTTCCTGCACAAAAACAATCCTGGGAGGCATTTTCCTCTTTCTATGTGTTCTGCCAATTGGAAAACACATAGAGAGAGGAAAAAAAAACCAAAGACTAATAAAGTTAATTCTCCTCACTGCGCATCCTCTGGGCAGACGTAAGGTTTTGGCGCATCCCCAGGTTTTCATGGTTTTGTAAATCTGGGGAAGTGTCAAAATCCATGGGTGTTGCAAGGGAACACCCACCGCAACGCCCATGGAACGCCTTCCTAACGCAGAGAAAGGATAAAACAGAGGTTTGCATTGCCTTGCTTTACTTTATATCTATAAGGCCATTAAAAGCCACGTAAAGCGGCTTTGCGTGGTCTTATAAATATGATTTGCCCCATCATTGTGACACTAAGAAACAGGTAAAACGAGGAGAAATAAATATATTTTTCCTCTTAACGCCTCACCTGGGGAGGTGCAGGTTTTTGGTGCATTCCCAGGTCTACTACTTCTGGTAAATCTGGGAATGCATCAAAATCAACAGATGTTGCAGAAACGCCTTCCTGGCGCAGAGTAATGCAACGCAGAGCTTTGCGCTGCATTGCATTACTAGAGATTTATGAAGCCACTCAGGCCCACACAAGGTGGCCTTGCGTGGCTTTATGAATCTAATTTTTAACCACGCTCAGAGGCTCATAAATATGCCCCTATGGCGCATATTATCAAGGGGGTTTATCTTTGCTTTTTTGGCTTTAAAAGCCAAGAAAGCGGAGATAAAATTATCTCCCTATTACCTAGCTGTCGCTAACACCAGTTAGCGACAGCTAGTAGGAGATAGCGACCATCTTGGGCCCCGCTTTGCATGTCAGAGAAATTTATCACTAATGACATGCAAAGTGGGCGTGCCAAGATGTTAGCGACTGGAAACAGTCGCTAACATCGCTATCTCCTATTACCAACTTTTGGAGATATTCGCGCTAAGCGCGAATATCTCCAAAAGCTAACACCTGCCCTGAGCAGTTCTTAGCCATGTTATCCAATGGGAGGTGGATAACATGGCTAAGAGCATTAGCTCGTTAATGCCTGAATATCGCTGATTTGTCAGCGATATTCATGCATTGCGGCCGATTTTTATCGCATTTGCGATAAACCTTGGTAATACCAAGGTTTATCTGCGATAAAAATCGCCGCAGTTCGGCGATACATTTTTGTCTCTAACCAAGCAATAGCGATAATTATCGCTATTGCTTGGTAATATGCCCCTATGTTTTTTGCTTTTTTTTCTCCTCGTCCTATTGCTTTGAGCAGATCAAAGGGCTCTTAAAAAAAGAGAGCCCCCGAGCACAAACAGGCTGTTTGCAGCACACATTTTACAATGTGCTACGACCAGTCCCTCCTGTTGAAGTGAGAGGGATTCCCAAAAGCCTTACATCACAAAGGTTATTTTCACAAAAAGTCACAAAAAACCCTCATCATAAATATTAATGAGTGAAAAATAGCATTGTGATTGTTTGCAAAAAGTAGTGAATGATGGGATAGAGGCCTGATTGACACACCAGACCTTGAAGCTTTCCAGGGTTCTAAAGGTGCAATGACCCTCTAGGTCTCAGATCCGATAGCAATTGAAAATAGACATGCAAAAAGGTCCATATCGGGCCCTATAGTGATGCCCTATAGTGATGCCCTTAACTTTACAGGCAGAAACACTTTAGAAAACAAACCATCAAATCGAATTAGATAGTCCCCTATGATGCCATCAGCAGTAAAATAAAAGGATGTCAGCTGGTGACAAAATATTTGTGCCACACCGGATACACATCCGTTCTGCCTCTTAATCATCTACTCAGCACAACCTTGGGACCCTTCAGCTTGTTAAAGGGCCTTTGTGCCCTATGGGGATTGTGATCTTGGAGTTGTACATGAGACCCAAGATTCTATGAAGGTGGTGGAAATAGATAATAACTTTCTATTAGATAGCTTATGTAGAACTGGCAACCAAGTGCTAAACTGACCCACCCCTTAGAGCCCACCACCCCCTATTTAAGGTTTGTCGCCCCCTAGAAATATCCAGAATTATGCTATGCTTACCTCTATGGCCCCATCAAAACTATACTGCTTTGCTGTGATCAGGGCCGTTTCTAGGTGTTTTGCCACCCTAGGCGAGAATTGAAAAATGCCGCCCCATCTCTTTTACTACCATCACTCTCTCCCCCTGTCATCCAGGTGTTAAGAAATAGAGGCCTGCTTTGGTGCCTCTTTATCTAGTCTGGACTGTCAAATCCGTATTAAAGTATGTCATATGTATCAATTGTTGCGGCTATGTAAGTGTTATTGCCCTCTTCTGAGGGTATTAACTCAGTTATGCTATCATGGGCTTGAGTTGAGAGAACAGTAGGGCTTCTGGCCTCTACCACCTCCAATCACACCCAACACAGGCAGAGACACAGACCCACAATCCCGGAATGCTTTACCCTCTCCGTTCACGTTGAACTAAGAATGCATCCAGCAAAGAACTGCAGCTACTTCGGGCCATCTTGCCACTCTGATTGGTTGCATCCCTTGTCGGCTGTACGTCTAGTTGGCGACTGGTTGCACATCAGTGTAGTCCGTTGCTTTGCATCGTCATTATTTCCAAGCAGTGCAGTCACTCATGTGTCAAGTATTTTGAAATACACTTTTCTTTCGCTTGAGAGCCGGAAGCGTCAGATGTCCGCATCTGCAGAGATAGCGCTGTGAATCCCTGACACGAGTGTGCTGCGCGAGAGGCACGGAGAAGTGCACGCCAGCATTAGTATGCAGCACACCGTGCACCCCTCATTACCAGACATACGTTTTAGTTTTTAGATGTGGTGCTTGGCCTCCAAAATCCTATGAGCACTATTGGTGGTGTTTTCATTTGCAGGACAAGAATCCAAGAAAAGAAACACTTCTTCAGATCAGGAGACACATTCAAGACACGTATTGCAACAACGAAATGCAAATTGTACGGCAAGTTTAATGCTAGGTGTCGATGGCACCACTAGCTGTTTAAAGCATCTGTACTGGTGCATACTAGTTGCTATTTTCCCAGTCCTACAAATGATCAATCTTAAATTGTTTGGTAATTCACTCTGCATAAACAATACCTTTAAATCTTGTCATGTGGGCCTGCAAAATCGCCCTTGAATCTGTGGTGTATTATGGTCGAAGATTAAATGTGTGATTCATGGGATCGGTTTGGTTTTAGTTGGAGACCAGATACTGTATGAGGTTCCCAGTTTTGTGGACTTATTTCTATATTTCTGACTGTCTCCATTAATATCTATGCTTTTCTAATTTTATCCAAATGTATTTGTGTTCAATATTTATCCGCATTTATATATACGAAATATGTAAACTTCTGCTAAAACACTTGCAGGGTTTTGAATTATGTTACAGGGTTATGCAACACCGCATTACGTTTCTTATAACTATTTTGTATTTAATTTAACTTCTTCAGTGGTACAACCTGAGTGTATCCATTCACTGCAAATATTGGTGCTCACCCGAAAGCTGCTTGATTAATAAGGCTATTAAACGAAGGCACTACCCCCAATTTACCATCCCAAAATATAGCGTTCAGGAAACACCAATTGATTACAGAGCCTGCAGTGGGATTACCAACACTTTGGATTAGCGCTGCTGGTTTGGTGCTGTAACACCCAGCAGCATTCCGGGAGCATCGAGGTTACACAAATGGACGCTCAACGCCCACTCAGTTATCTTAATTTGTCATTAAAAGACTGCAGTCAACACACAGAAGACGAGGCTGCGGCCACTAGCCCACTCACTGCACATCATTCAAGCGCCAACTCCCGTCAGGGAGAGCCCAGTAGCTGAGGCGACACAGACCAAATAATCATTTGTTTCATTTTATTTTTCCTATACAATGTTTGTGTGCTTTTGTCTTATTTTCAGAAAATCAGCAAGCGTTTAACTTCTTTTCTTTCTCAAATATTTATACATATCTTTGATGAAAAAAGTATTACCATTACATTATAAGGGGAGAGTCTACTTATCTTTTCTCTCTCTGAACTCTGTTTCAAGGTGAAACTTTATTCTAAAGAGTAGAGCACAAGTAAAAGGGGTTTATTTACTTAACAAACGTTCATGCAAGCATGTTTTTTGCCGCCCTCCCCCTTTTGACGCCCTAGGCAGCTGCCTAGTCTTGCCTAATGGCAGAAACGGCCCTGGCTGTGATCGGTTCTGCAAAACATGTTGCCTATATTTTTGCCCAATTAGATTGTTGCTGTAATTGTCGGTCAATATGCCAAACATTTTATCATTGAATACATATCAATACTTTTTCGTTGACATATGCCCATTATTTTTCAACTGGCTAAATGAAGATTACTATTGTCGCGAAATGCACGATTATGTAACATATTACAGCAGAATACATTCATTACATAAGCATAAGAAACACCAAACCCTTAATACTGTGCCAGATTCTGTTTGCTTCACTAGAAAATGCTTTTTTTGCTTGTTTTTGTCTCCTTTCTCTCTTGCTGCCTTAATTTCCCTGTCTTCCTTCCATTTCTCTATTGTTCTTTTGTCAACACTGTCTCGTGTCTCTGTTTCCTGTGCTCTGTTCTTTACTTCGGTCCTGCCCTGTCTCGCTTCATTGCCATACTCCAATTTTTCGCATGTGCCGCTTGTCTCCTCCCCTCCATCTGGTCATATTTCTGTTCTCTTTTTCTATCTCGCCTACTTTCTATTACGTAATGTCGCCTTTCTGCAGTCTTTCTCTTATGTTTCCATCACCTGACTCTCTACTCTCTCTCTCACTTTTTCCCTTCTTTTCTTTCTCTCTTGCTCCCTCTTTGATCTTTCTCTCTCTCAACTGTCACCCTTTTCTCAGCAGTCTCTCTTGCTTTTTCCCTATTCTTTACCGTCTCTTCTTCTCTTTCTTTTCCTTTCTATTGCTTCCTCCTTCTTTGAATTTATCTCGGTATCCCTTACTCTATACCTCTCTACCCCTCCTGTTATCTCTTTCACAGCTGGATTTCTCACCAACTTGCTAGTATCCCTTTCCTCCTCTCTTTCTCTTCAGTGCCCTATCGGTTCTATCCTTACTCTCCTACACCCGTACTGTGGTCATCTCACCCATGCTGGTTTCCCCCCTTTTTAGGTTTCGCCTGGCGTCCACTGCGCAGCAGTGTTCGTGCATGCGAAATCTTATGTTTTGCAGTACGGGGCTTTGTCCCGCCTCTCTCTTCCATTGGCTAGCTCCATAAATGGAGGCTAGCCATTGGAAGAGAGATGCGTCACTCTTTCTGGGAGCAGATTCGTGGGCGGTCCGGTGATTTTTTCACTCTCCGCCCCTTTTAGAACGTCATGAAGACGTGGGCCACTGTGGGCGAGTACTTTTTTTTTTTAACATGGATGTTTTTCCTCATTGCTAAGATCGTCCTGGTCCCGCATGGTTGTATCCCGCTGTCCGTCCCCCCTCTCGCTGTCCGTGTCTTTGTGTATCCCGCTGTCCGTCCCCCCTCCCGCTGTCCGTGTCTTTGTTCCACCCCCACCCCCCCGCACTGTCCGTGTCTCTGTTTAGACACACCCAGGCGCTCCTGGCTGTTCCCAGCCCATGTTACAAGAGCCCAGCCCCGGGAGTCGAGCTGGGCATTCAGCTTTGCGTCTGCAGAGACCGAGAGCCGGAGCGGAGCGGACCGGACCAGGGAGCCCCCGGGATGGCCGCCTAGAAGCCCGACCCCCAGAAGGACAGGTAAGGAGCTCACCTGCGCCCACTTGCTTTGGACCCAACAGGACCTTTGCACCGGAACCAAAGTTCGGAAACTTTTCCTGGGTTCGAAGCTTGGTCCGTGAGTCCTCACCGTGTTTGGACACCCCCCGGGCTCCAGAGTGTCCCTGAATTGCAAAACTTTTCTGGGCTCGGACGATTTTCTTGCCCTGCACTCCTCCGTTTGGGGGCTCCGGACAGACTTCGCCTCGCTTCAAAACAGTTTTAGGGCAACTTTGAAGCGCTTCTGCACATTAATCGGTCCAAATTGCGGTGACTGGGAGGGGTGTGTGTCGGCTCTTTTGACGTAGATGTGCGTCTATTCCGTAAAGGACCCCTTCTGGTGCCCCTAACGCACAGCCACGCCTCGGTAATACACAGGAGTATGAGGATTGTAGCGCTTTGTAGGGCGGGCTAGTGAGAAGATTAATTTAGCGCTATAGCCCTCGGTGTACGGACTCTTACTGTGGCGTCGAAACCAGCCAGAAAGTTGGTTAAAGCAAATCTTGGGCGTTCAGCGATAACGACCATGTGTACGCAGGAGCGCTGCCCCCCACCCCACTAACCACTCGCTTGCATGCAGCACAGCACTCCGACCACGCCCGTGAGGTGTGCTGCTGGAGTGGAGTAAAGTGGCGTGAGTGGTCTGGAGACATGCGCAGGGTCGAGGCTGTGGGTGTGCGTCTTGGAGGGCGTGTTTATTGCGCCGTGTGATTTGGTGTTAGTGGCGTTTCTGGAAGTACATTTTAGAGTGCACACATTGGGCTACACAATAAACAGGTGGGACCACCTACAAAGGTGTTGTATCTATGTGCTTACATCTGTGTGCTTGTATTTTTATATTAAGATATTGAGCAATACACTCTGACATGCAAAGTCACTTTCAACATTTTAAGCAAATATCGCTACTTGGCAAGGTAGTTGGATAGGGGCAATTTAACTTTGTCGTTTTGTTGGGGATCCGCGCTGTGTGGTTCAGGTAGTATTTGTCCCGCGGTTACAATTGCAGCCTCTCTCGTGTAGTCAGGACATAATGTTTCTACTTCTGAGGTTTCATTTAGCTATTTAAGGTATTCTGGGAGTTGTTTTTGTTTGAGTGGCAGGCCTGATACCAATGGTTTGTTCAGACTAGCCAAGCACTGGAAACATGGCTGTGCTTGCTTCCCTGCCCCTTGGCTGTGCTTGCTTCCCTGCCCCCTCCCGTGCTTGCTTCCCTGACCCCTGGCTGTGCTTGCTTCCCCGCCCCCTGGCTGTGCTTGCTCCCCCACCCCCCTGGTTCCCCTTCCCCTGGCTGGGCTTGCTGCCCTGCCACCTGGCTGTGCTTGCTTCCCTGCCACCTGGCTGTGCTTGCTTCCATGCCCCCTCGCTGTGCTTGCTTCCCTGCCCCCTCGCTGTGCTTGCTTCCCTGCCCCCTCGCTGTGCTTGCTTCCCTGCCCCCTCGCTGTGCTTGCTTCCCTGCCCCCTCGCCGTGCTTGCTTCCCTGCCCCCTCGCTGTGCTTCCTTCCCTACCCCCTCGCTGTGCTTGCTTCCCTGCCCCCTCGCTGTGCTTGCTTCCCTGCCCCCTCGCTGTGCTTGCTTCCCTGCCCCTGAGTGTGTGTGTGGCTCTGGGTGGGTGTGTGTGGCTCTGGGTGGGTGTGTGTGGCTCTGGGTAGTTGTGTGTGTGGCTCTGGGTAGGTGTGTGTGGCTCTGTTTGTGTGGCTCTGTGTGTGTGTGTGTGTGTGTGTGTGTGTGGCTCTGGGTGTGTGTGTGTGGCTCTGGGTGTGTGTGTGGCTCTGGGTGTGTGTGTGTGTGGGTGGCTCTGGGTGTGTGTGTGTGTGTGTGTGTGTGTGGCTCTGGGTGTGTGTGTGTGGCTGGCTCTGGGTGTGTGTGGCTGGCTCTGGTTGTGTGTGTGTGGCTCTGGGTGTGTGTGTGTGGTAGTAATTGCTGTCTGCTGAGCTCGTCCGTAGGGTACAATAGGTCTCACATTTGCGAGAGATTAAGCTAATGGCAATGTAAATGACAATGCCATTTATTTATCTGTTTTCAAAACCAACACATAAATACAAATGTTGTCATTTACAATGCCAATAGCTCTAACTTCTCCAAAGGCGAAACCATTGCATTGTAAATGCTTGTTAATCTCTCCTCCAATGCTCTAAGGCAGCATGTGCCATATGGTACCCTTTTCCCCGGGCCCTCTCCACCAGCAATATTACATCAAATGTTACAACTTTGTTGTTATGTGCTCTGGGAATCACTGCAACTTCCCCACTGCTGGTTTGCTTGCCCCCTTGCCATTCCCCTGCATAAATATCACAGCAGAGCTGATAGGCCACACGGAAATCTAGGGCTTCCCACACCCCGAGGGCTTCAAACCTGTGTATTGCACCTATGGTGCACAGGTATTTACACCTTAATTTTTAGCAATGTCATCAAATATATTTCCTCTTTGGTCGCATGGATCATTCTTATTTGTCTTGAAGCGCTGTAAGGGGATAACTTCAGTAAAACATTTCCAACTTGTGATGCCAATGTGACTCCACAATAATGACCAGGAACCAATAATTAAGATTAAGTGGGTTTATTTTAGTATAAAGATCAATCTAGTATATAAGTAGAATTCAAACAAGTGCAAAAATACAGTAGTATCGTTTACAGGCTGAAGTGTCTCAATAAGTTGAGCCCTAATAATATAATATACAGAATGGTAAGGGCCACAATGAGAATAAAGCAAATTGTCTCAAATAGGTGTTCCATAAAGAAACTTACCTTTTCTAATCTAAACATAGGTTAAGGACAGAATTTGCTAAAAGGGATTTCCATCCAGGGAGCAGAGAAGGTGTCAGCATAAGATAGAACTTCTGTGGAAGTTCATGAAAAAAGTAGGAGAAGTGTGCCGCATAAAGCCTCACACTCAGTGGACTGCCAAGCAGAGACATTAGAGTTAAGGGGAAATCTGCCAAACTAACTGTGGAAACACCAATTAAATACAAAAGTAGCTTCAAAAGCATTCATATTTCTTCTTCCAATAGCAAGAGCCAAACAAATAGCTGAATGTGAGGGGTGTCAACACACACCCTCAGTTTCCCGTCTTTATTGAAACGGGGAGGCCTCCATTGACCATTATTTCTGTGTTTGTTGCCAGATTCCTCCCCGCAGAACTCATTATCAGTTGTCTAATACAAACAATGAGTCTTTCTCTAGCGAACGAGGAATGTGATAGTGCACCTGCAAAATAAATGTTAAACCACTAACAAATAAGAAAAGCATTTTCAGTCGAGGCCTTATGTCAAGTTAAGCTATTCAGAAACAAAATTGACAAGGATTACAAAATGGAATAAGAATAAAACAAAATCAATATTCAACTTTAAACATGAAAATGCAAACATAGTTACAACAACCCCTTGAAAAGTTTAATACACTCATATGGCTAATTTTAATGTTGAAATGAATATACTCTTGATTTGCTTTAATGCAATACACATGTTATGAAGTCAAATAACACACTGAATATAAATGTTACATCTGAGTATATAGATGCATATATATATAAGAGATGTAGAAAGTTCAAAGCTTAACGTATGCTGCTCCAATCCCCCTTTTGATGACTAGGATATCTATCACAATAACACACAAATCTTATCTCATGAGACCAGCTCAGAACCTTATTGTTTTCAACATCTTACGCCTTGTGTTTTCCGGATATTTCATCTCATCGTAGAACCTACACTGACTCTCTTCCAACTCCACACCCTTTCTTTTTCTTTTCACCCCTCTCTCTTCTTGATTTTAAACACTTATACCCATTGAACGCACACCCTTAGGTTCCCATCTTTATTGAAACTGGAAGGCCTCCATTGACCATTATTTCACTGAGTTTATAGCCAGATTCCTCCCCACAGACCTCACTATCAGTAGTCTATTACAAACATTGAGTCTTTCTCTAGCTAACGAGGAACATGATAGTGCAACTGAAAAAAAAAGATGAATGCACTAACAAATAGAAAAAGCATTTTCAGTCGAGGCCTTATGAAAAGTTAAGCCATTCAGAAACAAAATAGATGAGGATTATAAAATGAAACACATATAAAACAAAATCAATAATCATCTTTAAACATGAATATGCAAACATAATTACAACCGCCCCTTGAACAGTTTAATACACTCATATGGCTACTTTTAATGTTGAAATGAATATACTCTTGATTTGCTTAAATGCAATACACATGTTCATGAAGTCAAATATCACATTGAATATAAATGTTGCATATGAGAATATAGATGCACATATGTATAAGTGATGTAGAAAGGTTGAAGCTTAACTTATGCTGCTCCAATTCCCCCTTTGATGGCTAGGATATCTATCACAATACCACACAAATCCTCATGAGACCAGCTCAGAACCCTATTGTTTTCAACATCTTACGCCTTCTGTTTTCTGGAAGTTTCATCTCATCGTAGAACCTACACTGACTCTCTTCCAATTCCACACCCTTTCTTTTTCTTTTCACCCCTCTCGCATGCTGCGCCTCTCTTCTTGATTTTAAACACTTATACCCATTGAACATAACAAAAAAAATTACACAAATTACAATAACTATGAGGGCTCTCAATATAGAACCTAATATCCCACGACCAAAGTTTCCAGACCACTTGCCTACTGCAACAAATCAATTTCCAATTGTTTCCCAATTATTTTTAGCCTCTAACTCCCACAAATCTCCCTTTAAATCAGTAATAATCTTAATAAACTTCTTTATCTCCTCCCTTTTATCAAGGATATAAGCACAACATTGTTGGAACTATAACATCTTACAGATGCCACCCTCCTTCGCGAGAAGGATGTCTAATGTAAGTCGGCTTTGCATAACCATGGACCCTATGGCTGTCATATGAGTGTTGATGGCTAATAATATCTCAGTTGTACTAGTAGCTGAGCTATCTACTATAGTGGACAGCTTTCTAATCTTAAGATCATTAAGAAGCATTACAACAGAAGGAATCATTGCACCAAATATATCTCCCACAATCTCAGAAGCACTACTGCTACATTTTAATCTACCAGATGATCCCTACACCAAAATAATAATAATATGTTCCACATGAAACATTTTTGAGAAAACTCGAACTAACTAATAAGTGCCAGACCAACCTCAGGGCAATGTAAAATATGTATGTTACCCACAGACATAATACACTCTGGGAATAACATAACCCTTCCTCCCATAAATTGATCCCAATTTCCTCCATATTCTAAATATGCTCACAATCATTCCTCCCCATTAGTTGAGAATCAACAGCAGATTTCCCTCTAATCACATATATCTTTCCCTTGTTTTTCCAGTCTAAAGTCAAAGGGGCAACATTCCTGACTCCTGATGTTCTTATTCTTCCTAAGCCCATCTATTCATGGGCTTTTGAACTTCACCTGTCCTCCATCTTTCATCCATTGATCTTCTCCTGTCCTCGATCGAATCCAAAACCTTCTTTTCAACATCAGTTAGGGACCAGTTCAAATTGTGTTTATAGGCATAAGCAGTATCTAATCTTGTAATGAGGTTGAACAAGCTCCATGCAGTGTCCATTTCCTTAGCATTTGGATGAGGATTCAAATGTTTAAACATATGACTTCAGAAAAAACGAAATCATAATTTGAAAGATATTATAGGAAATAACGTTTCTGTACTAAATACAAAGAAAAAGACTACAAGTGATGCTATGAGTAAGGGGAATATGGTGGTACATGATCCCCTCTGCTGCTGAGACAGGCAACTGCATACAGACATAACAGTCCTTAACCTCTGTGGTAGCAATATATTCATAAAGCAGCTTAAAATAGGCATTTGAGAAACAATCTCTCCTTGAAGAATCTACATGCAATATCTTGAAATCAAAAGTGCTCAGATTACCATCAGTGGGAACAGGAATACTAGGGGTAGGTTTAGGCTTGGGTTTAGGTGGTTTGGAGGGGTTGGTGAATATGATATTAAAAGATTAACAATTATGCCCCATAACAAGAACACTAACACACCGGCTACTATAAAGCTATATAAACATAACAAAAAGAGGGAGGGAGAGAGATAATAGTGGATTCAGTCTCCCATGATATTCGTATAAACAGAATGGAATCCACTTAAAGAGTGGTAGTGATCCCTAAAGTGATGGGGAGCACACAGTGTGGTTTAAATGCCCCTCACACACCAACAGGCCCCTTGGTGTCATGCTTCATCATCGGGGCCTTCGCAAACCTCTACGGGATGCGGCGTGCTACAACTCACAGATAAGCAGGAGCACTTAGTAGTGAACTATGTGTAGGTGTGTGGAGGGAGGGTGTGAGTAAAGGGGTGAGGTGAAAAAGGTGAAAGATAAAAATACCAGGCTCGTAGGAAAAATTATTTATAATACCCTGGGCTGGTACTGTTAAAAAGTGCAAAAAATAGGTTGAACAATATACAAATTAAGGTATATCAACCTTTGAATAGCGTCGACATGTTTCGGAGTACTGCGACTCAGGACGAGGATCTGCACATTGATCCCTACCTTACTCACATGGGTGTGAAAAGAATGTAAAAGGGTATTTTACCAAAAAGTTCTAGGTGAAATGTACCTATCAATGTTGTATGTATGCTCTGTTGCGCCCAATAGGCGTAAGAGGAACCTGTGGGACAGAAAACATACAGAAAACATCACAGTCGGACGTCCAGAGACAGGGAAACAAAATCAATTTCCTGTTATTTTAAGGGTAAAAATGGACCAGAAATTGTGGCCCAAGGACCCTATGAAAAAATTGAAAAAGACTGAAAAAGACACACACTCTCGATATAGACATACATAAAATGGTAATACATAAAGTGGTAATGCGCCAAAGTCTTGATCCCAGAGATACTGGCTGTAAAAAAGAGAAAAAGCTATATAGCGAGCTTACTTATTGTTTGAAAAAGTCTGACCTCATGAGCCCAAGCGTGGTATTGGGGGGTTCATTCCTCACTGCTTAGTATAGCAACCTAAAAAATGTTTAAGGGTAGGTTTTAGGATCAAATAGTTGTACAAACAGAAATAAATGACCCTCGATTCAGCAGGTGGACTCACGGTTACTGCACGGTCTAGTCGACTGTCTTCCCCTCAACGCGGCTCCGAAGAAGTGAGCAGTCAGGCTAGGTGAAGGTTTTTATACACTGCCATGCGCATCAATTAGTGGGTTCAATTAGAAACGGAAGCCTGCCCATACATGGGTGTAATGCAGAGGGAAGGTCCGGTGAAGCGCTGTGGATAAATGCGCGATGCGGGCACGTACTGCGCATGCGTTAGTGGATAGTATCTCTATATTCGCGCATGCGCGTTATTAATGCAGCGCCACTCCGAGGGTCATGAGCTGTAACAAGACGCTAAGTTCTGCGCATGATCACCTCGTGAAAAACGGGACATAGGCAGAGACAGTCTCACCTCTACCCATTCTAAGTATCATGTGGCTATTTTAAAGGAAAAAGCAGTATTCAACTAAATTACAACTAAATTATAGAGGGACATAGGCAAATCTTGGTGCCACAGACAGTCACATCATTACCTATTCTAAGTATCGCGGGGGTTTTTAAAAAAAATTCTTTTGAAACACAAGGAAAGCAGTTCCAATTAAATTACAGTGGCCATCATGTGGGCAGGGTCAGCGAACCATTTTCTCTACTAGAAAAAAAGGTCATCACAGATCAACGTAACTGGCTCCAAGGGATGGAGTCATTCAGCCCGGTGGTGGCTGTCCCAAGGCGGAACACCCACCTCTGTTCCTTTTCAAATAGTCCCGCCTCTGTGGGGAGTTGTTCAATTACTGTCCAGTGTATTTCATTCACACAGTGTTGAAATTCAAGAAAGTGGGCTGCCATTTTTGTGGTTGATTTTTTGCATCTTATATTACTCTTATGCTCATTGATCCGTATCTTGATTTGCCTTGTCGTCATCCCCACATATTCTTTTTTTCAGGGGCACGTGATAAGATACACAACGTTCTTACTGTTACAGTTGGAAAAAGTGCATTGTTCCCAACTGGTGCCATTAGCGAAGGTGATGGTCTTACTCTTCCTGGTCAGGTGACAGCTGTTGCAGTTGCCACACGGATAGTGGCCCTGTACTCCTTGTAACCTTGTTTGTTCTACTCGTTTGTCAGGGGGTCTAGTGTGGACAAGCATGTCTTTTAAATTCCTGCCACGTTTATGAGCAAAAAGTGGTTTCTCTAGGTCCAGTGAACCGCTTGTCAAAATGCACCAATGTTTATTGACCAGTTTGGAAACTTGGTTCGATACTGGGCTGTAAGTGGTGACACAGACTGTTCTGCTCGGTTGATTTTCTCTCACAGGTTTTTCTTCCAAAAGGGCTTCGCGGTTATTATTCCTCGCTCTTTTCATTGCCTTCTGGATAACCTGGTTCAGGTATTTTCTCTGTTTTAGTTTTTTACGAAGGTCCATTGCCTGAGCTTTGTATTTCGTTATGTCGCTGCAATTGCGACGTAGGCGTAGGAACTGCCCGTATGGTAAGTTCTCCCTCAGGTGACGCGGATGGAAACTGTCAAACCTGAGGAGGCAGTTCCTCGTAGTTGGTTTGAAGTGGGTCTCAGTTTTTAGCAGACCAGTCTCGTAGTAGATGTTCAGATCTAAGAAAACCATAGAACTGTTCGACATCTGGTGGGTGAATTTGAGGAATGGGTTCTGGATGTTGAGCCACTGCATGAATTCAGTGATTGATTGGCCATCCCCTTCCCAGATCACCAAAATGTCGTCGATGTAGCGACGCCACGTGTGGATTCTTTCCCTTAAGGGATTGTCTGGGTGGAGAATTTTGGAAGATTCAAGATGGTGGACGTATAGTCCCGCCAGACTAGGGGCAAAAGTACTCCCCATGCTGGTTCCATGGCTTTGCCAATAGAGAGTTCCCTCATATTCGAAAAAGTTCCTTGTAAGAGCTAGCGAGATACACTCCATGACTACTCCCCGGGGAGTCTGATATTCCCATCGGTCAGAGTAGAGTACTTCCTCGATAATCAGTAGTGTCTCGTCATGTGGGAGGCTCGTGTAGAGACTCTCCACATCAAGGCTCAACAGCATTTGTGATTCAGGGTCAAAAGGGTGGTCCTGTAGCAATTGTAGAACCGCTTTTGTGTCTCTCAGGTATGTGTTGGTGGCTTGTACTAAAGGTCGTAAGAAGGCATCTGCGAACTTCGACAGTGGCTCAAGGATCGATGAAATACCAGACACAATGGGGCGGCCTGGTGGACTTTCAAGGTTCTTGTGGACCTTGGGTATGGTGTAGAAGTAGGGAGTCTGGTTTTTTTTTTTTTAACAAGAAACTCTGATTCTCTTTTAGTAAGCCAATTATGCGCCAAGGCTTCCTCAATCATCGCCTCTATTCTTACTCGTAGGGACTCCGTTGGGTCTACTGCCAGTACTCGATAATTCCTTCTGTCAGAGAGGAGTCTCCTGCATTCTTTATCATATGCAATGGTGGTCTGTATGACTACTGCTCCACCTTTGTCTGCAGGTTTTATAATAAGATCTTTATTTTGTTTTAATTCTCTGATCGCTTCATTCTCTCGCTTGCTCAAGTTTTGGAACACCCTTTGTTTAGTGTCTATTTTGCTCAGTTCATGCATAATGGCACTCTCAAATTCCAAAACCTCCACTGGGAGTTGGTGGTCTAGAGGTGTGAAATTAGATTTAGGTCTCAATCCTGTATCAGAGGTTTCTTGAGAAGTTTCCTTGTCTTTAAAGAAAGCCCTCAGTTTGATTGTTCTGATGAAATCCTGGATTTCTTTATGTAAAAGGAAAATGTCAGGTTTATTGGTTGGGACGTACCCTAAGCCTTTATTGAGTACTTCGAGTTGTAAGAGGGATAGGGGCCATGGGGTTATATTGATAACTAGGTCCCCCTGTTGCTCGTCGATGCTTGGTTCGCAGTCATGCTCCTTGTGCTCACCCTGGGGTCTGCTTCCACTGTAGGTTGCCAGTTGACATTGTTGCCCTTTCTGTTCCTCCCTCTGCGGGTACCCTGGCCCCAAGATAAAAAAGGCTGGACATTCTGGGGTGCGTTCGTTTGGTCTGGCACCCATTGAGGATACATTTGTCCCATCTGTGGCGGGCCAAATTGGTATTGGGGAAATTGAAAGGGATTCTGGTATGGATTGAATTGAGGTCCCTGGAAACCTCTCCAGCCTCTCTGGCGAGGGAATTGAGATCTCTGTTGACGGAAACCCCCCCTCTGTTGTTTCTTTTGATGGAAACCACCCGAGTTTGTGCTGGTAGTACTACCGTCCGAACTTATGCTGTCAGTGTCAGTTACATTCCCTTTCATCACATAATCAGCTTTTGTATATGGATATGCTCCCTCAGGGGTGAAGCGGTCCTTATCCTTTTTCAGTTTGTTAAATTTGCTTTGTTTCAAGGTAGCCTCAAAATCCCTCATCTGCTGATTGAGTTCTTCCAAACCTTTCTTTAAATCTGCTGGTGAGATGAAAGCTTTTAGATGTACTTCCAATTTCTGGATTTCTACTTTTAATTCCAAAGATTTTCTTGTAGCTGTTTGAACTATCAAGACTAACCAGTCTCTGGTACAATGCCAGGAAATGAGGGACCAAGCTTTTTTAAAAACGAGGTCGTCCTGGAAGATGAAAGGTTCGTTTCTGACTAGTAAACCCTGTGGAGATATTTTGTTCCTTAGGTATTCCCTCATTAATAGGCCATGTAGGGACGCCCTTATCTGTACTTTTCTCAAGTACATCAGGTCATCCCAATCTGATACTGCTGGGCTTGGGTCACTGTTACTTAGACCTTCAAAACGATTAACATCAGCGAGAATTCTATCTAGTCTACTGTGGTTGCCAGTTTCCATGACTTTACTAAATTCAGACAGTTGAGTAGAAAATAGCAGCAAACGGATTTCTCTCCGTATGTTTCTAGTAGTGCAAATGGCAAAACCAGCTTCAAAAGGTTGTGTAATGCATTTATTTACGATGGTATTCGTGAGTCTTCCCCAACCCTACTCCATCTTCTTCTAAAATTACACCCTTACACTCCTTTGCAGCGTCGGGCCTAGGAAATCATTTTATTTCTTAAAATAAAGTTAATTAAATTGTCTCTAGTTGAAATAAATATTAAAGTTTAGTTCAAAGATCATGTCAGATGCATCCCGAGGCTGCTCATTTAATGGTAAAACAAGTTCAAAACAACTCTCCACAACAAATGTAGACTCACATAGGTGCACCTGGTACCTCACTATTGTGAAAATCTCAATTCAACCTAATGCTGTCATTTGCCACAAAGTATGTCCTCTCGGGGGCTGAGTACCTCCGACAAGGCATTCGGGCTCTCTTCGACCTCCTGAGAGCAGGCCGTTCATCTTCATTGCCACTTAGATCAGAAACTTCAATATACTCTTGGACAGCATGTTGTATACATCCAACAGGCAAACTTGATCTCCCCCCTCGTGTCTTTTCAACCAATCGTCTCCTTCTCCAACTTGGCTGTTTACACTACTGGCCCCTTTGCCAGGGTTGAGGTCGGCTTCTACTTGCACTTCAGGCCAATACTCTCTATCCGTCTCAACTCCAGACACCAACAAATCAGGTTGAGTTTGTGGTGCTGAAGGTTCTTAAACAGCCATTGAACTCTGAAGCTCCCGCTTAGTCTATGCACCTCCTCAGTTTCTTCCTGTGGCTCTTCAGTTGCTGTCTGTACTTCAAGGAGGGGCACCGTCACATCATCAAGGACACTTCACTCTCCAAGTATGGCCTGCATGCACCCAATTGGGGAGACCTCCACATTTGACAGCAGTGTTGGTCACAAGAATGACCTAATAGGAGCTTTTCCAACGAGGTTCAAGACACGTTTACCGAATGTGTTTCTTTACCAAATCCAGTCTACAGGACTAATGTCATGACACTGCTCCTGGTGTGGAAGATTGGGGGCAAATCGAACCTGGTAAGACACAGAATGCAGCACATCAGCCAGTCCTTCACAATAATCAAGAATAATGTGATCTGTAATATTTACAAGTGCATTTTCAGGCACTGCAGGCAGACTTATTGCTCGACCCATGATGATTTCATGGAAAGATAGTCATGTCCTCTGACCAGGAATGGTGTGAAGACCCATCAGCACTAAACGCAAAGCATTCAGGGGCATATATATGAACAAGCCCTTTCGCGATTCCTTAATAGCGATTTTTAGCGAATTGCTATTAAGGAATTGCAAAATGCTATATATGTAGGAATCGCAATAATAATTGCGATTCCTTAATATTCCTTAAATGCGATTAGCAAATTGCAAATCGCAATTAAGGAATACCTTCCCATTCATTCCAATAGGCTAGGAGGCCCATAGGAATGAATGGGAAGACATTTGCAATTTGCGATTTGCAATTAGAGAATCGCAAATGGAGAATGCAATTTCAAGGGTGCCAGGGTGTCAAAAAGACACCCTGTTGCACCCCTGAAATATGTATGTGTGCACATGTGGCGCACATACATGCCATAAGGGCATGTATGTGTGGCACATTGCACTTTGAAAAAAGCCAAAAAGTACTTTTTTCAAAGAATTTGCAAATTACCATCAACTGTCAGTTGGTGGTAATTCGCTATTTATTATGCCAAATTGGCACAACTTAGATACTTTCTACTTCGCATTTGAGGCAGACCCCGCAGACCTAACAACTACCGCCCCATCTCCAATATCCCTACCTTAGCAAAGTTGCTGGAAAAATGTGTGCATCTACAGCTGATGAAGCATATTGATCACTTTAACCTTCTCAACAAACACCAATCATGTTTCCGAGGCAGGCCATAGCACGGAATCATTTATAAAAAATAACAATGGTTTGGGGTGGCCTCAAAAGGTCCTAGTGAGAATAAGGTATAACTTTAACTCTGAAATCAATCCTGGAAGGGAGTCTTTGCAAGGTATCGTACAGTTAATATACTTTATTTAGTCGTTTCACAATTCAATATTTTTGCATTTTATATTTCAGGTGCTCACACATGTGACAAAGTGCTCTTAGTGACTGAGTGAAAAGAATAAAAACAACAACTATATACAAAATGTCACAGACAAGGTTGACCCCACAGAAAAATATATACAGTGCAATGGGGGAGTTTTCCAGGATTGATTTCAGAGTTAAAGTTATACCTTATTCTCACTAGGACCTTTTGAGGCCACCCCAAACCATTGTTATTTTTTATAAATACTTTAACCCCAGGTTTCACTAATGGGGTACCCTTGTTTCCTTTAACTATAGCACGGAATCAGCCATGACACAAATTAGTGACGATGCACGGCAAGTACTTGATCAAAACAGATCCTGTTTACTCATCCTACTTGACCTCTCCTCTGCCTTCGATACGGTCAAGCATGAGAACCTGCTAGACCTCCTGAAACACAGAATGGGCATATCTGGGACAGAGCTAAGCTGGTTCACTTAATTTCTCCAAATTCGGGCACAACAATTCAAAGTCAATAACACTCTGTCCAAGCCCATCCCAGTATCTTTGGGAGTCCCGCACGGATCCGCACTATCCCCAATATTGTTTAATCTCTTCTGGGAACCTCTCACCGAAATTCTCCAAACCTCTAACGTGCAATATCACATGTATGCAGACGACACACAACTATACCTCAGGATCCACACCCTAGAGGATATCAAACGACTTAATACAGCGCTTAGGAATACCCAAACCTGGCTGGCAGAAAATCATCTCAAATTGAATGCCCTAAAGACTGAATTCTTACTAATAGCTCCTCCGGTCCAAATCCCCAAAATGCAAGATTGGATCAAACATATTACGGCATTCAACGTTCAACCCACCATCGTGGACTCAGCTAAGTCATTAGGAATAACCTTAGACAGTAACCTCAACATGCAAAAACATATCAGCAGTGCCACAAAGGGAGCAAACTTCCAGATAAACACACTGAGGAAACTGAAACCCTTCCTACCACGCAATGACTTCAAGCAAGCAGTACAGGCTCTGGTTATTCCTAGAGTGGAATACGGATGTGTCTCTCTCTGTGGCCTACAGAAAGCATCAACTGCAACACTAAGGGCGTCGATCAATGCCGTAGCAAGACTCATAACTGGGTCTAAACGCAGCTCCCACATCTCCCCGGACCTACAATCCCTGAACTAGCTACCCCTGGAGGCTAGAATTCAACTGAAAATTGCATGCATGACGCACAGATCCAGGCATCACAAGACACCAAGCTACCTGGCACAGAAATTGACGATCTCGGGTGGATCCAGATCCTCAAGAAATGCAGAAAAATTACTACTGAAACCACAAAAATCCCATAAAAAAAAAATTATAACAGATGCTTCTCTGGGAGGGTGCCCAGAATATGGAATGCCTTACCCCCAGAAACCAGACTTAACCCGTCCACTACCTCTTTTAAAAAAGAAGTAAAATCCATCCTCATGGTCAAATTCACATGAATATGGTCTTTTGAAACCCTGTGACGAGATGCATGCGCACCCTCAACCACAAGACATTTGGATGTTACATCTTACTATGCCGCTTTTACAATATGTTTTGTACATATGTGTGGATATGTTATATTTCATGTATAAGTAACTTTTAATGGTTGTATAGCGCTCTGATATCCGTCAGGATCTTGTTTGCGCTCTATAAAACTTTCAAAATAAATAAATAAATAAACACCAACAGAAAAGCAGAGTGGCTTCATCCAGGTCCGCCTTAGTCTATCATACGCGGGGCAAACAAATAGCACATGTTCGAAATCCTCAATCACGTGATTACAAAATGTGCTAGCTGCCGGTTTGGAATTATAGATTTCTCAGCTGTTTGGGAATATACAGACCAGCAGTGTGCCCGGACTAAATTTTATAAACAACATGCGGACCTGGAACAGTTGGAACACATCCATATACAATTCCTTTGCAGGTGCTGGTTAAAAGGGCAAAAATCCTTCCATCAGCCCACTGGCTTGAGCGTTATAATGGTGTGCGATTATTTTAATATTCTATAAGGCAGTTTTAACAATGCCATTGGTGCCCAGGTTAATTGAGGAAGGGTTAAGCCAATAAGCACCAAGGCCTAAATCGTTAAGATGGAGTTTAACGTACACAAACCAAGGTGTAAGGCCTGTTTTACCCAAATTCCAAACTTCCTCCACTGCCAGCCTATAATAATGTAACTCCAGGATGGACCCCAATATAAAAGGGGTTTCAACGATGCCACATCACCAACCCTTTTAAGCTATGTGTTGAAGAATAAAGGTGTAATACGGGGGCTCTGCGGTAGACCGAATGAGGATCTCGAAAAACTATTTTCTTTGAGGATCAGACCTTTGATGTTAACAATCCCCCATAATTCTGCCCCATATAGTGCTGCAGCCTCGGCTTTAGCCCTATACACTTCAATAGCAGGGTAGAGACAGAGAAGGGTGGTTGCCTTAAACCTTTTAGTGATAGCAGAAGCACTATGTAGCAAATCTAGTTGGATTATTTAATGTGGGATTTCCAGTTTCTGGTTTTGATGATTCTAACACCTAAATAGTCAACTTTGCATACCAATTGCAGGGCCAACGACCCCTTCATTGAAAACCCACGTCTATAAGTTCAATACCATAATCTTGGTCTTTAAGGTATTCACCTCCAAACCATGGATGTCACAGAACTCAGTAAATTTGATAAACAGGATTTGAAGCCCAGAAGGGGTTGGAGAAAGCAAAAGGGTATCGTCTGCAAAGAGCAGCGCAGGGATGGAACATCCACCCAACCTTGGGGTGTCGAACACATTCACTTAGATATTTAACTCATTTATGTATAATGAAAAAAACTGTTGCAAGTACATATCCCTGGCGCACCCCTCGCTTAACTGGTATGCAGACGGTCAATCTGCCACCCAGCCCCCACCAAACTTGAGCAAATGTGTTATTATGTCATCTGATGAGTACGTCTAACAATGCATGTTCACTACCCATGATTGCTAAAGTGGACCAGAGGTGCTGTCTTGGGACAAGATCAAAGGCTGTCCGAGATCCACAAAAGCCATATAGGGGTGGTCCTTGGAAAGCCCAAGATAAAACAAAAAATCTGGTCAATTGTGTTCCCCTTTGAGAGCAGCTTGTCTGTAACGGGAAACAGGATGGACACCTCATCAATACAGTCTAGTAGTCTAACCAAAACTTGATGACAGAACACCTTCTGAAGGGTATTGCTAAGACTGATAGATCAATAATTGTTAGGTACTGCTCCGTCTCACTATTTGTATAGTGGGATAATCACGGCACTATGCCAAGAATCTGGGATTTCCCCTCCCGCTAATACCCCATTTGACAGTGCATTTATGTAAGGGCCCCTTATGGTGGTTTCAACATGAAACACATTGCCTGGGACTTTGTCGGGGCCTGGAGCCTTCCCGGGCTGTATAGCCTGAATAGCTCTAAGTGTCTCTTCAAGGGTGAAGTGGATCAGAAGTAACATTCCGCACGTCCTGCACTTTTCCCTTTAAGGAAAATATTCCTGTGCTAATTTGGGTGCAGATGTCAGTAAAGTGATCCGCCCACTGTTGTGGTTGTATTGCTAGTTCTAAAGGACTATGGGATCTAGGACTGCCATGTGCAAGTCTATTCCAAAAAGTCAGAGGGTCATTATTTTTCGTTGCCTCCACCAGGGCTAAACAGTTTGAGTCTATCCAACTCTTTTTGGTGGTTGTGACAATACGTTTATAGTTTGCACAAGCAGCATGAATTTCCTCTCGGGTTCACTTTGAGACAGATTCAATTAATTTCACTTTCACCTTGCTGCACCCTTCAGAGAACCAGGCTGGTGACGGCTGAATGTGCCCCTTTTTAGGTTTGATCTCCTTGGTTTAAAAATGCAATGGTTTAACCCCTTCGGGGCTGATGACGAGCTCAGCTCGTCATGAGCGTAACCTGCCGTACGCTCATGACGAGCTGAGCTCGTCATGTAACGCGGTAATTTTGAAATTGCCGCGTACAGCGGGAAAATGCACTGCATCGATGCGGTTAAATAAGTAGTCATGGTGGCCTGTTAGTGATAATGCATCAAAAGGATGCTCAGTGAGGGGTTTAAGGATGATACTAAAAGTATTTCAAATTTGAGTTAGTGATTCGGTATCAAAGTTGAGTTTTGACCATTTGATGGATGTTTTATTGTTGCCCAAGGTTACAGTCGTCTCAGATTGAGCACCCAGGACAGCAGAGTTTCTCAGCAAGTTGCCTTAAAATGAAAGCCTAAGTTCGTAATGATGCCTGTGTGATCTGATTAATATTTCAAAATCATTTGCCATATGCCAAAGATCAAGATCTAGAAGAACATAGCTAGGCTTTCCTGTTTCCCGTTACTATTTTCGGTAAATTCTGGTGGGGTTTCCAGTGCTCCCAAGTGATTTCAATACCTTAAAAAATACAGTGGTTTTCAGTGGTTACCCATTTTTGCACCATTATAAACATCAGAAACAGTATTTTTCCGGTGTTTATGGAGTGTTTTGCCCTAATTATTGCCCTCAACCGTGCTCCTCCTCCCACCACAACCGACGCCAACTCTGCGGCCAACGCACTCCACAGATGGATCACCGTCTGCGCGGACACTCTCGCAACCCTCCTGGACTCTGACAGACAACGCACCACTAAAGCCACCTGGTTCACCACTGACCCCCGAGAATTCAAGTGCACATGCCTATGACTTGAAAAAGCTTGGAGGAACAGCAAAACTCCAGAAGCACACTCCGCCTATAGGACCGCCATGACAAAACACCACAAACTCATCAGAACCACGAAGAAGAATTTCATCCAGAACAGAATACTCATCAACTCCCGTAACTCCAAGGAACTCTTCAGCATCCTACAAGAATTCACCAAGCCCCCCAGCGAATTCTCCGACATCCCTCCCTCCAAGGACCTCTGCAACAAACTTGGCTCCCATTTCCATCTCAAGATCAAGACTCTCTACAGCAACTTCGACGAGCAGAACCCAGACACCGACCCTACTCCTTCAACCGACAACGCAACCCAGCAGACCATCACCACCCGGACCCCTGTCACCACAGATGATACCACCAAGACCATGAGAGGTATGCACTCAGGAGCCCCCACCTACTCCTTCCTGCCCTATATTTTCCACAGAGCCGCCTCTACCATAGCACCCGAATTATGACGCACCATCAACTACTCCCTCAAAACAGGCACATTCCAGACTACTGGAAATGTGCATGTAGCAAGCCCCTCCTCAAGAAGCACACCGCAGACCTGTCATGCCTGCCTATGCTCCACCGCCGATCCGCTGTATAGTAAACAGCAGCCGATCCAAAGTACGGGGTTGGCAACCCCTAACGGTTGGCAAACTCAGGAGGATAACCTTAGGACACATGCGCGGAGAGCCGCGCATGCACAGTAAAACGAATCAGGACATTTAGACCCACCTCACGCTCCCGGAAACGCTCTGCGATTAGACAGCGTTCGAGCATTCGTTCTGGGTCACGGTGTGGGGTTCGTCCGAGGAGCTAGTGGTGAGACCTCCGTTCTCATTGTTTCCAGCGTTTCCAAATTTCGTCCGCTTTGTGAGTAAAGAAGCCGTTTGCTTCTTATCTATGTTTTCTTAGCTTTCCGTTATTTTCTCATTTGTAGCAAGCGAGATTTCTATCGCTTGTATGGTGTGCACACCGCTTTTCCTGTAGTCTTCCCGTGGAAGCGTTTGCACATTGATATCTTTGTGTGTTTCGATACCCCGACCTTGTGGCTATTAACAAGGTATTTTCATCGGCAAGTTTTGGCATGACCTCCGTTATTTTATGTCTACAAGCCTGGTAGTTATAGGTGAGCACTTGATAGATAGTTTGTAGTTCATTCACATAGAAAGCTTGCTGTTTTCTTATAGTTTCTTCCTACTTACAGGAACCAGACATCTCCTTCCAGCACATATACTTCCCAGAAACCTGATTACACCCTACAATCTGAAGGTACACCATTGGGTCATAGACAAGTTATTTGTGAATAGCATGGGGAGGGGTTTCATACTAATTTCTACTTTGTCTTCATACAGTTCCAGGCTTGAAAAGCCTGACCTGAACCCACCCCTGGTGAAGATTGCAGAGTGCTGTTTCCTTACCCTTCTACCCTTGTTTTTGTTCCCCTGTTTTCCCCCTGGTTACCTCGTGGGTGTTGGTATTATATCCTGACTCCCGGGGGTGATAGGGGTGAAGCAGGGTGTTTAGCATCGAGACTCCACGACACTCCTGAGACAATAAGGTGCGTGCATGACAAGACCAGATGGACCTCAAAAACTACCGACCCATCTCTCTCCTCTCGTTCGCAGCCAAAGTCCCAGAGAAGATCATCAACAACCAGCTCACTAACTTCATAGAAGCAAACTCGATCCTCGTCTCGTCCCAATCCAGATTCCGCAGCAACCACAGCACCAGGACCACCCTCCTTGCCGCCACGGACTACCTCCGCACCCTCCTCGACCAGGGCCAAACAGCTGTCCTCATCCTGCTGGACCTCTTAGCAGCTTTCAACACCGTCTCCACCAGCACACTAACTGCCAGACTCCATGTGGCCGGCGTCCGAGGAACCGCCCTCGGATGGATCTGCACCTTCCTCACCGGATGAACCCAAAGAATCAGACGCCTGCCCTTCATCTCCAAACCCACAGAGATCAGCTGTGGAGTACCTCAGGGATCCTCAATCAGCCCCCTGTTCTTCAACATCTACATGGCAGATCCTGCCAACATCGTCAGAAAACATGGACTCAGCATATTATCTTAGCCCAGCGCCACCCTGCTCATCCTCTCCCTCACCAATGAATCCGACATCATCAGACACAGCTTCCAGGAAGGTATGAAAGGCATAGCCTCCTGGACGAGAAAGAGCTGCCTAAAGCTCAACACAGAAAAAACGGAAGTCCTCATCCTCAGATCCACCCTCTCTGCATGGGACAACACCTGGTGGCCCATCAGCCTTGGCAAACCTCCCACAACCTCTGCATCATCCAGAAAGATCATCACCAACGCACTCAGAACCAACAGACTGGACTACGGGAATGCCCTCTACGCCAGAATAAACAAATCTCTCCTCCACACCCTCCACACTATCCAGAACGCCGCAGCTAGACTTGTCCTCAGCATCCCACGACAACGCCACATCACTCAGCGCCTACGAGAACTCCACTGGCTCCCTGTCGAAAAGAGAGTGACCGTCAAGCTTCTCACCCATACCTACAAATCCCTCCACAACATCGGACCCCAACTAAAGAATCTCCTTCTATGCACCCAAGAGAAGCCTCCGATCCGCTGATCTTGCCCTGACTAAAATCCCTCACATCCGCAGAACCAGAGTGGGAGGATGATCCTTCTCCTTCATCACAGCCAAGATCTGTAACAAACTCCCTCTCAGCATCAGACTAACCCCCACACTGCAAGCATTCAGGAAGAGATTCAAGACCTGGCTCTTCAGATGAAACGAAGCTGTTCGCCACCCCCCTCCCTCTCCCCAGCGCCTTTAGAGTCTTGCGGGTGAGTAGTGTGCCTCACAAATCCCTGATTGAGTGATTGCCTTCTGCACTGATCGGCATGGTATATGGACAGAGTACGTACAGTGTATATAAGGTCCAAATACTTTTTTTACAAATCAATCATATTGTAGTACACCTAACAATACTTCTTCAGTGAGTCTTTGGTCATGTGCACTCACTCTTTCCGTCCCATGTAAACTTTTGTCTGTGAAAAAGCCCTCTCAACATTGGCACTTTAGATGGGCAAATCCGAAACAGCCAGTATACAATTTGCTAACTTTGGCCACTGACATAGCTTTCCATGTCAATACTGGTGTACCTGAGTATTGCGATTCTCTGAGACAGGTTCTGCAACAAATGCTCTGAACTGGGCGCATATGCCCTCAGAGTTATAGAAGTGGTAAGAAATGAAGCAGCACTTTTGAAAGTCTAGAGAAAATTACCCTTTACGGAAGGGTTCTAGACCTTGTGCAGAGTACTACAGTGAGGCTTCATTGGCATCAAATGCCATGATCAGCAAAGGGACATTTCTATGGATCATTGCAAGCCATTTCTCATACATTGTAAAATAACATTTCCTCAATTGTTCCTCAACATTTCTTTGCTTTCCAAGTGGCAAGCACTCTAACATGTTGCAGTGCCAAAGTCACTAAGAGTTCCACCCAGCCTACTCTCAAGGAGATGTTTCATATCTGCACCAATAATGCTGAACACTTGGTAGACAAGGGTGTTTTCAGACTCCAGACTAGTTTTTTTTAATAATGCCCTCTACGGAAGTTATGTTTTCCTGTAAAAATCTATGAATGCAGTAGAGTGTACTTTTTTCATATCACTATCAATATGCAACCTAAGATCCTTACATTTCTTGCCTTTTGCATCATCACTCAGCAAACATTCTGTTAACAGTTGTCACATGGATGATATAGCATTCATGGCCTATAGGTCTGAGAACCACCAGATAAATGACACAGTTGGGATTACTCTTTCTTTGATGCGACACAAAGCACGAAATGAGAATTATTTGCATTTTAGTTTCAGCGCACAACAAAACAGTGCACCAGAATGGACTAAAAAGTCAAAAGCATTCTTTATTAACTCTGAAGATTGTAAAGATGCTTTGAGCATACCATCCACCAATTGTCAAGGATCTCTTACAGTGAAGCACTTCGACTCAGGTATCGATTTTGACAGGTCATCACACAACCTTTTCAAATATGTAGCTGAATTACTGCAAATAGAAACAATATCCCTACAATCTTTGTTGAACTTGGTAGAAACTTTTTACAGTAGCATTCCAAGTAACACTGCATTCATGTTTTCCAAAAGTCTGGTGTTATATTTTCGCCACTATTTCAGATGCTTGGTGAATGCCCTCTTTTCACATATCGAAACAAAAGGGGATGATGGACAGAGCGTTTGAGCAAATCAAACACTCACCCCCAGTCAACTGATCTGGGTTTAATCCACCACCATTCTTTAGCCCACTCAGCCACCCCATTTCAGACATGGCTATATGCAAATCAGTCTGACCCTGTGCCTCATGGGAACAGTACAGCCCGAACTGCCAAGCCATGTCTTCCATGGACCGGAAACAAGCATCCTGGGACCGGTTTCGGATTCATAATTCTCATCAGCCAGGCTATCTTGAATCCAGTGGCCAAGTGAGCAAGGGACTCACGTCTGAGCATACCCTGCCACACTTAGGGCGAACAAAGCGAAACAAAAGGGGATGATGGACGGAGCGTTTGAGCAAATCAAACACTCACCCCCAGTCAACTGATCTGGGTTTAATCCACCACCATTCTTTAGCCCACTCAGCCACCCCATTTCAGACATGGCTATAAGCAAATCAGTCTGACCCTGTGCCTCATGGGAACAGTACAGCCCGAACTGCCAAGCCATGTCTTCCATGGACCGGAAACAAGCATCCTGGGACCGGTTTCGGATTCATAATCCTCATCAGCCAGGCTATCTTGAATCCAGTGGCCAAGTGAGCAAGGGACTCACGTCTGAGCATACCCTGCCACACTTAGGGCGAACAAAGCGAAACCTGTACCTGTCACTACACATTGCATTGAAAGTTCAAAGCCTGGGGTGTTTGGCAATTACCCTACTATCAATACTGACTCACTAGAAAAAAGGGCTGAGGTAACAAGGGGTTTCACACATTCTCTGTGGGTAAATGTGATGGTACATATTGGGGAAAAATTCTTATGATACCAGCCATTTTACCAGTGAAAGAATCAAACAAAGCCAAATATCAACTTTTATTTTGTTATTTCCTGATTCTCTACAGTTTATAAAATAATTAAACAAGACCTAAAACATGCTTCTAAACCCTGTATCGTTAGAACAAAGACCACAAAACTGAAAAAGTAAAAGGAAGAAGAAACAATATTTTAGTGACATCCTTAAACAACAAAACACACGCAGAATAATGTTAGCCCATTCTTTCTTGCTGCTGCATTGTATAACAAATTTACATTGTATTGGCCCCTTCAGGAAGAAATAAAACTGACTCTTACACTCTCCTTTTCCTTTTCTTTGAATGCCATTTAGTTTGTGGTTGTGCAGGTGTTTTTTCAGTGTCTATATTTTCACACCGGTGAGGGCTATTTTCCTTTCGGTTGGGTTTTATTAGTTAGTATAGGTGTAAACCTAAAACAGGATAGCCTAAACATAGTCAATTCTACTTTGTGTAACGCCTAAGGCAAATGTATGGACTCACTGCTTAAAATAAGAAACCTCCCATTAGAGGCTTGCAAAACATGTTTCAGGGTGATTGACAGAAGCTGTGTAGCAAAGACTGACTATAATGTTGTTGTGTTATGTTATTCAGATTTGTAAAGCGCACAGATACTCAACAGTGATTTGGGTTTGCTCTCTAGTAAGGGTATCCCTCTAGCTACCTCTTCTAGATTAATAGCCGGAGCTAGGCAAGTCTAGCGGCTCAAAGGTGTTATTAAAATCTCCAGAAATTATAAGTGGTGTACTATCTGTTCTAATGGAGAGCCGGTGGGTGAATGTTTGTAGTTTAGGATATTCTCCATTAAGCTGCACAGAACGGCTATATACATTATAGAGATCAATCTTGCTACCATTTCTATCCCTAATGGACAGATCTAGAATGTCATTGCTTTTGGAATCCAGTATATTTAAAAGTAAGTTTGCCATATTTTTAATCAACACTAAAAGGCCGTCAAAGGGGCGCACAGTTTTTGAGGGTATTGCTTCTATACTAAAATTTGAGTAACACGGTCTAAAAGAAATGTCCACATCTCTTGAAAAATTATTATGTCATGTAGGGTTGATAAAAGCTCCCCAATCTGGATACATGATTTTTCCACTTTGACCGCAATGTTCCAGGACAATAACAAAAGGGGAGAAAGAAGTTTGTCTGCAGGCACACAGGACTCATTTGGGGGGATGTATTAGGTCGATTGCCCAGAAGTGCAAGGGACAATAGTTGATGTTGTCTATGGGCTGGGAATGGGTAAGGTTGGTAAGCTTGATACAGAACTGTGATGCCAAGTTGCATGAAATAATGTAGCAGCAATAATGTTTCCGAGAAATAAATTTCTAAAGCAAAAACATATATACAAAAGTATGTTACTTGGTACATCAATGAAAAAAACAAGGTATATGAATTATAAAAATAATTAGGTACCCACAATAAATTCTTATAAAAAAAGCTTTTTGTGACTGATAAAATCGACCTGGACTCTTACCTGGCATTTTCCTGTCCTTGTTCTTGCCGTGAGAGGAACGGCTGCGCCGGAGCCTCTTCGAAACGCCGTGAGGGGAATGGCTGCGCCACGAGGGCTGGGACCACATTTCCCAGGTGCCCCGGTGGCCAGGCGCACATCTGACGCCACTGCTGCACCCGGAGGCGCTTGAAAAGCGAGGAGCGCCGAGCGCTCACTGGGACGCTGATAAAATCGACCTGGACTCTTACCTGGCATTTTCCTGTCCTTGTCCTTGCCGTGAGGGGAACGGCTGTGCCGGAGCCTCTTCGAAACGCCGTGAGGGGAATGGCTGAGCCACGAGGGCTGGAACCACATTTCCCAGGTGCCCCGGTGGCCATGCGCACATCTGACGCCACTGCTGCGCCCGGAGGCGCTTGAAAAGCGAGGAGCGCCGAGCGCTCAATGGGACGCTGATAAAATTGACCTGGACTCTTACCTGGCATTTTCCTGTCCTTGTCCTTGCCGTGAGGGGAACGGCTGCGCCGGAGCCTCTTCGAAGCACCGTGAGGGGAACGGCTGCACCGCGAGGGCTGGGACCACATTTCCCAAGTGCCCCGGCGGCCAGGCGCACATCTGACGCCACTGCTGCACCCGGAGGCGCTTGAAAAGCGAGGAGCGCCGAGCGCTCACTGGGACGCTGATAAAATCAACCTGGCCTCTTACCTGGCATTTTCCTGTCCTTATCCTTGCCGTGAGGGGAACGGCTGCGCCGGAGCCTCTTCGAAACGCCGTGAGGGGAACGGCTGCATCGCGAGGGCTGGGACCACATTTCCCAAGTGCCCCGGCGGCCAGGCGCACATCTGACGCCACTGCTGCACCCGGAGGCGCTTGAAAAGCGAGGAGCGCCGAGCGCTCACTGGGACGCTTATAAAATCGACCTGGACTCTTACCTGGCATTTTCCTGTCCTTGTCCTTGCCGTGAGGGGAACGGCTGCGTCGCGAGGGCTGGGACCACATTTCCCAGGTGCCCCGGTGACCAGGCGCACATCTGACGCCACTGCTGCGCCCGGAGGCGCTTGAAAAGCGAGGAACGCCTCCCGCCCCCGCGGGATGCGCGCGGGACGAGCCGGGCGAAGCCTGGGCAAAAGGCGGGCCCTCTTAGGCCCTCAGAGGCCAGAGGAGGCTGGGCTAGGCCCACCCCATTTCGATCCTTGGGTCATCTGTAGCTGACTCCTCAATAAGTGAGTTGCGAGACAATTGGGGGGATACTGATATTGTCTGTTGCATGTTTCATTGCACTTAAGGGTACTACCTGGTTGACAGTTAGTTAGATTGAATTGTCATGGCGAAATCTAACCTTAGATCCTGTACTGGGGCTGGTGGCGTGGGGACCCTTCACGCATTTTTGAGAAGAGCGGAGTCTGTGGTGGCAAAGGAAATTGAGTTAGTTGAGAGGAGATTTTCTTTGGAACCACTTCGGGAAATAGCCTCTCCATCATCCAATGCGGAGATACCCGCCACTACTATTCCCCTGTCAGACTGTTTGCATTCTCATCAGGTACCTAATGGCTCAGTATTAGTCGAGGGCTTGTCCATTTCCCCTGCCCCTTCCCCTGTAAATAGTCCAGTCCCTTCCCCCATGGCTAGTTGCACTAGGCAGTTAAGGGCTAGACTGGGTATGGCGGACACGCATAGTAAAATAATATCAGGGAAAAGGAAAGCTAAGAACACCCCTAAAGGGAGCCATCAACAGGCCAAACAGGCAAGGAACACTAACTTTGCTTCTGGGTCGGGTTGGAAGGGTAAAAGCGCTTCGCTCCAGGATGCTGAGGATAGGGGAGTAGGTAGATTTGCTGCCTCGGCTGTAGATAACAATGCGGGGGGAAACATGACTGATTTTATGAGACTCCTGGATGAACGGCTCAGGTTATTTACTTCCCCATTACTGGACAAATTAGAGCGAATAGAGGGTTGATTAAATATAATTGAAAAACATCTTAAAGATCAAAAAGTTCCAACGTTGGGGTCTAATCTACCTGTAGTTCACTCTTTGAGTGCAGTTTCAACCTCCGTTAACAATCTGTTGGACTCAATGATTACTCCTTTTCCCCCCAGCTTATACCACAAACTGCAGCCCCGGGTATAACCCCAAATATTGCATCTTTAGCCTCAGGAGCCATGCGGGCAGAGAAGCATGGACCTCGGGGCCCAGTGGGGAGACTAAGGGGCCCATTAGGATAGCGGGCGGAAAAGCACCCCGCCCGCCATGGAGGCGGAAAACAACCGTCCGCCATGGAGGCGGATAAACCGGCGGTCAAATTAGGATCGACCGCCACCACAGACCGACCACGGCGGTAGCGGTGAAAATGAAACCGCCCGACGTGTGCAGTGATGCCAAAACTCCGACCGCGTCGGTCGGAAAAGCAGCGGAAAAGACAAAACCGTCCACAGGGAAAGCGGAGACACCGCATGGGAAATTACGATATCCCCGAGGGTGTCGCGGGCGGAACCGGCAACACCGACCGCCGCGGTCGCTGCCAGGATTGAATGGGAGAAATGGCGGACAAGCAGCAGCAAAGCCACCGCAGCGGACAAACATGAAATACATGGCGGTCGATGTGAAAGCACCGCAGTGATGCCAAATACTGCATAAACAAAGTAGCCCTGCCCCCAAAATATACAACACACACACACAGATACATAAATTACTCTAACAAATATACAAAACTACAGAACCACACCCACAACACACCTGACAACCACAATCCAATTGGACACACGCACACAGCTGAGTACAAAGCCACCCCCTCCACTCACCACAATCCTTTGCATCTTTCCAGAACAGAAGGCCATACACCACATCTGACAGGAGAGGCAAAATAGCACACCACACCCACCCACCACCACCATCAACACCACCATCACACCATCACAAACAAACCCCCAGCACACAACACACCTCATCACCACACCCCTGCACCCACACACCCCTGCACCCACAAACACCTGAACCCCCACAGACCATGACATCACAAAAAATGCCAAAATTCACCTAGAGTGAGTTGACAGTCATGGTCAACGAGATTGTGAGAGTAGAGCCACAACTATTTGGTAACCTAGTCCAACAGACACCATTAGCCATCAGGACACAAATGTGGGAAAGGATAGTCCAAAGGGTGAATGAAGTTGGGGCCAACCCAAGATCCAAGAAGGAGATCATGAAGCGGTGGCATGATCTCAAGAGGGTTGTCAAGGAGAAGAGGAGCAAGAACTGGACTCTGGCACACGTGACTGGCAGTGGCCCTCCCATCCCACAGAAGACATTCACACCATGGGAGGAGAAGGTGCTTGCCATCCTGCTACCTGAGAGTCTCACAGGAGTAGCCGGGGGAGCGGAGGCTGGTAAGTACAGACAAATGTTTAACACCACATTGAGATTTACCTCCTTGCAATACCCAACCACCAATACACTGTCAATTCCTACCCAACATGTAGCCAGCCATTCTGCTGAGGAGGCCTGTATGGGGGAGGAAGGTCAGTACAACAACTCACACCATAGCCCCTGTCCCACACCCCAGCAGCATGGAGGCCTCCCCCACCCAGGAGCAAGTGTCAGCCATTGCACTGTTTAACAAACAAACCTACAGGTAGGTAGCCATCTTCACTTGGAGGGTGTTTGTGGGTGGGAGCCCTGTACCACTACTCCCAGCATGCCCCCAGGACCACAGCCCAGCAGCATGGAGGCCTCCCCCACCCAGGAGCAAGTGTCAGCCATTGCACTGTCTAACAAACAAACTTACAGGTTGGTAGCCATCTTCACTGGGAGGGTGTGTGATGGGAGGCCTGTCTCACTGCACCCACATTTCCCCTGGCCCACATCCCAACAGCATGGAGGCCTCCCCCACCCAGGAGCAAGTGTCAGACATTGCACCCTGCACACTCCCCTTACAGGTATGTAACAACCGTAATTCTTCATGAAGTGTGTGTGTGTAAAAATCAAATATTTATTGGACGCAATGCATTGACATTCAACCTGTATGACTCCATGATGTCACTCTGCACTATGAAATGTAACACGGTGTTGCCATGAATTGTCCAACTGATGACAGCATATATAACTAGTGTACAGACAGATGATGATACGCAGATGACGGAAACACTGACCACTCCCCATCTACTCCACAGGTGATGAAGAACTCACTGCTGGGGACCACACCAACGACCAGCAGAGCCAGTCTCTACCTCCGGCACATGGACTCACAGATGCGGACTCCCAGGACAGTTTGGATGATGAGCTCCAGCCCGGCCCATCTGGTGTGCCACAGACCCAGAGGTCCCAGGCCCCCATCCTCGCCATAACCACCTCTGCTGCAAAAACAACGCAGCAGACCCCTGCTGTCACGGCCTCTGCCTCCACCTCAACCACCACCGCCGCCACTGCCACCAACACCACCACTACCACCAGTACCACCTGCAGCACCCTCCCTGTCCCTAGGGATGACCAGCCCACAGCAACACCTGTGGAGGGCAGGGAGGCAGTGCGTGGCGCACCAGTGGCGAAGGAAGAGGTCCGTTGTAGCAGTGCAGGTAGGAGGGCCAGGGTAAACACCAGACCTCGAGGGGAGTGGACACCATCCCTGGACCACTTCACCAGAGTTGTGGAGTCCTACCAAGAGGTCCAGGGACAAAGTGGCCGGTCGGATGAACTATTAAGGGAGCTCATCCTGCTGATGAGGTCCATCGATAACCGCCTGGGACAGATGGTGGACCTCATGGGCCAGCAAGTGGCGTTGCAGAGGGACAGGCCTGTGTCCCAAACACCACCTCCGTCCCCTCCTGTTGTGCAGCAGGATGACAGTCCACCATCCTCCCCTGCGCCAACAGAGAGGGGCGAGTCCTCTGACGCCGCTGGCCATTCAGCAGGGCCCCCACCACCAAAAAGATCTAGGGGGCGTCCAAAGAAGAGCCTGGGAGTCTCTGGAGGCAAAGCACCTGCCACACGCCAGTCACGGAGCCAGCCGTGAAGACAACCCTCTCCCCAACTGCATTCACTGTTTGGACTGTCTTTCCCCACATTGCCTTGGCAATGGTACCTGTCTGTTGGACTGGGTCACCACATCCATGTGGTGTCTACTCTTGCATCCCTGCGACCATGACTGTCAACTCACTGCTCATTCCCCACCTTCCTGTAAATATTCCCACACAATTCACATGTCCACTCCGAAAATAAAATACCTGACACTCCAGATTTTGTGTAGTGAATTCTTTAGTGCAGTATTAACATTGTTGATAATGTCCATGATGTGTAAAAATGATGTACAGTATGCAGGGCAGGAACACTCTGTAGCACCTAGGGAGACACAACAGAACTACAGTCACTGGTCTCATCGTGGCAACACACACAGATCACTGCTCCAAAAATATCCAAAATATCACAGGCATACTACACATTGTCTAGCAGATACGCACAAATACGGTCCAGCATACATCTCCGTACGTAACGTCAATTCCACCAATACCATACATAGGTGACAGAACATGTGGCTATCGGGAACTTCTGCGCATATCCATTCACAACAAAAGCAACCACACCAGACTATGTACACGTTGTAACTCGTCACACACCTTCAAGTGAAGTAGCGTTGGATTAGCTGCTGGCGTAGGTCAACTCCTTCCTCCTCTCCACTGTCCTCATCACTGGATTCTGGTCCCTGAGCAGGTTGTGGCCTTGGTTCCTCACCATCGTCCAGGAGCAGGGGGACCCCCTTGTGGATGGCCAGGTTGTGCAGCATACAGCATGCCACAACGATCTTGCACACCTTCCCAGGCAAGTATGCGAGTGCGCCTCCGGTCCTGTCAAGGCACCGGAACCTTGACTTCAGCAGGCCGAAAGTCCGTTCGATTACCCGTCGTGTCCTACCATGGGCATCATTGTAGCGGATGTCTGCTGGTGTCCGGGGATTCTGGAGTGGGCTCAACAGCCATGGCCTACTGGGATATGCAGAGTCACCTGTGAATGATAAACACCCATTGCAATGTTGTACGGCCACAGTAAAGCCAGTGACACACAGCATGTGATAGCAGTAGTGATACTCACCCACAATCCAGGCACGTTCGGGATGCAGATTCTCCATCATCCGTGGCACCATGCTGTTCCTCATAATGTACGAATCATGGGGCGAACCGGGATACTTTGCACACACATGTGATATTGTCATGTCCGCAAGGCACACCACCTGCACATTCATGGAGTGGTAGTGTTTGCGGTTCCGATAAATGTGCTCCGTCGCCTGCGGTGCCACCAGAGCTACATGGGTGCAATCTATGGCACCGACTACATGTGGGATGCGCCCAAGTGGATAGAAGTCCCCCTTAACGGCAGCCAATTCACGTCCCCTGGGGAAATGTATGTAGCGATTGCGATATATCATCATGGCCTCAAGTACATCCCTCAGCACCATGCTGAACATGGGCTGCGACATCCCCCCAGCGTTAGCCACGGTCTCTTGGAAGGAACCAGTCGCAAAGAAGTGTAGTGCTGCCATCACCTTGTAGGTGGGTGTGAATGCCGTAGGATAGTGACGGCGAGGCTGCAGGTGGGGCTCCAATAGATCACACACGATCTTCAATGTTGGTCTGTCCAGCCTGAATTTCCTGATGATTGCCTCATTCTCCATGTCCTCAAGCACAGTCAATTGACGTAGGAGATTCAGCCTCCTCCTAGTTGAGGAGTAAAATGAATAGGTCAGTGACAAGCATCATGAGATGGCCATAGCACAAAGCATCAATGATGTAATGGGAAAACAACAAGGGCCAGAGAGATGCATGGCACATCTGGTTACATGGCTGGCCAATAGCTACACACAGAGGGCAGGCCTCTCCAGTGACAATACCCAAGTGACAGTAACTCATCGGGGAATGTGAATGCGGATATAATGGTTGAACATTTGACATGTGCAGACATGGTGCAACACGACCCGCCAATGTAATGTGACTTAACATGTCTGTCATACCCATCTGCTGTACCTGCCACACCTCAATGCATCAGGTACATTCTGCAACCATTCATTAACACAATGATCACAGTAGCAGGGACACTTCCGGTTGTGTGCATGATCAGTTGTGAATGCACAAGTCAGGAACGATACAATGCAGTGACACCAGCCAGGTCAAGGTCTGCACTGACCAACAACACATTAAACGTCACGACATCAATGTAGAGCACCTGACGTCTGTCAATCATCATCAGCCATCAAAATCCTTACTAAAATGGCAGAAACACAGGCAAAAGTGGCTCACAATGAATGTGCGTCCTCCTGTGGATGACATGGCTGTGTGGCATCGTGTGTGCAATGATGTGCCCTACACCATGTAGCTGCAGGGTGCTGATACAGTGTCCAGGATTGACATACACAGCAATGTGTACTAAAATGGCAGTACCTACCGCCGGTCCCCGGCGGTGTGACCCCAGCACCACCATCTACCCAGCCAAGGTAGCCATTGGCACATGGACTTGTGTACATGGCGGTGGGTATGCTCCGCCGCATGAGTCGCGGTACCTACCGCCGGGCCCCGGCGGTGTGACCCCAGCACCACCATCTACCCAGCCAAGGTAGCCATTGGCACATGGACTTGTGTACATGGCGGTGGGTATGCTCCGCCGCATGAGTCGTGGTACCTACCGCCGGGCCCCGGCGGTGTGACTCCAGCACCACCATCTACCCAGCCAAGGTAGCCATTGGCACATGGACTTGTGTACATGGTGGTGGGTATGCTCCGCCGCATGAGTCACGGTACCTACCGCCGGGCCCCGGCGGTGTGACCCCAGCACCACCATCTACCCAGCAAAGGTAGCCATTGGCACATGGACTTGTGTACATGGCGGTGGGTATGCTCCGCCAGGCCCCGGCGGTGTGACCCCAGCACCACCATCTACCCAGCCAAGGTAGCCATTGGCACATGGACTTGTGTACATGCCGGTGGATATGCTCCACCGCATGAGTCGTGGTACCTACCGCCGGGCCCCGGCGGTGTGACCCCAGCACCACCATCTACCCAGCCAAGGTAGCCATTGGCACATGGACTTGTGTACATGGCCGTGGGTATGCTCCACCGCATGAGTCGCGGTACCTACCGCCAGGCCCGGGCGGTGTGACCCCAGCACCACCATCTACCCAGCCAAGGTAGCCCTTGGCACATGGACTTGTGTACATGGCGGTGGGTATGCTCCGCCGCATGAGTCGCGGTACCTACTGCCGGGCCCTGGCGGTGCGTCACCGCCGTGGAGCATTGCATACAGCCAATGGCATCGATGATCGCGGTGGCATGATGCAGATTTGAAAATCGTGGAAGCTGTGCTTCGCTGCCGCGGAGGCGGTCATTGGATGCTTTTGAATGATGCACCATCGCGGTAGCGCACCCGGGGCACCCGCGGTGCGTCACCGCCGTGGAGTATTGCATACAGCCAATGGCATGGATGATCGCGGTGGCATGATGCAGATTTGAAAATCGCGGAAACTGTGCTCCGCTGGCGCGGAGCCGGTCATTGGGTGCTTTTGAATAAGGCAGACCCGGACAACCAATTGTAGCAGCTTTTAAGCTTCCTAACTACCCCAGGGGGCTATAAATCTGTGGGAGTGAGCCTCACATTCCCACTGCTCACAGAGCCTGCTGCCTGGGACCATCTCCTGCTGCTGCTGCTTCAAGAGCCTGCTTCCTGGGACACTGTCCTGCTGCTTCAAGAGCCTGCTTCCTGGGACCCTGTCCTGCTGCTTCAAGAGCCTGCTGCCTGGGACCCTGCACTGTTGCTTCAAGAGCCTGCTGCCTGGGACCCTGTCCTGCTGCTTCAAGAGCCTGCTGCCTGGGACCCTGTCCTGCTGCTTCAAGAGCCTGCTTCCTGGGACCCTGTACTGCTGCTTAAAGAGCCTGCTGCCTGGGACCCTGTCCTGCTGCTTCAAGAGCCTGCTGCCTGGGACCCTGTCCTGCTGCTTCAAGAGCCTGCTTCCTGGGACCCTGTCCTGCTGCTTCAAGAGCCTGCTGCCTGGGACCCCTCACAACTCACTTCCGCCGCAGGTCTGCCATATCCACAGGGATGTCAAGAACAGATAAGATCCGTGCCAGTCCATCCACGAGTGAGGAGCTGGATGTCCTTGTGAACGAGGTGCTGGCACAGTACCCACGCCTGTTTGGTGGCCCCAATGTCGTGGTAAGTCACCATGAAGGGAGCAGTAGGGCAGGGTGGTGTCAGACGTGTAGTCATGATGCTGCAGTATGTGCTTTTGGATGTGGGGTGCTGACAAACACTGACAGACAAGCTGTTTCCAGGTCGTGGGAGTGTGTGTGTTGCATTGTGACTCTGTCCTAGGCCTGTACCTGTATGTGTGAGTGGGTTGTGCTACTTTTTCGGGCAGACATAACCAACGGTTGTTACCCTTGTAGATGCCAGGACAGTGTACGCTTGTGATGACATTTCAGGGTGCCCCTGTAGTCATAGTCAGTGTGACCCACAGAGTAGGTTCAGTGGCTGCACAGCCAAACATTGAACATCAGCCAACTTACATGCTACAGTTGCTTCACACTGATTAGTGGATATGCCCCATCAGTGCCCTGTACAATTTCAGAATTACACAGTGCTGTCGATGCATTTGTGTTGAAGCATCATGCTTTAGTGTGATTATAATGGAGACTAGGAACCTCAATGTGTGCATGCATTCACTAATGTTCATGCCATGCAGAGTGGCCTTGTGAGGGTACCCCCAGTTCTGGAGGGAGGGAGGTTACTGATTAAACTGTCCTCCTTTGGAGGACGGACGTTCTCCTACACAATTCCCAAAGATTGGAACCAACTGCCTGAGAATTTGCGCAAAGAAACAAAGCTCCTGCCTTTTAGGAAAAAGCTAAAAACCGTGCTCTTCCAAGAGGCATGGGGTAATATCTAGCCTGTTTCCTTCTATACCAGTGTCCACTCGCCTGCTAAGCGCTTAGAGACCCCGGGGTGATAAGGCGCTCTACAAATCAAAAATACAAATACAAATACTGTAAGTCCCGAGTCAGTGTCTGGATGCTGTACTGATAGATGCTGACATATGACATTGTGTAATTGTACATTTGGCCTTCTTTACTCTCATACCTGCAGCTCAAGGTACACCAACGTAAGGCTGTCTGGAGGGCCATAGCAGCAAAGGTGCGAGCCCTGGGGGTATCAAACAGACGACACACACACTGTCACAAGAGGTGGGACGACATCAGCCGGCTGGCTAAGCAAGTGGCAGAGATGACCTTGGGGATGGTACCACGCACAGGGCGTGTGGCACGGAGCACCATGACTCCGCTGATGGGACGCATACTGGCAGTGACCAATCCAGACCTGGATGCACGTCTGAAGGGGCATCAGCAGCAAGACAGAGATGGTGAGTATCCGGGGAGGGAGAGTTTGTCTGGGAGTGGATGCATGTGTAGAGTGCCTGTGGCAGCGATGACACATGTGATGTGCTTGTGCTGCCATGCTGTGATATGTGATGTGAGTGGCAACTGTGATGTGTGTCTGTATGAGGCATTGGGCCACCATGGCCTTACTGTGCTGCTCCTGCCTGCAGTTTTCAGTCCTTGACAGATTTTTGGTGTCCACATGGTCTCTCTTCTTTGTGATGGTGGGTGGAGTAGATATTCTGCCGTACAGCTGTGTCCACTTAATGAGTGTGACACCATGTCTGTCTACTTTGCATGCACCATGATGGTAGAGGCCCACACATCTGACGACAATGTGAACCCTGATTGGCACATGGTGATTGTAATGGCCTATTTGGCAATGTGGCATGTGTAGTCAATACAGGTGTGTGTGGTCCCCTCTGGTTCCCTTTTGGGCTGTAAGTGGTGATGTGTGTTGTGGCTACATCATGTCCATGGGGCCGGTCAATGTGGGCTGGGGGAACACCATCCATGGGCAGGGTGTAGTGCTGTGTGGCATCGACATTGCTCCACTCCTGGCTGTTTGTCTGCATGATAGGCACTGTTGTGGTCTATATAGTGTGTAGCTGCACAGTGATTGGAGGGTGTGGTGGTTACCATGTAGCTCTAGGCCTCTCATGTGCTGCATTGATCTGATATCGTGTGACCAGATGATGACACTTACACAACCCTGTTTCTCTCACTAATGCAGATTCGCAAGACACCACGGCGGAACATGATCCTGAAAGTGGTGGCGAGACCAGCACGACAGCGGCAGCAGAGCAAAGTGAGACTGAGCCAAGTGACACTGACCACACCAGCACTACTGAGGGTGACAGGAGTATGCATGAGGAATCTGTGGCTGAGACACAGAGTACCACTTCATCTGATGGCAGGGGGGATGCGTCCCTGTTAGCAGCCACAGGGGATGGGGAGTCTGCTGCAGCATCTGACAACCAGCGGACAATGCCCAGCCTCCCATCCACTTCCTTTGGGGCTGGCCGTATCCGTGTCACTAAGAGGGGACGTGTAACATTCACACATGGCACCGCTGCCCCTGCACCTGTCCCCCCTGCTGCCCTCAGTGCAGAGTGCGTAGAGCTCCTGCGCCAACTTTGCGTGGGCCAGACCGCCCTGCTCAATGCCTTCAGTGCCCACGATAACAAATTAGGCCAGGTTCTGGCATTCATGGAGGGCATACACTCTGATGTGGGTGGGCTACAACGTACACTCCAGTCATTGTCAGCAACAGTCACGTCAGCCCTCCAACAGGCACATGCTCCCATTGCAGCTCAGGTGCCTGTGACGTCCACCCAGTCAGTGGCCACATCAGATGACAGTGACCACTTGGGACCTACATCAACTAAACGATACAACACAAGGAGCACAGGTCAGACCCGAAGCAAACAATCCCGTCCACAGACTCCATCCCCAAAGAAGAGCAGGGCCCCCCCAATATGCACAGACAAGGTGAAGTCACAGAAGAGCAAGGCCAGAAGATCATTGTGGCAGACATCAGGCTCACATGCTGCAGAGGCATCACCAGAAATTGACTCAGCTATGCCCACAGAGGATGTGTGGGATGTCATGGCTACACCTGGGGAGAGGACAGGGACACAACCACCCACCACATCAACCCCAGAACAAAGTACATCGAGGCAGGTGGAGGAGAGCCCTGTTGTGACCAGCCCAGTCATTGTGGCAGAGGAGAGCCCTGTTGTGAACAGCCCCGTCATTGTGGCAGAGGAGAGCCCTGTTGTGACCAGCCCAGTCATTGTGGCAGAGGAGACCCCTGTTGTGACCAGCCCAGTCATTGTGGCAGAGGAGACCCCTGTTGTGACCAGCCCAGTGATTAAGGCAAGGGAGGGCAGTGTTGTGTCCAGGCCAGTGACTCAGGTAGAGGAAGGCAGTGTTGTGAGCAGCCCTGGCAAGAATGGACAGGAAGGCACTGTAGACACCACCCCTGGGGGAAGTGGGAAGGTGGTCACTGTAGGGGGTACACCTTCCCGAGAGGGTAAAGTGGTCCGGAGGCGTAGTAAGCCCAAGCGTTCATCAGGATCAAGCACTTCTCCAGAGGGAGTGCCAGTGTCTGCCCCTGATGTGGGACAGTTGGGGTGTGTGCCGGTGGTGTCAACGCCACTTCCCATCAACCCCATGACAGGGAAGCACTTTCATATTCCGAAAAAGTGGAAGGGCACCCCTCCAACCTCTCCCACCCACACTGTGTCAAGGGTGAGCATGACTCCACCTCCACGTGCCTCGGTGCCACCTGGTCCGCACAGCCCTCCACCTTGCAGGCCCTCTGTTATTACCACATCACATGTCCCTCTGTCACACCAGTCAAGTGGACCTGCAGACCCTGGCACACAGCCAGGTCCCACTCCACATGACAGCCAGGAGTGAGTTGTCAACACCCTCATACGCCTGTGCCACACAGAGGTGTGCTAGTCAAGACCATTGTTTGCAATCTGGGTGTGTTGCTGGCCCTGTTGCTCTGATGTGCTGTACTCTCCCCTGCCAAGGACTCTGGGACTGTTGCTCTGATGTGCTGTACTCACCCCTGCCAAGGACTCTGGGCCTGTTGCTCTGATGTACTGTACTCTCCCCTGTGCAGCCTCTCATGTACTTGCTGTCTCCCCTGCCAAGGACTCTGGGCCTGTTTCTCTGATGTGCTGTACTCTCCCCTGCCAAGGACTCTGGGCCTGTTGCTCTGATGTGCTGTACTCACCCCTGCCAAGGACTCTGGGCCTGTTGCTCTGATGTGCTGTACTCTCCCCTGTGCAGCCTCTCATGTACTTGCTGTCTCCCCTGCCAAGGACTCTGGGCCTGTTGCTCTGATGTGCTGTACTCTCCCCTGCCAAGGACTCTGGGCCTGTTGCTCTGATGTGCTGTACTCTCCCCTGTGCAGCCTCTCATGTACTTGCTGTCTCCCCTGCCAAGGACTCTGGGCCTGTTGCTCTGATGTGCTGTACTTTCCCCTGTGCAGCCTCTCATGTACTTGCTGTCTCCCCTGCCAAGGACTCTGGCCTGTTGCTCTGATGTGCTGTACCCTCCCCTGCCAAGAACTCTGGGCCTGTTGCTCTGATGTGCTGTACTCTCCCCTGTGCAGCCTCTCATGTACTTGCTGTCTCCCCTGCCAAGGACTCTGGGCCTGTTTCTCTGATGTGCTGTACTCTCCCCTGTGCAGCCTCTCATGTACTTGCTGTCTCCCCTGCCAAGGACTCTGGGCACGTTGCTCTGATGTGCTGTACTCTCCCCTGTGCAGCCTCTCATGTACTTGCTGTCTCCCCTGCCAAGGACTCTGGGCCTGTTGCTCTGATGTGCTGTACTCTCCCCTGTGCAGCCTCTCATGTACTTGCTGTCTCCCCTGCAAAGGACTCTGGGCCTGTTGCTCTGATGTGCTGTACTCTCCCCTGTGCAGCATCTCATGTACTTGCTGTCTCCCCTGCCAAAGACTCTGGGCCTGTTGCTCTGATGTGCTGTACTATCCCCTGCCAAGGACTCTGGGCCTGTTGCTCTAATGTGCTGTACTCACCCCTGCCAAGGACTTTGGGCCTGTTGCTCTGATGTGCTGTACTCTCCCCTGTGCAGCCTCTCATGTACTTGCTGTCTCCCCTGCCAAGGACTCTGGGCCTGTTGCTCTGATGTGCTGTACTCACCCCTGCCACGGACTCTGGGCCTGTTGCTCTGATGTGCTGTACTCACCCCTGCCAAGGACTCTGGGCCAGTTGCTCTGATGTGCTGTACTCTCCCCTGTGCAGCCTCTCATGTACTTGCTGTCTCCCCTGCCAAGGACTCTGGGCCTGTTGCTCTGATGTGCTGTACTCACCCCTGCCAAGGACTCTGGGCCTGTTGCTCTGATGTGCTGTACTCACCCCTGCCAAGGACTCTGGGCCTGTTGCTCTGATGTGCTGTACTCTCCCCTGTGCAGCCTCTCATGTACTTGCTGTCTCCCCTGCCAAGGACTCTGGGCCTGTTGCTCTGATGTGCTGTACTCACCCCTGCCAAGGACTCTGGGCCTGTTGCTCTGATGTGCTGTACTCACCCCTGCCAAGGACTCTGGGCCAGTTGCTCTGATGTGCTGTACTCTCCCCTGTGCAGCCTCTCATGTACGTGCTGTCTCCCCTGCCAAGGACTCTGGGCCTGTTGCTCTGATGTGCTGTACTCACCCCTGCCAAGGACTCTGGGCCTGTTGCTCTGATGTGCTGTACTCACCCCTGCCAAGGACTCTGGGCCTGTTGCTCTGATGTGCTGTACTCTCCCCTGTGCAGCCTCTCATGAACTTGCTGTCTCCCCTGCCAAGGACTCTGGGCCTGTTGCTCTGATGTGCTGTACTCTCCCCTGCCAAGGACTCTGGGCCTGTTGCTCTGATGTGCTGTACTCTCCCCCGTGCAGCCTCTCATGTACTTGCTGTCTCCCCTGCCAAGGACTCTGGGCCTGTTGCTCTGATGTGCTGTACTCTACCCTGTGCAGCCTCTCATGTACTTGCTGTCTCCCCTGCCAAGGACTCTGGGCCTGTTGCTCTGATGTGCTGTACTCTCCCCTGCCAAGAACTCTGGGCCTGTTGCTCTGATGTGCTGTACTCTCCCCTGTGCAGCCTCTCATGTACTTGCTGTCTCCCCTGCCAAGGACTCTGGGCCTGTTTCTCTGAAGTGCTGTACTCTCCCCTGTGCAGCCTCTCATGTACTTGCTGTCTCCCCTGCCAAGGACTCTGGGCATGTTGCTCTGATGTGCTGTACTCTCCCCTGTGCAGCCTCTCATGTACTTGCTGTCTCCCCTGCCAAGGACTCTGGGCCTGTTGCTCTGATGTGCTGTACTCTCCCCTGTGCAGCCTCTCATGTACTTGCTGTCTCCCCTGCAAAGGACTCTGGGCCTGTTGCTCTGATGTGCTGTACTCTCCCCTGTGCAGCCTCTCATGTACTTGCTGTCTCCCCTGCCAAGGACTCTGGGCCTGTTGCTCTGATGTGCTGTACTCTCCCCTGCCAAGGACTCTGGGCCTGTTGCTCTGATGTGCTGTACTCACCCCTGCCAAGGACTCTGGGCCTGTTGCTCTGATGTGCTGTACTCACCCCTGCCAAGGCCTCTGGGCCTGTTGCTCTGATGTGCTGTACTCTCCCCTGTGCAGCCTCTCATGTACTTGCTGTCTGCCCTGCCAAGGACTCTGGGCCTGTTGCTCTGATATGCTGTACTCACCCCTGTGCAGCCTCTCATGTACTTGCTGTCTCCCCTGCCAAGTGTGGAAAAGTAAATTTTGCCATGTTCTGTGTCCCTACATGTCATCCATCATATGTTATATGTGCATGATTAATATGCATATGTTATTCCCCATGTTTGATTAAAGACGCAATTACAGTTGTGTCCACCTCTAGTATGGCAGTTTCCAGTTCTCGTGAATACTACGAATATCAGGCCTATGTAAAGCTACGTTGCCACGTTTCTCAGTGTGCACGTTATTCCATTGTAAAGTCCCCGTTTCTAGGCCTCAAAAGGGCCCGGACACCAGATTCAGCTCCTGTCTCCTGTCTCCTGAAGCCTCGCGGAGGAGTGATACAGCCCCCACCTGTATCCTCGACCCTTCACTTACTTCCTGCCTCGCAGTGCCCGGTTCAGCTTGGCCCTGCCTCTGAGTCTACCAAGAGTATGTTATGATTCCAGATTATCAGTTCAGTCCTCTTCCTCTGCATTCCTAAAGCTACTGAACTGCATCAATAGTTTCCGTCATTGTCTAGCCTTTACGGCCCCATGTTAGAGAAATACTGTATTAATGGTTATTTAATATTCTTCATCACGCACTACATGTAGAATAATGCATGGTCCAGTCTTAGTGTCTGTTAGCCTTTCCCCTCCTGACTTCTAGTTTATATCAACATGTTCTCTAAACATCAGATACTAGATACTGTTTAGGTACATGTCGCCCTGACTCTCCAGACTTCAGTCTCTGCTCCTAGCACAGAGTTCGAAGCCCCCAGCTTCTCCTAGTGATACGTCATTGCCAGTTTGCGCGCACCATCAGGTTAGAGGTCCCGGCTCCTCAGGTAGCCCCCTCCATGGTTTCCGCCCCATTCATGACATATTCTGTTACGTTTGCATCACATGTCTATGTATACGCCCTGTTACACCTCTTTTCACCCTTATCTTTCGCGACTGCTACGCGTCACGCCTATTGCTCCACCCACTGCTACGCCTATTGCAATGTAATGCTATGCGTTTGCGTTATGTATATATGCTCATGTACTGTTATTAAAAGTTAGCCGTCATTCCCGATCCTGTCCCCGGCAGCTGCCATCCTATTCCCGTGCAGGTCGTCCTGTTCCTGTCCTTATGCTGTATTAAACCTGCAAAACTCCTACTACCTCGAATCTTGACTCTTATTTATTGAGCTATCTGTTATTCATTTATGCATTCAAAAATAGGGTATTATTTATTTATTTACCACATAATGGCGCCCGAATAGGGACTTGCCCTTTCCCCACGCGTCGGTGAAGCCACGCCGACCCCCTGACCCTCTGCAGTCGTGACGGAACTCTTCTGCGCACCGGCAGATATTTCTGCTTCAAGTATCCCTCAGGCCCACGGAGGAGACGGAGGAGGCGGTCCAGCATCCAGACGAGACGGTGGAGGAACGCGGCGAGTCCCGACCAGAGCCCAAGCCGAGAGTCCAAGGTCCGAGGTATCCGGAGGTCCACCCGTAACTGAAGTCCGAAGTTCGTCGTCCGTCGTCGTAGCAGTCCAGTCCGATCCGAGGCTTTCCGTTCTTGCTGCCCGGTGAGTACCGTCGCTGGGGTAGTATCTAGACAGGGTCAATCTAAATTGACTCTGGTCCGTGGGTTGGTGGTACACAGACCCACAAACGAAGTGTTCACCTAGGTGGATACGGATCTTGATGCGTCCCTTTATGGGACCGGTATGTTCCGTACTGTTTCAGCAGTGCATCCAGTAACTCTAGTCTGTTCCGTTCTCGAGAAATTCTTGTGTTTCTGTTCTCAGTATTCCAGGTAATATTCTGTCCGAACTGTTATGTTATGATGTTGTTCAATGTATTTCCAATGTCGTGGTATGCCTGAATTGTTCTCCCAATTGTTATTGTTCCTCGTCTATTGTATTATGTTCCGATTCAAGTTTACAATGTCTCTCTTTTCGAGATTACGTCAGTTAAAAACTAGAAAGGGTTTGTTAGAAGAAGCAGTTCCAGTTCCGCCTAGGGACAGTCCAGGTCATTTTATGTATCAGAAGCATGGCATAAGTGCCATATTATATCTAGATTTATGGGTAGATTATACCAAACAGTTAGAAGAAAAGTATAGATGGCCTGTGTCAGGCACATGGGATGCCGAGTGCATCATGAGAGTAGAAGAAGCATTATGGAAAAAGAAAGCCAGACAGTCACAGAAAGATGCCATCGAGTTATGGCGCAAAGAAGCTCATAAAAGAACCGAAAAAGAAATCAGAAAGTCAGAATTAAGTAGAGAATCCTTAGAACGAGCCCAAGAAAGGGAATTAGTCGAGATTGGTGAACAAGTTAAAACCGAACAGTCAGACAGACAGAGGCATGCTCTTATTAAGGGTATGTATCCTCTCCTTGCCGAGGGCCTGCCAAAAGCGACCCCGGAGGCATCCAGTAACTTTCCGCCACCATTAGTTCCGACCAAGCTACGTCACAAACAGACCGCAGCTGATATTTTCATTTCGTCCTATTTGGACGACACAGTCCCAGAATATGCAAATCCTGTTCGCGCTCCGCCAGTCCCTGTAAATCAGGCACTTCCCGCTCCTCCAGACACCGGAGTACCTGTTACGGTACCCCCGGTCCAGCCCGCCATACAAGTTCAGCCTACATTTCCATTTCCCACTCTGCCAGGACGAAGAGCATCAGTAGACGACTCTAGTTTAGGGGCCGCAGGGGGAGGTCCTCCTCAGACCCCGCCGCCACATAAGCGTTTAACGACAGCCGAATTACATATGCAAGCGTCACAGCGTACGCCCAGACATCAGTCTGTAGCAGAAATAAGAAAAGCCCTTAATGAATGCGGCTATGATCCAGTCCCAGGAGAGGATAATATGGTTTTATATTCATTACGTGTAAGAAGGGTGGCCGAGTATCTAGTCACCCTACCGAATATGAAAGAAGACCTAGACAGAATATATCGTTTCATCCGTACAGGGGATGATCCAGAAAGTATTGGCGAGGCCATGTCTCAAAGGAAAGCTGAGACCCAGCTCATGATATTAAAGTTTCTGATCAATTGTCTAATAAGAGAACAAGATTACTCGTCCAAAGATCAAGCCGAAATGAGAACCCTGACAAAGTGGAGTGATAATATAGCCGAGGGTAAGCACAGAACCATCAGTGCTATGGAAAGTATGTACAAGAAAATTCGTAAAGAAATAATAAGGTTACACGATCAACGTAAAGCAGCACAAGTAAGCGAGAAAGAAAGTAACTCTGATACTGAAGAGGTAGAGGACGAGAATCCCGACAGAATAGCGTATGTAGGAAAATCTAGATTTCCAGATCGCCATTTACGCCTAGAACACAAGTCTACTTTCCATCATCCAGCACCAGAACAAGGTTCTCTAGAACAAGTATTCCAAGCTACCGATCACATTCTGAAATCACGAATCGGTTACAGTGAGTTGAGTACCATGCATGAACAAGAACTAGTCCGATCAGCAGTCCGATGGATTACTGATTCTACCACTTTTCCAGACGAAATAGTGGCACAAATGTTTCTGAAAATGCCCCCAGCCGAGCAACGACTGGCGGGTATGTATATGATTCAGCACCTCATTACCTTGTATGAGGGTCAGCACTCTGATCCAGGCCCGTTACATGATATCCTGAACGAGTTACTCCAGTATAGATGGAAAGGTTTAGGTACCGATTTAATTAGTGTCGTTCTAGAACAGCGTCACAAATATAGAACGTTTTTGAACCCGCATTTTGTTCATGTCTCACCCCCAGAAAGTAAACCATTTTACATGGAGAGACAGAATCCGTTACGAGAAGTCCACCCAGTTAGAGGAACGGGTGGCGAACTAGAACGAGTGTTTGTTTACACTCCGATTACAAAGATGGAACTCCTAGAGATGAAGAAATTAATTCCCTGTCATGATAAAGATCCAGCAGGGTTCCACCGAGAATTAAAAGACATGCTCCGTATGGGAGAATACACGTATCCAGATATAATTAAAATGTTAAAGGTTCTGCTGCCCGCAGGGGTGTATGAAAAGCTCAAGGAAAAAGAATGGGAGGTGGGAGAGAAAAAGATCGATTGGGCAGTTCTAGAAGCTGAAGATAAGGCACGAGTACCAGGTACCGGTCTTGGAGCGAAATGTAAAGAATTACCAGAATTATTAATACAAGTTTTACCCAGATTATTGACAACTAGAAAAGAAGACTGGGATGCAATCTCAGCCTGTAAACAGAAACAAGATGAAGACATTAGTGATTTTTATTCTAGATTTGAGAAATGTTTTAGCATCAACAGTGGCCTCAAGACAAGTAGTGAGTCATACCCTCACCTTTTTGTTACTAAATTAGTCGAGAATTCAAGTCCACAAATTAAAAATCGAGTTTTGAAAGTCGAAAGTACCTGGCAAGCTAATACCCCGTCCCAGATGTTACAGATGCTCCAATACCACCAGAATAGAATCAGGGAAGAGCAAGAACACGAAAGGAAGCGTATGAAAGACACGAAAATGAAAGTACTAGTTGCACAATCTGTTCCTCAAGACAGTCAGAAGAGGGGTCCAAATCAAGCCAGTCATCCTACAGCTCCCGTTAAAGGGAACTGCAATTATTGTAAACAGCCAGGTCATTTTATAAACGAGTGTGCAGTTCTGAAACACAACATAGCTACTGGTAAGACTAAAGAAAGACCACGTCCGCCTAGACAAGAACAAGTTTTACAGATTCCTCAGTCACAGAATGCACCACAGACAGTTACAGCACCGCAGCCTATCGCTGCAACACAGCACGTTACACAGCAGATGTACCAGTATGCACAGTCTGAGTATCCAGAGTATCAACCGTATTCATGAAACAGCCTAGAGAGGGAGGTAGGCTTGCCTCTCATCGAGATACCTGTAGATCAAGAAGGTCCCTATGTTCACAGTCAAGTACTAGGGAAAGATAGAAAGTTTTTGATTGATACAGGGGCAAGTAGGACCACAATTAGCCATGCCGAAGTTCCAGGGGCTCCGCTCTCAGGCTCAAGAAATGTTTCCCTTGGATTTTCAGGAAAACCTATCGTAAATGAAATATCAAAGCCAGTTACTCTAGAAGTAGGTCCATTGTCCCGTACTACTGATCTGTTACTTACTAAGTCATGTCCAGAGAATTTATTAGGCATTAAAACACTGAAAGAGTTAGGTGCAGTTATATGCTGTTCCCCAGAGGGAATACGTCTGTTCCTACGTGACTTCAAGGGTCACTATGTATTACGAGATTTTGATCCCAGATTGTCCAATGTTCCGCAGCATTTATGGGCGCAAGGTCCAACTGATGTAGGTTACATGCAAATCACACCCCATCGTGTGACTCTCAAGCCAGGTGTAGTGTTACCACGAATCAGACAGTACAGATTGCCACCTGAGGCTGTAGCAGCCTTATCCAAAATTATTGACGAGCTCATCGCTCAAGGAGTAGTTGTAGAAACTGACTCCAATGTATGCAATTCTCCGATCATTCCAGTCATGAAACGTACTGATCCAAATGCACCCCCAGTATATCGATTAGTGATTGACCTACGAGAACTTAATAAATGTATTATTCCCCAGTATCCAGTTGTCCCAGATATCTCTTCCCTGTTGACAGCCATTGATTCCGAAGCCTCATTTTTCACTGTCATAGACCTCAAGAACGCGTTTTTCAGTGTTCCCATTCATCCAGACAGCCAGTTTCTTTTCGGATTCTGTTTAAATGGAAGAAGCTATATGTTCACACGAGCTCCTCAAGGTTTCACAGAAAGTCCTAGTATTTACAGTCAAGCACTCAAGAGACAACTAGACAACATTCACATGCCAACTGACACTGCCCTGCTCCAGTATGTCGATGATCTACTGATCACAGCCCGTTCTGAACGTGCTTGCGAGCGAGCATCCCTTACAGTCTTGTATTTCTTAGCCGAGATGGGGCACAAGGTGTCCCCTTCGAAGCTTCAATTCTGTGTCCAGCAAGTGGTCTACTTGGGACACTTACTGTCCAAGAGGGGTAGGCAGTTGACACCAGACCGTATCCAGTTAATAGCGAGTCTTCCTCAGCCCAAGACCCAGAAGGAGGTACGTGCTTTTATCGGCCTCACTTCTTATTGCCGACAATGGATTCCTCAGTATGCATTTCTAGCCAAGCCACTGATACAGTTAACGACACAGGAGACAGCCGTATCGTCTGTCCTCCCTTGGACATCTGAACATACACTCAGTTTCAATGAGTTAAAGAAAGCCCTATGTCAAGCTCCAGTTCTAGCTACACCAAACTACAGTAAGCCTTTTACACTTTTCGTCACAGAACGCGAAGGTACAGCATTATCTGTTCTCACACAAGATCAAGCAGGACAATACAAGCCATGTGCTTATTTTTCGAGCACATTAGATCCTGTAGCCCAGGCTCTGCCTGCGTGCCTCAAGTCAGTTGCAGCCACAGCACTAGCTATCAGACAAAGTGATTCCATAGTCTTAGGACACTCCCTGACAGTACAAGTTCCACACTCCGTGGAAGTTCTTTTAAACCGAACACAGACTCAGCACTTGACAATTGCACGTTTAACAGGTTATGAATTGACACTGTTCCAGCCACACATAGAAATCAGACGCTGCAATGTTTTAAATCCTGCTACATTGTTACCATCAGTTACTTCGAATTCTGCCACACATGACTGTGTGGAAGTAGTTAACATTACGACAAAGCCAAGACAAGATCTGACAGATATTCCGTTACCAGATCCCGACCTGACACTTTATGTGGATGGTTCATGTATGAGAACAAGTACAGGAGAACTAGTCGCCGCGTATGCAGTGACTACCGACACCGAAGTTATTGAGACACACCGTATTGACACCCTGTCCGCTCAAGCAGCAGAGCTAGTTGCTCTGACACAAGCCTGCCTACACGCCAAGAACTTGAAAGTTAATGTTTACACAGATTCGCGCTACGCATTTGGAGTCGTACACGACTTTGGAGTGCTCTGGCAGGAGAGAGGTTTCATGACTTCTCATGGAACCAAGATTCAGCATGGTCTCCTTATTCAAGCTCTGTTAGATGCCATACATTTACCGACATCCATTGCTATCATGAAGTGCAAAGCACATACGAAAGTTACTGACACTATTTCCCAGGGTAACGATCTAGCAGATCGCACAGCCAAGCTTACAGCACAGACTCCAGACATTCCAGTTAACATGACACACACTCCAGATCCGACTCCATGCATGACAGTTAAGGACCCTACTCAAGATGTCATAGATATCCAGTTACACGCTACTCCCGATGAAATCAAGAAATGGTCCGAACAAGGAGGGGTCCAGACAGATCAGGGATGGGTAACAAAGGGTAAAGCCACTTGGTTTCTCCCCGACTCTATGGTTCAAGTCATTATCAATACCGCACATAGTCCAGCACATTTAGGAGAAAAAGCTATGCTAGACAGTATCCAGAACATTTGGTTCAACAAGCATTTACGAGCTGCAGCCAAGCAGAAAGTCCGTACCTGTATGATATGTTGTCAGTTTAATCCAGGTAAAAGTGTCCCGGTGGAACAAGGGGGATTCCAGCCTCCTGACCACCCTTTTGAAGTCCTCCAGATGGATTATATTCAGATGGAGCGATGTCGAGGTTTCAAGTATGTCCTTGTAGTTGTATGCGCCTTGTCCAGGTGGACAGAAGCATATCCAGTCCCAGATTACACAGCCGCGACCACTGCCAAGCAGTTGGTTCGTGAGTTCTTCCCCCGTTATGGACTCCCTAGGGTCGTATATTCTGATAACGGCCAGCCATTCTCATCAGAGTTAATGAAGCACGTTTCCCTTTTGTTAGGGTACCAGTGGAAGTTCCATTGTGTACGCCATCCTGAAGCAGCCGGTCTCGTAGAGAGACATAACCAGACCCTGAAAATCCGCATCGCTAAAATTTGTAAAGAGAAAGGTGTGGACTGGCTAGTAGCTCTGCCAGTCGCTTTGTTCTATATGCGTATGGTCGCACATTCCAGATCAGGTCTGTCCCCGTATGAGGTCGTTTTCGGCCGCCCCCCTAACATGTGGGGTACTCCTAGACCCCGAAGTATTACCGATGTTTCAAGTAATATGCTGACAGATTACCTAGCTTCCTTGATGTCTGCCCTCAACTCTTGTCGTTCACAGGTTGCCGCCGCATTTCCAGACAACACCGAGGTGGCACCGCATGAAATCGTTCCAGGATCCATGGTCTTGGTTCGCAATTTTGACCGCTCAAGTCCGCTGGAGCCACGCTGGAAGGAGCCCCGACAGGTCCTCCTCGCCACCCGCACAGCCGTGAAGTTGGAGGGTCGCAAAGGCTGGGTGCACCTTTCACATATAAAGAAGTTTTATGGACTGAAACCCGTCTCAAAGAACATTTCCCAGGATTTGAAGGATTGCCAAAATATTGTTCTCAAGGACTGTCCCGCAAAAGACATTGCTACAAACTCTCCCCTGTTAGAGAAAACTCCGCAGCAGGAGTATAAGTTGAAACTCCGGTCTAGTAAAATAAGTCAGCCAGTTTGATTGTCTAAGTCCTCCCCTAGGTGAAACGGTTAGACTGTTTCTGACATGTATAAAATAGACCCCCATAGTGAGAGAGTTAGTCAAAACTCAATCCGATGTATCATTTTTCTATGTTTCATATTATTTCTCAGCATTATGATTTCCTGCACCAGTTATGCCTTTTACCTGTATTTTCTAGTTTCTCATGTAAATACGTCTTCTAATGTTACAGTAGAGCACACGTTTAGTGATCTGCCTCCTCATGAACTCTCTTACCGCCTCGCTATGCGAAATAATTCTTTTATCCGCATGCTACATTATTCACACCAGACCAGCAATGCCACTAATTGTTGGGTATGTGGTCGACTCCCCCCTTTCCAGACAACGAAGGGAGTTCTGCCCCTCTTTCCTTATCCATTTTCACATAATGGTTCGTGTGGAGCATGGTCCACGTTAACGTCATCCTCAACAGATATGTCTATTCTTAACAGTACATGTCTTCCAGACAAGCAAGGTCTCCCCCACCGAACCGGGTTAGATCTAGAAAATGAAGTGTACAATTTAGGTAATTATTCTTCGAATTTCATGGTCCTGAATGTTCAGTCTGATTCCACTCCAGATTTACCTGCAATTTCAGTACTACCAGTCAAAGGCGAATTATGTGTCCGAAATAATGGTTCCGTACACGTAGGACATAGTGATTGTACTACTATTGTCAAGTATAGTGACAGTAGGAAATCTATTTTCAAAGCTTCACGTCATTCTTATTTTATTTGTGGTCAGACCGCATATGTTCGTCTGCCCCTCGATTGGGAGGGAACCTGTTACATTGCCTTCCTACTGCCACCTGTTTTTCTAGCCCCACCCGACTACCATAGGAATTCCCACCTAGTACATACTAGACACAAGAGAAACCTCCCGATTGTCGATTATACTGAAACTGCTCTAGAACAATATATAGATATCAATAAAGGTGTCTTCCCTTATTTAGGTACAGTTGTGAATAGTAAACTGATACGTAGATTAACCAGAACACTCGAAGCCGTAGTAATTGAGACTACTTCTGCTCTAAGTAATTTAACCGAAGAACAATCCTTTATGAGAATTGTCGTGCTCCAGAATCGTCTCGTCCTTGACGTCATATTGGCCGATAGGGGCGGGGCCTGTAGAGTCATCGGATCTAGTTGCTGCATTTTCATTCCAAATAACGCGCCGTCTGTTTATTCAGCTATAACCAGACTCCATAAAATTGCCCATCTGTTACACCAAAATCCAGGCACCTGGACATGGTCCGGTTGGTTCTGGAATATAATTTCCGCCTGGGGATGGAAAGTCTTGTCCTTTCTAGGTATTGCAGTAGCGATCATATTCAGCTGCTGCCTCTGTATACAATGTGGCCCTGCGATTTGCGGCATTTGTGCTACCTCTTGTATTCCTAGTCCCAAGCCCCGTTCTAAATCCCGTTCCAAGACAATTCGAGACGAGCAAATGATACTGTATGAAATGATAGATGGTATCATGAATATTGATGTTTCTTGATGAAACGTAGTGACAAGGAGGGAATGTGGAAAAGTAAATTTTGCCATGTTCTGTGTCCCTACATGTCATCCATCATATGTTATATGTGCATGATTAATATGCATATGTTATTCCCCATGTTTGATTAAAGACGCAATTACAGTTGTGTCCACCTCTAGTATGGCAGTTTCCAGTTCTCGTGAATACTACGAATATCAGGCCTATGTAAAGCTACGTTGCCACGTTTCTCAGTGTGCACGTTATTCCATTGTAAAGTCCCCGTTTCTAGGCCTCAAAAGGGCCCGGACACCAGATTCAGCTCCTGTCTCCTGTCTCCTGAAGCCTCGCGGAGGAGTGATACAGCCCCCACCTGTATCCTCGACCCTTCACTTACTTCCTGCCTCGCAGTGCCCGGTTCAGCTTGGCCCTGCCTCTGAGTCTGCCAAGAGTATGTTATGATTCCAGATTATCAGTTCAGTCCTCTTCCTCTGCATTCCTAAAGCTACTGAACTGCATCAATAGTTTCCGTCATTGTCTAGCCTTTACGGCCCCATGTTAGAGAAATACTGTATTAATGGTTATTTAATATTCTTCATCACGCACTACATGTAGAATAATGCATGGTCCAGTCTTAGTGTCTGTTAGCCTTTCCCCTCCTGACTTCTAGTTTATATCAACATGTTCTCTAAACATCAGATACTAGATACTGTTTAGGTACATGTCGCCCTGACTCTCCAGACTTCAGTCTCTGCTCCTAGCACAGAGTTCGAAGCCCCCAGCTTCTCCTAGTGATACGTCATTGCCAGTTTGCGCGCACCATCAGGTTAGAGGTCCCGGCTCCTCAGGTAGCCCCCTCCATGGTTTCCGCCCCATTCATGACATATTCTGTTACGTTTGCATCACATGTCTATGTATACGCCCTGTTACACCTCTTTTCACCCTTATCTTTCGCGACTGCTACGCGTCACGCCTATTGCTCCACCCACTGCTACGCCTATTGCAATGTAATGCTATGCATTTGCGTTATGTATATATGCTCATGTACTGTTATTAAAAGTTAGCCGTCATTCCCGATCCTGTCCCCGGCAGCTGCCATCCTATTCCCGTGCAGGTCGTCCTGTTCCTGTCCTTATGCTGTATTAAACCTGCAAAACTCCTACTACCTCGAATCTTGACTCTTATTTATTGAGCTATCTGTTATTCATTTATGCATTCAAAAATAGGGTATTATTTATTTATTTACCACACAAGGACTCTGGGCCTGTTGCTCTGATATGCTGTACTCACCCCTGCCCTGCCAAGGACTCTGGGCCTGTTGCTCTGATGTGCTGTACTCTCCCCTGCCATGGACTCTGCACTTCCTGTATGTGTTTGACCTGTGCATAGTCTCTACCATTTATACATGATTTTGTGGCTTGCTGTTGTCTACTAATGTTGTATTGCTACATCTGTGCAATATGTGAATAAATACAGTTACTTCTGGTGTGTTTTCTCAGTCTCCTTGCTGATTAAAGTCCTTTTCTTGTTTGCATTTGCTTGACTGAGTACCATACTCTATTTTAAAGTTCACCATTGCAAGGCTCTTTGTGGCCATCTGATTTTTAGACGGGGGTGACAGGGTCTTCAGTCCATTCTGGCCCTGCTGATGTTGTACTCTGTGATGGCTATTTTACAGCCCATGCAGTTATCTTGTTGGTGATTTGCTATTGTTGCATACACTGTTCACAGGTCTTGTTGGGTGACACTGGCAGCACTGGGTGTGCTGCTGTTCAGGGGTTTTGTAGCTGGTTGTGATATCATGAGGTATGTTTGTGTTTTCCTTTCTGTATGCCCATGCGTGTATCTGTATGGTCATCTTGTGTTGGCCCTTAGTCCTGGTGGCATGGCTTACATGGCATGTGTGGTGTTGGGTGTGGCAGAGGTGTGCAGTGTGAAGGGTGTTAGTTTGTAGTGTATGTATGTGTGCCCCTGTATGGTGTGAGACACACATGTGTCAGTCAGGAGTTGTATGCATGTTGTTTCTTTTGTCTTGCCCTGTGTGGATGATTGTATGCAATTGTGTGGGCTGTGGGGAGTGCACTGGTGTTGCGTGTTCCTTGTCAGCCAATCCTGCAGTGCCTGTGTCCCTGGTTGTGTGTTGTGTGTTGCAGTGTGTGTGTAGTGTGCTTGTTGTTACAGTGCTTGTTGGTGTGCATGGGGGTGCATGGGATAGGCACCTTGCCTGTGACTAGCTCGGGTGGGGTGCAGTGTTGTTTGGGGTGGTGCGTCCCTGTGATGTTTGTGCCCTGCCCATGCCTTGGTGTGGCCCTGCCTTCTGCATCGTGCACATGTGTTGACCGCGGCGGTGACGTGTCCGTGACCGTGACGTTGCTGCAGGTTGGCGGACGTTGTGTGTTCCGGATGCCGTGGGGTGTCTTGTTGTGAGGTGGGTGATGTGTGGGTGCCCATGTGGATGTGTTGTGCCCCCCAACAGATGCCAGTGTTGTGCTTGGGCCCTGCGTCGGCATGTGAGTTGTGTGGTGCATATGTGTAGTGGCGTACCTGCGGCGGCGTCCGCGGCGGCCCATCTGGCGATAGTGTAGCAGCAGGTACATGACCGGATGCATGTGGAGGGCTGGGTCCATGGGGTTCATGTCGGGTTTCGGCGTTTGTGCTCCGCTGTCAACTTTCTGCCTGCTTCAGCTGTGCGGTGTCTCCGCTGCGGTGCGTCTGCTTGTTTGGGCCATCCTAATTTGTCGAGCGGGGCAGACGTCATCGGGCGCGGCGGAGGGTCTCGATTGGCTCTCGCCGCCGCGGTGGCGGGCGCACCTTGATGGCGGGGCGCGACGCTCCGCGGCGGACGGGAAATTACCTGTGTTTACCTATCCTAATGTGGCAGACGTGAGTTCCGCTGCTCGCGTGCGGAAAAAGCTGTTTTTACGCCCCGCCACCACTGCGGTGGTGCCACCGCCCGACATTCTAATGGACCCCATAATCTTCAGGCAACTTCCTCTAAAAAAGAGCAGCCACTGCATCTACCAGTAGATGCATGTCCCTATACTATAATCCTGGCTAATGTCCCAAAGATCCAGGATGGCCAAAATGAACATTGGACCTCATTACAAAATAAAGCCCTTCACTACTTGAGGAACAAAACTGTATTAGGGGATCATTTGCATAATAATTTTGAAATGATAAGAAGGGTGCCCTGGGTGGGTAAGGCTAATAAAAGCTTGGATGGTGACTGTGTAGTTATAAACTTTAAGTCCCCCAGATTGGTTGAAGATATACTAAGGCAGGCTGGGTCAATTAGAATACATCATGATTACGTAAATGTACTCCCACTGGGTTTTTTTATCCTCCGCATAATATTGGGGTTGTGCACAGAGATCCACCAAATCGGAATGGTCCATATGAATTTTCGGTACCAGTTCTTAACAGATTTGATACGTTTTCAAATTTGGAAGAAAATGAGTGACTAGGTTCTATTGAATTCGCTTCCACTTTTGTCACTCTTCCAATCGTTCCTAGTTTGGACCCCCCAGTAAGTAAAACCTGTCCTACAGACGGGACGGCAAAACTAGTGCTGGTTGCAAACACTAAGTTTGTTACCTGGAACATTGCCGGCCTTCAAAATAAAATAGACGATCCGACTTGGAGAGACTTTATCGGTGGGGCAGACATTATTGGTCTGCAAGAAACATGGGATATAGAGAACATCCTTAGTTTGGATGGTTACTCTACCCATATGATCCCTGCGGAACCATCTAACATGGGGAGAGCAAAGGACGGGTTGGTCACATTGATCTCGGCTACCATCCCTGGAACTCATACCCAATAAGATACAGGATCACCGCACTGCTTGGCAGTACAAATTGCCTGCAGTGGGGTGGGCTGTATTTTAATTATTAATTTTTATAATTCATTTGATAGAGACACCACGACTGATCACCTGGAAACGTTAAATCTTTTTCTGGCAGACTATAAAGAGGCAAATAAAAATCAATGTTTTTTTATAGTCCTCGGTGATTTCGATATACATGGCTGTCCGGACAATTGTCTGGAACTAGATAAACTTGGCCCCATAGAGCTAGGGGATACTCATTTTGAGCATTCCGTGCAAGGAGTTCTTCTTGAAAAAATTCTTGCAGACAACGGTTTAATGCTCCCATCAACAGTGGACAGGGGGATACCTACTTTTAAAGGGAATGGGAAACATTCAGTTATTGACTATATCTTCATCATTTCTACGCTGGGGGAGAAGACACATGGCTATTCGGCGGTTTGGTCACATTTTAGTGACCATAACCCAGTGGTTGTTAACATCATGAATTTGATCAAAAAACCTGATTTAGGTCACAACAGGACAGATAACCATGATATCTGCCCGACAAACCAGGGACGTAGAATTAGATGGAGTAGAGTTGTACCTGGAGACTTCCTAAATAACTTATCAACCAAAGTAGGAACCGAGGTACAGATGTGTATGAATGTGCAAGCAGGGAATGAGGAGGTCTTAGAGGCTTATGTAAAAATCTGTGCCCAGGTCGCAGCTGACCTTAGACGTTCAGGTAAAGCAAAGGATCCTGCTGGGATGGGGTGGTTTGATCAAAAATGTTCTTTAGCCAACCAAAGGCTGACGGCCGCCCTGAAATGTAAGCCAGTGGACAGGGCCATTGTACCCTCACTGAGGAAAGCTTATAAAAACACACTGGAAGTCAGAAGGCGGGAAATTAGGGAAGCGGCCTGGGAATAATTAACCTCTGTAGACGTTCTCAAGAACAGCTCTAAGTTTTGGGCTGTTGTAAATAAACCCTTTTTTAATGACCCTTGCAACGATCAACTGGATTGTGGTATCCAGGAACAAATTGTGGTGTTCTCATTTTAAGTCAGTCTATGAAGGGGAAAACCCAGGGGATGTGACCATATCTGCCCCTATGGCGGTTCCGTATACTTTAGTGGTTACTGTGACAGAGGTAGCAAACACCATCAGGAAGATGACAAGTAATAAGGCTCCGGGCCCTGACGGCGTCCCAGCTGACCTCTTTAAACCAGATGTCGAGACCTGGTGTAGAGTTTTAACCAATGTTTTTAACAGGGTATGTAAATCTGGGTTCCCGGGTACTTGGTCTGAATCTGTGATCGTGCCCAGCTTTAAGAAAGGTAACAGAGGGGACCCTAGTTGTTACCGCCCGATCTCTCTTATTGATTCCGCTGTGAAAGTATTAGGTCGGGTGGTTTTAGGTAAACTTACAGATTGGCTGGCTGAAACTAACACACTCTCAGGCCTACAATTTGGGTTCAGGAAAGGTCGCGGTACTATAGACCAAAGCCTTAACCTTCAATTACTAATCGGGAAATACACAATTGCCAACAGGGGCACGCTATATTTAGCCTTCATGGACCTTTCCTCGGCCTTTGACCGGGTGAATAGGTCCAAACTATGGAGTCTGCTTCTTAAGCTTGGCATTGAAAAGAATATTGTGTACTTCCTCGCTGACCTACATAGGGACCTTTCGGCCACAGTCAGATATGACCGCTTGGGTAACTGCAGGGATAAGATTGGGATCATTAACGGGGTCAGGCAGGGCTGTATTTTAGCCCCCTTACTTTTTACCCTTTACATTAACGACTTAGGGAGTGTTTTAATTAAGGCGTGCAAAGATATCCCGAGGGCAGGCAAGCATCTTATTCCGGCATTACTTTATGCAGATGATGCCACTCTTAAAGCACGCACAGCTGTAGGGCTGCAAAGTCTTTTAAATTGATTCGCTGGTTTTATGAAAGTGCTGGATCTTAGCATGAATTTTTCAAAATCTCACATAATGATTGTGGGCAGTAAACCAAAAAGAATTATGACCTTGCACTGTAAAGGGAATGTTTTATCTAGGGTCTCAAGATTCCCATACTTAGGGGTTAAGTCCTCATGGTTGCCCCAATTGGCTGCAAAGCGTAATGTCTTCGCTAGATCCATCTTGGCTATCCTGGGCTTTGCCCGAAAATTGGGGGTGAAGCCATTGGAAGCTGTGTTGAAGATATACGATGCCAAATGTATGTCATTAGCCATGTATGGAGCTGATCTGTGGGGTTTCAAAAATGTAAAGACCTTGCAGGTGGCTGAGGACAAGTTCTTGAAATCTATTTTATCTGTACCCCAGTCAACCCCTGGTTTCATCACTCATCAAGAGTGTGGAGTAAATTTTTTAGAAGATCGCATAGCGATAGCCCCACTATTAAAATGGATTTTAATCTGGCTCATCCCGGAATTAGATCTGAGCCACAAGATCCTTAGGGATTGTCTAGCCCTTGAGTATGGGAACACCATCCCCTGGCTGAATTATGTTAAACATTTAGCAGTTAAACTGGGTCAGCCGGAACTGTTCAAACAGCCGAACAAATTGTTGAAGGGGGATGTGAAATGGGTAAAAGACACTTATAAGTTGATGGCAGGTTTGGCCAGAGAAGAAATGGAGCTGTGTAAACCTACAGTAAGGGCTCATCAGATGTTAACAACATCAAGTAAAATTGAACCCTATCTAAGAATTGTTAATAATACTAACCATCGATTTTTATTGACAAAGTTCAGACTGAACAAATTCCACCTTCTCCTTACAGAACGCCCAGGTTGGACTATGGAGAGGGATTTGAAGATCTGTTCTTGCAATGGTTTTTCCATCATGGACACTGTGCACTTTATCTTCTTTTGTGAATATCTTTGCCCAATTCGTAAAAGGTTCATTATTCCTCTTATCAAAGGCAAGGGCTTTAGACAAACTAAACCCGCCCTTCTGTATCTACAGCTGTTGTCCAACACCTGGGAGATTTTTAATATAGCGAATTTCTTGACAATAGCCATGAGACTTAAGAGGAAAATTAAGTGGACCCAGTGTACATAGTGGAATGAAAAATGAATTTTCTCCGAGCGCTTTGTTTTCTAGAATTATTTTTTTTTTTTTTTTTTTTATTTGTGTTTTTATGGTTTTAAATTGTGATATTTGTAGAAATTTTCGCTTACCTAACTCGTTAGCGTATGTTTTTAAATATGATATTGTACTGTAAGGATTGCTAATTTGCACAAATTCTTCTTTTTATTCTTAATTCTGGTCTTGACTTTCTGATGTTTAGTACACTTTTATGGTTTTTGCAATGAACCGAATAAAGTATTTCTGACTGACTGAAAATATTTTTTGTAAACCATAAGTAAAACAAAATCCAATACAAATATACAGTAGGTTTTCACAAGGTTACCCACAACAAATATATAATCATACACATCACAGTGTAAACAAAAAACACCCACATTGGCAGAGGAAAAGAATACAAATGTTTCTCCATTGTATAACAAGATCAATAATGCAACAGATGCTTCATTTTGTATTGCCAAAGGAGAACGTCGACGGCATTTTGACCTTATCAATTTGTTAGGTCATCATCAGGACAAGGAACAGTGTTTAAGAGTCACCATCAATTTAGTTTGCAACACAGTTTGCATGAACATAGTCATCAACTCAAAGAACCGTAGGTCCTACACTATGTTTAGTCACAATTACACTGGTACATACAAATGAAATTCCGAATCCCTAGTGTCAATATTACAGCGGCCACTTCCCGAGCGCTAAACAGTTTGCAAGTGGAAGGAATAAGGATAAAAATGGCCTCCAATTACCACCCGCAAGACTCTCCGCCCATATTTTCACGGCCACCAGCCGCGATACCCACTGGGCTGAATTGCCTTGGGGCTGTGGATGGGTCCCCTTACCTTCCTTCCTGCCAACCTTTTCATGGCAGGTACTCTGGTATGAAAAGGAGCGTCGGGAAGGAATATAGTAATCCCCAATGACGTGTAGGTGCCGCCACTTCCTCCATACACCACTGCCTTGCCCACTGCTGCATCCGCGGGACCCGGGATCCTGGTGGTGGTGGTCTTGCAGCAGTGTTAATCATCCTAATTCAGAGGTTGAACTGCCAGGTGTGCGGAGGTCGGACTGCCAAAAAGTGACAGCAATCCAAAGGCTGCCAACTCCTCAATTAGGCCAATAATCCCAGTCATGGTAGATGCAACTTGTAAACTAGCAGTGTAGGAGGATTTGACTGAGATAATTGGAGTTGAAATGGGTTGAGTAGGCATGGCATCTGTTACAACAGCCCTCTGGACTCTGAGCGTTCCAGTAGCCCTAATATTACGTATCTGCTTAGGTGTCCTTCTCCTCTTAGCTGAGGGACTAACTTCTCTGATATTTATGTGGCTGGGTTGACAGACATACTGGATGTAGGTTTCGGTGACTGCGGTTGCTGGGCGGTCATGCCAGACTGAGAGCTGCATAGCACCAGGGCAGCATCTTTCCGAGTCCTCCTGTGTACCCCCCAGGCATCACTGCAGGCATGCCCCCATCTTTAGCGACAAACGCTGTTCTGCTAGAGCAATTTCTTTGTCTATGGCACCTACAGGTTGCTCCAGAAAGGATGTAAGGGCAGTGCTACCTGGGGTTTTGGAGGTAACCACTATATCCCCTTCAGTTTACATTCAACCATCATTACACAGTGAGGACACTGTCACGACAAAAGCAGAACCGATGTCCCAAATGGAGAACAGGCCCACCCTTGGCCCAGGCATGACCCGCACGGCTGGAGTGAGCCTGTTGCTTTGTAGCGCTCCTGAATTACAAATGCTCCTCCCCCTGGTTCACAGCTGGCGCCTCCTGGCACTAAGGTTTCTGGGAGCTGGAGTCCCCTCATGAAGAGCAGCACAGCATACCCACACAATGGGAGGTAGTGCAGTGCTTTATAATGCTCCTGGAAGAGAAGCGCTCCTCCCCCCTGGTTCACAGCAGAACCCTCCTGACGCTAAGGTTTCTGGGACCTGGAGTCCCCTCACGTAGAGCAGCACAGCATCCTCATCATTCCTTTAATCTTCAGGCAATGATAACATAGCAGCAAGATTCAATAAAGCACACCTCTTGACGGTGACATTCCCTCCAGTAAATATAGTCTGTTCAAATGTATCCTGTCTACTGTTTGTAATGTGCTAGGTGTGTGTAAGCATCAGCAATATTTTCACAGAATGGGGCACCATAAGGGCAAGAGAGTGTCCCATCACTATACTTTCACATCTTTCAGTTCTGCCACCTACTGCCACTACAGCCTTAAGGCAACTGGGCACCCTTGCAGCTACCGGATCAGGAATCGTGGACAAATAGGCCACAGGTCTCTGTGCATCCCCATGAATTTGTCTAAGCACTGAGAGAGTGCAGCCCTCCCCCGTACTGCAGAAAACGTGTAAAAGCTTTGCTACAATCAGGCCATCTAAGTGCTGGGGCACTGCAGAGACTTTCTCTAAGCTCTAGGAATGCAACCAGAAAGTTAGTGTCCCATGATATTGGATCAGACACATCCTTGAGTGTCAGCCTCTGTAAAGGCTTGGACACTAGGGGTAAGCTTAGTAACCACTGTCAACAATAGCCCACCATTCCCAGAAACATCCTTACTTCTCTTTGAGTTGTTGGTGGATTCATCTTCAGAGTTGCCAAGATTCCCTCTTGCAACACCTTCCTTGCTCCCTTCTCGATACAGTGTCCTAGATACAAGACATCCCTTTGAAACTATTGTAACCTACTCTAGGACACTTTGGGGCATATTTACAAGCCCCTATCACCACCACAACATCACTTTAGTGACATTGTGGTGGCAATAGGGGTTTTGCCTTATTTACAAGGCAGCCTTAAGCCACTTAACGTGGCTTAATGCTGCCTTGTAAATAAGCCCCCGTTTTACGCTATGGAGAGGGCAATGGGTGTTGATGTGGGCGTTCCACAATAACACCCATTGATTTTGATGCTGCCCCATATTCACAAGAGCGGTCTAAATATGTGGCAGTGCCAAATTAAGACCAGGAAAACCTGGTCTTACCCTGGCGCAACAAGGAGAAATACTTAATTTCCCTTCGTTTTTTTGCTGTTTTCATGTGTGTTGCGTTGTGCAGCACACATGGAAACAGCAAAACGCCAATGATTGTTTATATGCAGGGAGGTCCTCCTTCATGTACATAAACAATAATTATTTTTAAAACTGCAGTTTTGCAACTTCTATGTGTGTTGCATTAAGCAGCACACATAGAAGTTGCAAAAGAGCATTTCAAGCTTGTTTATGTGCAGGAAGGGGGATATTGCTGCACATAAACAATCTTCCCCTCAACACAGGCACCCTTGCACTATAGTGCAAGGGTGCCTGCATTGGCGCTAGGTTGCTAAACGAAGCACAAGCGCAGGGGGAAATGCAGGGCTGCACCACATTCTTGTAAATGTGGTGCAGCACTACGTTTCAGAAGTGGCAGAGCGTGTCGTTAAGCCAAGGAGGCTAATGACACGCTCCCCCACTTATTTGTAAATATGCCCCGTTATGTCCATTCTCATATAATTGGTTCAAAACCACATGGTGTGTGTGGTTTAGAGGCTTCCTGAGTATCTGACGCCCCTAACAGGTTGTAGATGTACTGAACCAGGCCAGAGTTTCAGGCCTTTACTAAGGACTCAAAATTCTTATTAAGGATTGTTGGACGTGGCCCTTTCGACAGGTTCACCCCTAAACTTTTTGCCTTTTCTGTGACCTGATATTTGTAGTTTTTGGACTCTGCGCACTTTAGCACTGTGGCCCAGTGTAAAGTACGTGCGCGCTCTGAGAGCGTGTGGTGAGATTGGCCTGCCCTCCCATAGGAATACATGGGGATATGTGTGTCCCTAGTAATTCCTGGTATGAGAGGAGTGCAGGGACAAGTTAAGTGTGTATGAACTCGTGAGAATAAATGCTGCGCAATGGTGTTCGCAGATGTATGGTGAATGGTGGAGAAATGCCAATTTTAGAAGTTGGCATTTCTGTGTGCAGTGTGTCTGCCTGCCTGATGTAAATTGCATGTCTGGCTTGTGATTGACAGGTGCTGGATGGTGTGGGTGGCTCCAGGAGACAGATTGAGTCTACCCAGTGGTGAATAGAGAGATCTGCATGCAGATGGGAGGGAGGAGTTGCACTTGGGACCTGAATAGGGCACAGCCCTCCACCTTGCAGGCCCTCTGTTATTACCAAATCACATGTCCCTCTGTCACACCAGTCAAGTGGACCTGCAGTCCCTGGCACACAGCCAGGTCCCACTCCACATGACAGCCAGGAGTGAGTTGTCAACACCCTCATACGCCTGTGCCACACAGAGGTGTGCTAGTCAAGACCATTGTTTGCAATCTGGGTGTGTTGCTGGCCCTGTTGCTCTGATGTGCTGTACTCTCCCCTGCCAAGGACTCTGGGACTGTTGCTCTGATGTGCTGTACTCACCCCTGCCAAGGACTCTGGGCCTGTTGCTCTGATGTACTGTACTCTCCCCTGTGCAGCCTCTCATGTACTTGCTGTCTTCCCTGCCAAGGACTCTGGGCCTGTTGCTCTGATGTGCTGTACTCTCCCCTGCCAAGGACTCTGGGCCTGTTGCTCTGATGTGCTGTACTCACCCCTGCCAAGGACTCTGGGCCTGTTGCTCTGATGTGCTGTACTCTCCCCTGTGCAGCCTCTCATGTACTTGCTGTCTCCCCTGCCAAGGACTCTGGGCCTGTTGCTCTGATGTGCTGTACTCTCCCCTGTGCAGCCTCTCATGTACTTGCTGTCTCCCCTGCCAAGGACTCTGGGCCTGTTGCTCTGATGTGCTGTACTCTCCCTTTGCCAAGAACTCTGGGCCTGTTGCTCTGATGTGCTGTACTCTCCCATGTGCAGCCTCTCATGTACTTGCTGTCTCCCCTGCCAAGGACTCTGGGCCTGTTTCCCTGATGTGCTGTACTCTCCCCTGTGCAGCCTCTCATGTACTTGCTGTCTCCCCTGCCAAGGACTCTGTGCATGTTGCTCTGATGTGCTGTACTCTCCCCTGTGCAGCCTCTCATGTACTTGCTGTCTCCCCTGCCAAGGACTCTGGGCCTGTTGCTCTGATGTGCTGTACTCTCCCCTGTGCAGCCTCTCATGTACTTGATGTCTCCCCTGCAAAGGACTCTGGGCCTGTTGCTCTGATGTGCTGTACTCTCCCCTGTGCAGCCTCTCATGTACTTGCTGTCTCCCCTGCCAAGGACTCTGGGCTTGTTGCTCTGGTGTGCTGTACTCTCCCCTGCCAAGGACTCTGGGCCTGTTGCTCTGATGTGCTGTACTCACCCCTGCCAAGGACTCTGGGCCTGTTGCTCTGATGTGCTGTACTCACCCGTGCCAAGGACTCTGGGCCTGTTGCTCTGATGTGCTGTACTTTCCCCTGTACAGCCTCTCATGTACTTGCTGTCTCCCCTGCCAAGGACTCTGGGCCTGTTGCTCTGATGTGCTGTACTCACCCCTGCCAAGGACTCTGGGCCTGTTGCTCTGATGTGCTGTACTCACCCCTGCCAAGGACTCTGGGCCTGTTGCTCTGATGTGCTGTACTCTCCCCTGTGCAGCCTCTCATGTACTTGCTGTCTCCCCTGCCAAGGACTCTGGGCCTGTTGCTCTGATGTGCTGTACTCTCCCCTGCCAAGGACTCTGGGCCTGTTGCTCTGATGTGCTGTACTCTCCCCTGTGCAGCCTCTCATGTACTTGCTGTCTCCCCTGCCAAGGACTCTGGGCCTGTTGCTCTGATGTGCTGTACTCTCCCCTGCCAAGAACTCTGGGCCTGTTGCTCTGATGTGCTGTATTCTCCCCTGTGCAGCCTCTCATGTACTTGCTGTCTCCCCTGCCAAGGACTCTGGGCCTGTTTCTCTGATGTGCTGTACTCTCCCCTGTGCAGCCTCTCATGTACTTGCTGTCTCCCCTGCCAAGGACTCTGGGCATGTTGCTCTGATGTGCTGTACTCTCCCCTGTGCAGCCCCTCATGTACTTGCTGTCTCCCCTGCCAAGGACTCTGGGCCTGTTGCTCTAATGTGCTGTACTCTCCCCTGTGCAGCCTCTCATGTACTTGCTGTCTCCCCTGCAAAGGGCTCTGGGCCTGTTGCTCTGATGTGCTGTACTCTCCCCTGTGCAGCGTCTCATGTACTTGCTGTCTCCCCTGCCAAGGACTCTGGGCCTGTTGCTCTGATGTGCTGTACTCTCCCCTGTGCAGCGTCTCATGTACTTGCTGTCTCCCCTGCCAAGGACTCTGGGCCTGTTGCTCTGATGTGCTGTACTCACCCCTGCCAAGGACTCCGGGCCTGTTGCTCTGATGTGCTGTACTCATCCCTGCCAAGGACTCTGGGCCTGTTGCTCTGATGTGCTGTACTCTCCCCTGCCAAGGACTCTGGGCCTGTTGCTCTGATGTGCTGTACTCTCCCCTGTGCAGCCTCTCATGTACTTGCTGTCTCCCCTGCCAAGGACTCTGGGCCTGTTGCTCTGATGTGCTGTACTCTCCCCTGTGCAGCCTCTCATGTACTTGCTGTCTCCCCTGCCAAGGACTCTGGGCCTGTTGCTCTGATGTGCTGTACTCTCCCCTGCCAAGAACTCTGGGCCTGTTGCTCTGATGTGCTGTACTCTCCCCTGTGCAGCCTCTCATGTACTTGCTGTCTCGCCTGCCAAGGACTAAGGGCCTGTTTCTCTGATGTGCTGTACTCTCCCCTGTGCAGCATCTCATGTACTTGCTGTCTCCCCTGCCAAGGACTCTGGGCATGTTGCTCTGATGTGCTGTACTCTCCCATGTGCAGCCTCTCATGTACTTGCTGTCTCCCCTGCCAAGGACTCTGGGCCTGTTGCTCTGATGTGCTGTACTCTCCCCTGTGCAGCCTCTCATGTACTTGCTGTCTCCCCTGCAAAGGACTCTGGGCCTGTTGCTCTGATGTGCTGTACTCTCCCCTGTGCAGCGTCTTATGTACTTGCTGTCTCCCCTGCAAAGGACTCTGGGCCTGTTGCTCTGATGTGCGGTACTCTCCCCTGCCAAGGACTCTGGGCCTGTTGCTCTGATGTGCTGTACTCACCCCTGCCAAGGACTCTGGGCCTGTTGCTCTGATGTGCTGTACTCTCCCCTGTGCAGCCTCTCATGTACTTGCTGTCTCCCCTGCCAAGGACTCTGGGCCTGTTGCTCTGATGTGCTGTACTCACCCCTGCCAAGGACTCTGAGCTTGTTGCTCTGATGTGCTGTACTCACCCCTGCCAAGGACTCTGGGCCTGTTGCTCTGATGTGCTGTACTCTCCCCTGTGCAGCCTCTCATGTACTTGCTGTCTCCCCTGCCAAGGACTCTGGGCCTGTTGCTCTGATATGCTGTACTCTCCCCTGCCAAGGACTCTGGGCCTGTTGCTCTGATGTGCTGTACTCTCCCCTGCGCAGCCTCTCATGTACTTGCTGTCTCCCCTGCCAAGGACTCTGGGCCTGTTGCTCTGATGTGCTGTAATCTCCCCTGCCAAGAACTCTGGGCCTGTTGCTCTGATGTGCTGTACTCTCCCCTGTGCAGCCTCTCATGTACTTGCTGTCTCCCCTGCCAAGGACTCTGGGCCTGTTTCTCTGATGTGCTGTACTCTCCCCTGTGCAGCCTCTCATGTACTTGCTGTCTCCCCTGCCAAGGACTCTGGGCATGTTGCTCAGATGTGCTGTACTCTCCTCTGTGCAGCCTCTCATGTACTTGCTGTCTCCCCTGCTAAGGACTCTGGGCCTGTTGCTCTGATGTGCTGTACTCTCCCCTGTGCAGCCTCTCATGTACTTGCTGTCTCCCCTGCAAAGGACTCTGGGCCTGTTGCTCTGATGTGCTGTACTCTCCCCTGTGCAGCCTCTCATGTACTTGCTGTCTCCCCTGCCAAGGACTCTGGGCCTGTTGCTCTGATGTGCTGTACTCTCCCCTGCCAAGGACTCTGGGCCTGTTGCTCTGATGTGCTGTACTCACCCCTGCCAAGGACTCTGGGCCTGTTGCTCTGATGTGCTGTACTTTCCCCTGTGCAGCCTCTCATGTGCTTGCTGTCTCCCCTGCCAAGGACTCTGGGCCTGTTGCTCTGATGTGCTGTACTCACCCCTGCCAAGGACTCTGGGCCTGTTGCTCTGATGTGCTGTACTCTCCCCTATGCAGCCTCTCATGTACTTGCTGTCTCCCCTGCCAAGGACTCTGGGCCTGTTGCTCTGATGTGCTTTACTCTCCCCTGTGCAGCCTCTCATGTACTTGCTGTCTCCCCTGCCAAGGACTCTGGGCCTGTTGCTCTGATGTGCTGTACTCACCCCTGCCCTGCCAAGGACTCTGGGCCTGTTGCTCTGATGTGCTGTACTCTCCCCTGCCATGGACTCTGCACTTCCTGTTTGTGTTTGACCTGTGCATAGTCTCTACCATTTGTACATGGTTTTGTGGCTTGCTGTTGTCTACTAATGTTGTATTGCTACATCTGTGCAATATGTGAATAAATACAGTTACTTCTGGTGTGTTTTCTCAGTCTCCTTGCTGATTAAAGTCCTTTTCTTGTTTGCATTTGCTTGACTGAGTACCATACTCTATTTTAAAGTTCACCATTGCAAGGCTCTTTGTGGCCATCTGATTTTTAGACAGAGGTGACAGGGTCTTCAGTCCATTCTGGCCCTGCTGATGTTGTACTCTGTGATGGCTATTTTACAGCCCATGCAGTTATCTTGTTGGTGATTTGCTATTGTTGCATACACTGTTCACAGGTCATGTTGGGTGACACTGGCAGCACTGGGTGTGCTGCTGTTCAGGCGTTTTGTAGCTGGTTGTGATATCATGAGGTTTGTTTGTGTTTTCCTTTCTGTATGCCCATGCGTGTATCTGTATGGTCATCTTGTGTTGGCCCTTAGTCCTGGTGGCATGGCTTACATGGCATGTGTGGTGTTGGGTGTGGCAGAGGTGTGCAGTGTGAAGGGTGTTAGTTTGTAGTGTATGTATGTGTGCCCCTGTATGGTGTGAGACACACATGTGTCAGCCAGGAGTTGTATGCCTGTTGTTTCTTTTGTCTTGCCCTTTGTGGATGATTGTATGCAATTGTGTGGGCTGTGGGAGTGCACTGGTGTTGCGTGTTCCTTGTCAGCCAATCCTGCAGTGCCTGTGTCCCTGGTTGTGTGTTGTGTGTTGCAGTGTGTGTGTAGTGTGCTTATTGTTACAGTGCTTGTTGGTGTGCATGGGGGTGCATGGGATAGGCACCTTGCCTGTGACTAGCTCGGGTGGGGTGCAGTGTTGTTTGGGGTGGTGTGTCCCTGAGATGTTTGTGCCCTGCCCATGCCTTGGTGTGGCCCTGCCTTCTGCATCGTGCGCATGTGTTGACCGCGGCGGTGACGTGTCCGTGACCGTGACGTTGCTGCAGGTTGGCGGATGTTGTGTGTTCCGGATGCCGTGGGGTGTCTTGTTTTGAGGTGGGTGATGTGTGGGTGCCCATGTGGATGTGTTGTGCCCCCCAGCAGGATGCCAGTGTTGTGCTTGGGCCCTGCGTCGGCATGTGTGTTGTGTGGTGCATATGTGTAGTGGCGTACCTGCGGCGGCGTCCGCGGCGGCCCATCTGGCGATAGTGTAGCAGCAGGTACATGACCGGATGCATGTGGAGGGCTGGGTCCATGGGGTTCATGTCGGGTTTCGGCGTTTGTGCTCCGCTGTCAACTTTCTGCCTGCTTCAGCTGTGCGGTGTCTCCGCTGCGGTGCGTCTGCTTGTTTGGGCCATCCTAATTTGTCGAGCGGGGCAGACGTCATCGGGCGCGGCGGAGGGTCTCGATTGGCTCCCGCCGCCGCGGTGGCGGGCGCACCTTGATGGCAGGGCGCGACGCTCCGCGGCGGACGGGAAATGACCTGTGTTTACCTATCCTAATGTGGCAGACGTGAGTTCCGTTGCTCGCGTGCGGAAAAAGCTGTTTTTACGCCCCGCCACCACCGCGGTGGTGCCACCGCCCGACATCCTAATGGACCCCATAATCTTCAGACAACTTCCTCTAAAAAAGAGCAGCCACTGCATCTACCAGTAGAGGCATGTCCCTATACTATAATCCTGGCTAATGTCCCAAAGATCCAGGATGGCCAAAATGAACATTGGACCTCATTAAAAAATAAAGCCCTTCACTACTTGAGGAACAAAACTGTATTAGGGGAACATTTGCATAATAATTTTGAAATGATAAGAAGGGTGCCCTGGGTGGGTAAGGCTAATAAAAGCTTGGATGGTGACTGTGTAGTTATAAACTTTAAGTCCCCCAGATTGGTTGAAGATATACTAAGGCAGGCTGGGTCAATTAGAATACATCATGATTATGTAAATGTACTCCCACTGTTTGTTTTTTATCCTCCGCATAATATTGGGGTTGTGCACAGAGATCCACCAAAGCGGAATGGTCCATATGAATTTTCGGTACCAGTTCTTAACAGATTTGATACGTTTTCAAATTTGGAAGAAAATGAGTGACTAGGTTCTATTGAATTCGCTTCCACTTTTGTCACTCTTCCAATAGTTCCTAGTTTGGACCCCCCAGTAAGTAAAACCTGTCCTACAGACGGTACGGCAAAACTAGTGCTGGTTGCAAACACTAAGTTTGTTACCTGGAACATTGCCGGCCTTCAAAATAAAATAGACGATCCGACTTGGAGAGACTTTATCGGTGGGGCAGACATTATTGGTCTGCAAGAAACATGGGATATAGAGAACATCCTTAGTGTGGATGGTTACTCTACCCATATGATCCCTGCGGAACCATCTAACATGGGGAGAGCAAAGGGCGGGTTGGTCACATTGATCTCGGCTACCATCCCTGGAACTCATACCCAATTAGATACAGGATCACCGCACTGCTTGGCAGTACAAATTGCCTGCAGTGGGGTGGGCTGTATTTTAAATATTAATTTTTATAATTCATTTGATAGAGACACCACGACTGATCACCTGGAAACGTTAAATCTTTTTCTGGCAGACTATAAAGAGGCAAATAAAAATCAATGTTTTTTTATAGTCCTCGGTGATTTCAATATACATGGCTGTCCAGACAATTGTCTGGAACTAGATAAACTTTGCCCCATAGAGCTAGGGGATACTCATTTTGAGCATTCCGTGCAAGGAGTTCTTCTTGAAAAAATTCTTGCAGACAACGGTTTAATGCTCCCATCAACAGTGGACAGGGAGATACCTACTTTTAAAGGGAATGGGAAAATTCCGTTATTGACTATATCTTCATCATTTCTACGCTGGGGGAGAAGACACATGGCTATTCGGCGGTTTGGTCACATTTTAGTGACCATAACCCAGTGGTTGTTAACATCATGAATTTGATCAAAAAACCTGATTTAGGTCAAAACAGGACAGATAACCATGATATCTGCCCGACAGACCAGGGACGTAGAATTAGATGGAGTAGAGTTGTACCTGGAGACTTCCTAAATAACTTATCAACCAAAGTAGGAACCGAGTTACAGATGTGTATGAATGTGCAAGCAGAGAATGAGGAGGTCTTAGAGGCTTATGTAAAAATCTGTGCCCAGGTCGCAGCTGACCTTAGACGTTCAGGTAAAGCAAAGGATCCTGCTGGGATGGGGTGGTTTGATCAAAAATGTTCTTTAGCCAACCAAAGGCTGACGGCCGCCCTGAAATGTAAGCCAGTGGACAGGGCCATTGTAGCCTCACTGAGGAAAGCTTATAAAAACACACTAAAAGTCAGAAGGCGGGAAATTAGGGAAGCGGCCTGGGAAGAATTAACCTCTGTAGACGTTCTCAAGAACAGCTCTAAGTTTTGGGCTGTTGTAAATAAACCCTTTTTTAATGACCCTTGCAACGATCAACTGGATTGTGGTATCCAGGAACAAATTGTGGTGTTCTCATTTTAATTCAGTCTATGAAGGGGAAATCCCAGGGGATGTGACCATATCTGCCCCTATGGCGGTTCCGTATACTTTAGTGGTTACTGTGACAGAGGTAGCAAACGCCATCAGGAAGATGACAAGTAATAAGGCTCCGGGCCCTGACGGCGTCCCAGCTGACCTCTTTAAACCAGATGTCGAGACCTGGTCTAGAGTTTTAACCAATGTTTTTAACAGGGTATGTAAATCTGGGTTCCCGGGTACTTGGTCTGAATCTGTGATCGTGCCCATCTTTAAGAAAGGTAACAGAGGGGACCCTAGTTGTTACCGCCCGATCTCTCTTATTGATTCCGCTGTGAAAGTATTAGGTCGGGTGGTTTTAGGTAAACTTACAGATTGGCTGGCTGAAACTAACACACTCTCAGGCCTACAATTTGGGTTCAGGAAAGGTCGCGGTACTATAGACCAAAGCCTTAACCTTCAATTACTAATCGGGAAATACACAATTGCCAACAGGGGCACGCTATATTTAGCCTTCATGGACCTTTCCTCGGCCTTTGACCGGGTGAATAGGTCCAAACTATGGAGTCTGCTTCTTAAGCTTGGCATTGAAAAGAATATTGTGTACTTCCTCGCTGACCTACATAGGGACCTTTCGGCCACAGTCAGATATGACCGCTTGGGTAACTGCACGGATAAGATTGGGATCATTAACGGGGTCAGGCAGGGCTGTATTTTAGCCCCCTTACTTTTTACCCTTTACATTAACGTCTTAGGGAGTGTGTTAATTAAGGCGTGCAAAGATATCCCGAGGGCAGGCAAGCATCTTATTCCGGCATTACTTTATGCAGATGATGCCACTCTTAAAGCATGCACAGCTGTAGGGCTGCAAAGTCTTTTGAATTCATTCGCTGGTTTTATGAAAGCGCTGGATCTTAGCATGAATTTTTCAAAATCTCACATAATGATTGTGGGCAGTAAACCAAAAAGAATTATGACCTTGCGCTGTGAAGGGAATGTTCTATCTAGGGTCTCAAGATTTCCATACTTAGGGGTTAAGTCCTCATGGTTGCCCCAATTGGCTGCAAAGCGTAATGTCTTCGCTAGATCCATCTTGGCTATCCTGGGCTTTGCCCGCAAATTGGGGGTGAAGCCATTGGAAGCTGTGTTGAAGATATACGATGCCAAATGTATGTCATTAGCCATGTATGGAGCTGATCTGTGGGGTTTCAAAAATGTAAAGACCTTGCAGGTGGCTGAGGACAAGTTCTTGAAATCTATTTTATCTGTACCCCAGTCAACCCCTGGTTTCATCGCTCATCAAGAGTGTGGAGTACATTTTTTAGAAGATCGCATAGCGATAGCCCCACTATTAAAATGGATTTTAATCTGGCTCAACCCGGAATTAGATCTGAGCCACAAGATCCTTAGGGATTGTCTAGCCCTTGAGTATGGGAACACCATCCCCTGGCTGAATTATGTTAAACATTTATCAGTTAAACTGGGTCAGCCGGAAATGTTCAAACATCCGAACAAATTGTTGAAGGGGGATGTGAAATGGGTAAAAGACACTTATAAGTTGATGGCAGGTTTGGCCAGAGAAGAAATGGAGCTGTGTAAACCTACAGTAAGGGCTCATCAGATGTTAATAACGTCAAGTAAAATTGAACCCTATCTAAGAATTGTTAATAATACTAACCATCGATTTTTATTGACAAAGTTCAGACTGAACAAATTCCACCTTCTCCTTACAGAACGCCCAGGTTGGACTATGGAGAGGGATTTGAAGATCTGTTCTTGCAATGGTTTTTCCATCATGGACACTGTGCACTTTATCTTCTTTTGTGAATATCTTTGCCCAATTCGTAAAAGGTTCATTATTCCTCTTATCAAAGGCAAGGGCTTTAGACAAACTAAACCCGCCCTTCTGTATCTACAGCTGTTGTCCAACACCTGGGAGATTTTTAATAAAGCAAATTTCTTGACAATAGCCATGAGACTTAAGAGGAAAATTAAGTGGACCCAGTGTACATAGTGGAATGAAAAATGAATTTTCTCCGAGCGCTTTGTTTTCTAGAATTTTTTTATTTGTTTTTATTTTTTATTTGTGTTTTTATGGTTTTAAATTGTGATATTTGTAGAAATGTTCGCTTACCTAACTCGTTAGCGTATGTTTTTAAATATGATATTGTACTGTAAGGATTGCTAATTTGCACAAATTCTTCTTTTTATTCTTAATTCTGGTCTTGACTTTCTGATGTTTAGTACACTTTTATGGTTTTTGCAATGAACCGAATAAAGTATTTCTGACTGACTGAAAATATTTTTTGTAAACCATAAGTAAAACAAAATCCAATACAAATATACAGTAGGTTTTCACAAGGTTACCCACAACAAATATATAATCATACACATCACAGTGTAAACAAAAAACACCCACATTAGCAGAGGAAAAGAATACAAATGTTTCTCCATTGTATAACAAGATCAATAATGAAACAGATGCTTCATTTTGTTTTGCCAAAGGAGAACGTCAACGGCATTTTGACCTTATCAATTTGTTAGGTCATCATCAGGACAAGGAACAGTGTTTAAGAGTCACCATCAATTTAGTTTGCAACACAGTTTGCATGAACATAGTCATCAACTCAAAGAACCGTAGGTCCTACACCATGTTTAGTCACAATTACACTGGTACATACAAATGAAATTCCGAATCCCTAGTGTCAATATTACAGCGGCCACTTCCCGAGCGCTAAACAGTTTGCAAGTGGAAGGAATAAGGATAAAAATGGCCTCCAATTACCACCAGCAAGACTCTCCGCCCATATTTTCACGGCCACCAGCCGCGATACCCACTGGGCTGAATTGCCTTGGGGCTGTGGAAGGGTCCCCTTACCTTCCTTTCTGCCAACCTTTTCATGGCAGGTACTCTGGTATGAAAAGGTCGTCGGGAAGGAATATAGTAATCCCCAATGACGTGTAGGTGCTGCCACTTCCGCCATACACCACTGCCTTGCCCACTGCTGCATCCGCGGGAACCGGGATCCTGGTGGTGGTGGTCTTGCAGCAGTGTTAATCATCCTAATTCAGAGGTTGAACTGCCAGGTGTGCGGAGGTGGGACTGCCAAAAAGTGACAGCAATCCAAAGGCTGCCAACTCCTCAATTAGGCCAATAATCCCAGTCATGGTAGATGCAACTTGTAAACTAGCAGTGTAGGAGGATTTGACTGAGATAATTGGAGTTGAAATGGGTTGAGTAGGCATGGCATCTGTTACAACAGCCCTCTGGACTCTGAGCGTTCCACTAGCCCTAATAGTACAAATCTGCTTAGGTGTCCTTCTCCTGTTAGCTGAGGGACTAACTTCTCTGATATTTATGTGGCTGGGTTGACAGACATACTAGATGTAGGTTTCGGTGACTGCGGTTGCTGGGCGGTCATGCCAGACTGAGAGCTGCATAGCACCAGGGCAGCATCTTTCCGAGTCCTCCTGTGTACCCCCCAGGCATCACTGCAGGCACTCCCCCATCTTTAGCGACAAACGCTGTTCTGCTAGAGCAATTTCTTTGTCTATGGCACCTACAGGTTGCTCCAGAAAGGATGTAAGGGCAGTGCTACCTGGGGTTTTGGAGGTAACCACTATATCCCCTTCAGTTTACATTCAACCATTATTACACAGTGAGGACACTGTCATGACAAAAGCAGAACCGATGTCCCAAATGGAGAACAGGCCCACCCTTGGCCCAGGCATGACCCGCACGGCTGGAGTGAGCCTGTTGCTTTGTAGCGCTCCTGAATTACAAATGCTCCTCCCCCTGGTTCACAGCTGGCGCCTCCTGGCACTAAGGTTTCTGGGAGCTGGAGTCCCCTCATGAAGAGCAGCACAGCATACCCACACAATGGGAGGTAGTGCAGTGCTTTATAATGCTCCTGGATGAGAAGCGCTCCTCCCCCCTGGTTCATAGCAGAACCCTCCTGGCGCAAAGGTTTCTGGGACCTGGAGTCCCCTCACGTAGAGCAGCACAGCATCCTCATCATCCCTTTAATCTTCAGGCAATGATAACATAGCAGCAAGATTCAATAAAGCACACCTCTTGACGGTGACATTCCCTCCAGTAAATATAGTCTGTTCAAATGTATCCTGTCTACTGTTTGTAATGTGCTAGGTGTGTGTAAGCATCAGCAATATTTTCACAGAATGGGGCACCATAAGGGCAAGAGGGTGTCCCATCACTATACTTTCACATCTTTCAGTTCTGCCACCTACTGCCACTACAGCCTTAAGGCAACTGGGCACCCTTGCAGCTACCGGATCAGGAATCGTGGACAAATAGGCCACAGGTCTCTGTGCATCCCCATGAATTTGTCTAAGCACTGAGAGAGTGCAGCCCTCCCTCGTACTGCAGAAACGTGTAGAAGCTTTGCTACAATCAGGCCTTCTAAGTGCTGGGGCGCTGCAGAGACTTTCTCTAAGCTCTAGGAATGCAACCAGAAAGTTAGTGTCCCATGATATTGGATCAGACACATCCTTGAGTGTCAGCCTCTGTAAAGGCTTGGACACTAGGGGTAAGCTTAGTAACCACTGTCAACAATAGCCCACCATTCCCAGAAACGTCCTTACTTCTCTTTGAGTTGTTGGTGGATTCATCTTCAGAGTTGCCAAGATTCCCTCTTGCAACACCTTCCTTGCTCCCTTCTCGATACAGTGTCCTAGATACAAGACATCCCTTTGAAACTATTGTAACCTACTCTAGGACACTTTGGGGCATATTTACAAGCCCCTATCACCACCACAACATCACGTTAGTGACATTGTGGTGGCAATAGGGGTTTTGCCTTATTTACAAGGCAGCCTTAAGCCACTTAACGTGGCTTAATGCTGCCTTGTAAATAAGCCCCCGTTTTACGCTATGGAGAGGGCAATGGGTGTTGATGTGGGCGTTCCACAATAACACCCATTGATTTTGATGCTGCCCCATATTCACAAGAGCGGTCTAAATATATGGCAGTGCCAAATTAAGACCAGGAAAACCTGGTCTTACCCTGGCGCAACAAGGAGAAATATTTAATTTCCCTTCGTTTTTTTGCTGTTTTCATGTGTGTTGCGTTGTGCAGCACACATGGAAACAGCAAAACGCCAATGATTGTTTATATGCAGGGAGGTCCTCCTTCATGTACATAAACAATAATTATTTTTAAAACTGCAGTTTTGCAACTTCTATGTGTGTTGCATTAAGCAGCGCACATAGAAGTTGCAAAAGAGCATTTCAAGCTTGTTTATGTGCAGGAAGGGGGATATTGCTGCACATAAACAATCTTCCCCTCAACACAGGCACCCTTGCACTAAGGTGCAAGGGTGCCTGCATTGGCGCTAGGTTGCTAAACGAAGCACAAGCGCAGGGGGAAATGCAGGGTTGCACCACATTCTTGTAAATGTGGTGCAGCACTACGTTTCAGAAGTGGCAGAGAGTGTCGTTAAGCCAAGGAGGCTAATGACACGCTCCCCCACTTATTTGTAAATATGCCCCGTTATGTCCATTCTCATATAATTGGTTCAAAACCACATGGTGTGTGTGGTTTAGAGGCTTCCTGAGTATCTGACGCCCCTAACAGGTTGTAGATGTACTGAACCAGGCCAGAGTTTCAGGCCTTTACTAAGGACTCAAAATTCTTATTAAGGATTGTTGGACGTGGCCCTTTCGACAGGTTCACCCCTAAACTTTTTGCCTTTTCTGTGACCTGATATTAGTAGTTTTTGGACTCTGCGCACTTTAGCACTGTGGCCCAGTGTAAAGTGCGTGCGCGCTCTGAGTGCGTGTGGTGAGATTGGCCTGCCCTCCCATAGGAATACATGGGGATATGTGTGTCCCTAGTAATTCCTGGTATGAGAGGAGTGCTGGGACAAGTTAAGTATGTATGAACTCGTGAGAATAAATGCTGCGCAATGGTGTTCGCAGATGTATGGTGACTGGTGGAGAAATGCCAATTTTAGAAGTTGGCATTTCTGTGTGCAGTGTGTCTGCCTGCCTGATGTAAATTGCATGTCTGGCTTGTGATTAACAGGTGCTGGATGGTGTGGGTGGCTCCAGGAGACAGATTGAGTCTACCCAGTGGTGAATAGAGAGATCTGCATGCAGATGGGAGGGAGGAGTTGCACTTGGGACCTGAATAGGGCTGTACCATCCCTCCACAAAGCTGGCTCCGCCCCCTGTGGTGCGTGTAATCCCCGAGCCCCCACCTGATAAAGGAGAGAGGAGCTGAGCAAAACAAAGTGCTCCAAAGCTCCCCTGTACCAGTTCTAACTGGTATCCCTAATCCCTGTGCTTACAGACAATGGGAAAAGGGTGTATAAATGAAGGGGCTGTGACCCCATGAAAATGTTCTCTGGTGTGCTGTTCTGAACGTGAGGGGGGCCTGCTGCTGGGCTCGAGGAGGAACCACCATTAGGGACTGCCTCCCTGCTGGAGGGCCCTGTGAGCTGGCCTGCCTGGGCCCAGCCCTTACCCCCTTCCTCCTGAAGGGCTTTTCCTGGACTTTTGGACTTTCTCTCTGTGCGCGCTTTCCCTGCTTTAGGGAGAGGGCTGGAGACTTTGCCCCAGCGCCTGAAGAGCACTTTCTTTTGCATTTTTGAAGGGCTCCCTATTTTTTCTTGCTCCCAGAAGAAACGGAGCATGTGGGAGCTTCGCAACGCTGAGCTGCACTTCATCAGGAGGGAATCCCTGGCGTAGGGATTCTCCCGTGCTTAGTGGCCAAGCGGGAGCCCACCCCACGTTGTTGCCACCTTTGGGATTAATTACTAAGAGCAGGTGCCCACCCCGCAGTGTGCACTTTGGAGGAGCTCAGCCCGCATTTCTAAATTTGCCAGGTGCTTGAAAACCGAGCGGGAGCCCACCCCGCATTGGTGCGCTTCACGGGTGCGCATCCCGCATATTTGCTGCCTTCACGCAGGAGCCCACCCCGCTTCTATACTTATTTCCAAGGCAGGAGCCCACTCCGCATTGCTGGATCAAGAAATCACCGCCGCGACCCGGAAGTCAGGCAGAGTTTGCCTGGACGGTGGCGGGACCTGTGAGCAAGCCGTTTGGAGCCTCGCGGGCTCCATTTTCACCTCCCCCTGCCTTGAAGGAGGCTGTCCGGAGCCTCCCGGGATCCACATAAAAGTCCTGGGTCCCGGGAGGGGGCCCAGGTAAAGTTAGGCAAGACTGCCTGCTTGCGGCCCGGCCGGCATAACAGAGGGAGTTCCCGTACCTCAGCCCAGAAGAGAGTTGGAGCCTCGCGGGCCTCTCTCGGTGCCCGTTCCATTTCCCCCGAGCCTGGGAAGATTTGGCCACCAGAGCTAGTCGCCAGAGCCAGCCAACAGGAGAAGCCGAGTCCTGGTGAGTACTGGCTCCTGGGAGCCCCGCGGAAAACCGGAGAGAGCGCAGCTGAGCCCCAGTGAGTGGGGGCTTTGCGAGTGTATGGTTTGTGCTGATCGAGGTACATTGTCAGTGCTTGTTTGGTTTCACAGCTGCACTGCCGTTGTGGGCAGCTGCAACATGTGGGGTACAGTGTTGGAGGAAACACCAGTGGGGCTTCAGGGGCACAGTTAGCGCCAGTGCCATCTTTCCTTAGGGGTCAATTGGTGTGAATAACCCCAGAGCGGGGCCCAGAGGCACTGTAGTGCCAGAGCTCGTTTTTGCCTAATTTCCCCAGCTGCCCTGCGAGAGCGCAGGCAGCTGTAACGAGGGGGCCATTTCTTTGGTGATTGAAGAAGGGGTGAGAAGTACCCCACGCCCCCAGCGCAGTGCGCCCTTTGCTTTAACTGCCTTTGCAGCCAGCCCAGACATTCTGGACATTGGGCATATGAGCCCCTGTGAGAGGCCAGCTGGTCAGGGGACAGGTTCAGTGCGTTGTGCCGCTGATTGGGGCACACTTCATTTATGCTAATTAATGCCCATTGTGATTTATGCGTAGTGTTATGCCTAACGTGAGGATTATTGCATAATGTCTATATGCTGGTGATGCCTAATGTCATGTTATGATGATAGTGATAGTACCTAATTGCGTAATGTGTTTATGCATCGGAGGTTGGGGCCTAATATGTTTTATGCCTGAGGCGAAAATGCTGAGATCAGATCTTTACTGTCAAGTGTAATGATCCCCTGTAAATATTGCCCAGTGCCAGTTGGCACAGTGTACATTGTGTGATTATGATCTAATATGTTTATTATAATCCAAAGGCTATTTTTAAATATGACCTTGTGTGGAGTTCTTTTTGTGGTGTGCCTAGTGAGTTGCTGCTGTGTGTGTGTGTTGCGCAAACGCTTTACACATTACCGCCAGGATAAGCCTGACTGCTCGTGCCAAGCTACCAAGGGGGTGAGCAGGGGTTATCTTTGCCGTGTAACTCCCTTGCCCTGACTAGATGGTGGTCTCTGCCTGGCTTTGGCACAAGCCTTAGCCAACCAGAGATCCCATTTCTAATAAGGATCTGATTAAAAATTGAGTGGCTCACTATATACCCTTGTGGGACTCAACACCACGCAAAACACAGTTTTGAAACCGGAAGGCAAAAAGGTACAGACTGTCTTCCAAAAAAATGGATAGAAAAGAAGTTCTGGCACAAATTGATCACAGTAAACCACTCAGCCTCACATAGAATCTGAAATAATATCACAGCTGTATTCTGTACCACGGTACAAGAGGGGACAATACAGTTTGTGAATATTTCGAATATCTTGCATGATGCGATGCATACGAGTGAGTTTTGCAGACCTATAATGAGTGAGTTACATGAACTTCCCATTATCTCTTTCAAAATGTCTTGTTGTATAATTGATTCAATCATTGGGGCAATCCCAGTTATCTTTTCAGGCATTAGATTATATTGAGGAGTTCTGGGTACTCAACATTTGGTTTAACATTTATCAATCAATCAATCATAGCATTTGCAAAGCGCACTACATACCCATGAGGGTCTCATTGTGCTAGGAGGGGGGGATGCTGCTATTGTTCGAAGAGCCAGGTCTTGAGGAGTCTCCTGAAGGTTAGAAAGTCTTCGGTCTGCCGTAGGCAGATGGGGAGGGTGTTCCACGTCTTGGGGGCAAGGTGGGAGAATGATCTGCCGCCAACGGTCACTCTTCAGATCCGGGGGACGGTGGCGAGGGCGTGGTCTCTGGAGCGGAGCTGGCGGGCGGGGGTGTAGAGGCTGAGTGGTCTGTTGAGGTACGCTGGTCCGGTGTCGTGGAGTGCCTTGTGTGCGTGGGTGAGGAGCTTTAAGGTTATCCTTCTGTTGATGGGAAGCCAGTGCAGGTCTTTCAGGTGGGGTGTGATGTGGCTCCGGCGGGTGATGTCCAGGATCAGGCAAGCTGAGGCATTCTGGATGCGTTGGAGTCGTTTCAGGAGTTTGGCCAGGGCTCCTGCGTAGAGTGTGTTGCTGTAGTCCAGTCTGCTGCTGACGAGGGCCTGGGTGACTGTCCTTCTAGTTTCGGTGGGGATCCACTTGAAGATCCTGCGAAGCATGAGGAGGGTGTTTAAGCAGGAGGAGGAGACAGCGTTGACCTGCTTTGTCATGGAGAGTGTGGAGTTGAGGATGACCCCTAGGTTTCGTGCGTGGTTGGTTGGTGTAGGGGGTGCTCCTAGTGCCGTCAGCCACCAGGAGTTGCAATATAAATCGATATTATGGTTGATAGAATATATTCTTGTGAAAATCTTGAAAAAAAATGAATTGATTATGTTTTTATTGTCATTTTACAGTGACCCCTAATGAAGGGCACCACCAACGCCCGAAATGCATTGGGTTTTAATTGAATAAACACTGGCTTTTTATGAACAGTACTTCTGTCATGTTCTTATACAGAGGGAACCCAAGAAATTTGGAAAAAAGGCACATATTTCCACGTGCGGATGGGAGCTTGAGAGTGAGTACATTGAAAAAGAGGGAGAAGAAGAAAAATGATGATAACTATGTTTACTACAAAGTAAAAATTTGACAAATGGCATCACATAGCCGTGCAAGTGGTTTGGGGCAAAGATGATGCACCATGTTATGGAGTCATTGTTTAATTGGTGTCAATCTGGCGCCGTACCAGTCTGCACGCAATCAAGGAACCGTTTGGACTAAAATGTGATTAATTAATGAGGAAAAAGTTGTGCATCCCATTACCATAAATGATCTTCATAACCCCAGGTAACTCAGGTTTATGTAAAGGAGCCGAGGGAACAATGGTAACAGGAACAGTTATTGCATCTGGGGTATTAGAGACAGAGGAATTTCCAGAAACACGAACCCCCAAAGTCTCTGTCACAGAGTTCTGACTTAAATTCACAGGCTTGGTGGCTCTCTCAGAATTTCCACCATTGACAACACTACTCATTCTTTCAGATGGGGCAGCAATATAAGGCGGCAGACGGGTTGACAATAACACATTAAAAAAAGTCATCACTAGAATCGCTGTCTCTACCATCACCTGAACCTTCTGTAGTCTCTGTTTTGTCTTCTCCTTTCATCTTCTTCCTTTTCTGGGGTTTCTCACTCATCAGTGCAGGATTCAACCTTGTTCCCTACATTAGTTCTGCCAGCCATTTTTATTGTTCTGCATCTGCTGTGGCTTCAATGCAACTACTCACTGCTCTGCTACCTTCACCTTGATACTTCTCTTTATGTTTAGCATGGGCTGCATGTTTCCAAGCATTACGTGCTTCATATTATGCGGGTCTAGAGGGTGGCTGCATTTCATACAGCACCCGTCTCAAGTTTTCAATAATTTTCAAATCAAATGTACCATCAATGCACCCTAATTCTCAGTGATCTTATTCCATTGGCTCCTCCAAATGTATGTATGGAGCTCCCCATTTATGGCCATATCATGACCTGCTGTGGCTTCTGGCAGCACCTTCTCACCCAATGGGGTAGGAATTCTCACATCTCCCCTTATCAAATCTATAATCGCCCTGAAATATGTTATTTTTAATGACAATGTCAACAATCACAAATAGACATTTTATTTCAAATCACGGGTAATGTTGTTTGTAACCACAAACTTTTCTCTAGTACTAACAATGAATGTCAGTGTAGTAACTCTTGTTCTCCAGTATTAGGGGTGTCTTTCATAGATTCACATGCTTGAATATTCCCCGTCGTCGAAGTGGGAGTCCCACGGTATATAAAAAATAGCAATAATGCTAATATAACATAAATGATAATATCATATAATAATAAAATAGAGATAATACACTGTAAAAACCTCTACAATGGTAACTTCCATAGGAAGACAGTATAAGAGAAAAAACTCATTTGTAACATATCAGTGTCATTATGTTGGTCCAAACTGCAGCCAATCAGGCTCACGCACCCTCTAGAACCTTCTCCTCAGAAGCTCAAGCCCTCAGATTTTCTACCGCACGTCGTGTGAAGGGAGTCTCCCTGAGCTCTGCTCAGTTTTCTTCAAAGTTTGTCTCTTCTAATTATTTTTCCAAGAATGTCAAGTAAGAAGTCCTTGTTTAGAGCTTGCTCTTCATGTGGGAAACTGCGTTTGTTTGAGAAGGAAACGATGGTTCCGACGACGAGAGCCCCGTCGACGTCGAGTGCTCCGTCGACCTGCTCCATGACGACGGCGTCGTCGTCGAAGAAGGCGACGCCGGTTCCGTCGACGAAGGTACCGTCGACGAAGGTACCGTCGACGACGATACCGTCGACGAAAGTATCGTCGACGAAGATACCGTCGACGAAGACACCGTCTCCTCAGATTCCAGCAAAGACGGCTCCGTCGACGCACGTTCCGTCGACGCCGATACCGTCGACGACGAATCCCTCAGTGGGCCCTACCTCGTCGACGATGGCGATTTCTGCAGCGGCATGCTCAGGATCCTCGTCAGGATCGGGTTCTTTTGCCACCATGCCTCTGGTACCACTGCCTTCCTTGACCTCTGGCAGGGATTCTTCTATGCAGCTGCCGCCTCCTGATCTCCAATTACCCTCGCCTTTGATGGCAACTGATCACGAGACTGGATCTATGGGGGAAGATGATGACGATGAAGCTCACAGTCCATCAGAATTGATTATAAAATGTCAAGACTCCAGTTCTGACCAGGAGGACGTGGAGGAAGTGGTCCAACCGGATGACCAATTTGTCCAGTTGCCTATGGCATCTTTTCCAGTTTCTTTGTTTTCAAACCTCCAGCATATGCTGGATGACTACAACAGAAGGTTTCCGCCTACCCCTCAGGGTACTCCAAGCCACGCTCCTGCGGAGGACTCCGGCCCTGCCACCCATCCACAGTCTTTGGAGCAGCCTCTTTTGACAGAGCTTCCCCGCCCTCACCCCCCTCTTCTTCCGCAACCTGGTGCGCACGGGGTGGATGAGTCGGACAGTGAAGAAGGGGAATTACACCAGGATACTGACGATGATCAGGATCCAGATATGGCGGATTACGACGACTATCGGATACAGACACCTTCTCCGCAACAGCCAGAGGCGGGTGATGCGCCTACCATTGATACAGCAAGCTTCCATGTGCTGATGAATAAAGCGGCGGACCGCTTTAAATTGCCGAGAGAACAACGGCAAGAAGATTGCTTTCTCTACGATTTCAAAAACAAACCATGCAAACAAATTCACACCATACCAATCATAGAATTTGTATGGAAAGAAGGAATAAGAATTATGCATTCTCCTAACTCCTTGCCGGCACAAGTCCCTCGCCTGGAAAAGAAATACAAGGCTCCTGCGGGTTCGCCTGCTTGTTTGCTGTCGCATCCCAAACCGGACTCGGTTGTCACACAGGCGGCACAGCGACGATCACGTAATCCGGCGACTCCTCTCACTACTCCACCTGATAGAGAGGGTCGACGTTTGGACGCCATTGGGAAGAAATTTTCCACCATGTCCTCTACATCGGTACGCGCTGCAAATGCGTTGGCCATTCTAAGTCGCTTCGACAGGCAAATGTGGTCGGACATTTCCGCATTCGTTTCTCTAATTCCAGAAGCGTCCAGAGCGGAAGCCCAGCAAGTTCTCCAGGATGGCATGAGGGCGTCAGAGGAACTGATTGACTGCGCGATTGATGTGGCGAGTACGGGATTTCGCATCCTCGCCAGTGCTGCGGCTCTCCGCCGCCAGGGCTGGCTTAAATCCACTTCTTTCCGGCAAGAAGTCCAGTCGAAGATACTCGACATGCCCTATGACGGTGAATCTCTTTTTGGCGCTCACATTGACGAGGCGCTTGAGTCAATTAAAAAGGACACCGATACAGCAAAATCGCTAGTCTCCTTACAATTTAAGAAGCAGCCCTTTCGTGGCGCCCGTGGAAGAGGTTCGTCTTCCACAAATTTTCGAGGAGGACACACTCAGTACCGCCAATTCAACCAAGGCAATCAACGTTACTCCTCTCAGCAGTCTACTCGCCAAAATCAGTCACGACCCTATAAAGGAAAACCTACTTATAGGGGTGCCAACAACAAACGCCAGTGACTCTCATGTCACACAAGGAGTTGGAGGGAGAATCTCGCGGTTTTATTCCCAATGGTCTCTGATAACATCGGACCAATGGGTATTGGACATTGTTCGCAAGGGTCATGCCTTGGAGTTCACAGAGATTCCTCCTCATTCTCCGCCATCAGGCCCGCCACCTCCCCATTTTCTAGAATTGCAACATCAAGTTCGTCTTCTCATACTAAAAGGTGCAGTCGAAGTGGTTCCTATATCACAACAAGGGACAGGTTTCTACTCACGTTTTTTCCTCATTGCCAAGAAGACGGGAGAGTGGCGGCCTATACTGGATTTGAGAGCGCTCAATTTCTTTCTGAAACAGCAGTCTTTCCGCATGCTCACATTGTCAGAAGTCTTGCGGCTTCTCTGCAGCGGAGATTTTCTGTCCACAATAGATCTGCAGGACGCCTATTTTCATGTGCCGATTCTGCAACAACATCGCCAATTTCTGAGGTTCAAAGTGGGCGCTGTCCATTACCAATTCAAGGTGCTGCCTTTCGGCCTGCGTTCGGCACCTCGTGTTTTCACGAAGGTCCTGGCCCCAGTCATGGCTTATCTACGTCTTCAAGGAGTGCAGATTTTTCCTTATCTGGACGATTGCCTTCTGAAATCTCCGTCTCCTCTTCAGCTGGCTCACGACACAAGTCTCTGCCTGCGGACTTTCGAGTCGCTGGGGTTGACCATCAACGTGGACAAGTCACACTTAACACCATCACAACGAAGGAACTTCCTGGGTGCCATTCTCGACACGGAATTATCAAAAGCCTTCGTTTCCCAAGAACGACAGGTGAAAATAGTACGTCTGGTCACCCTCATCCGTTCAAAACAGTCAGTTTCTGTGCGCATGTTGAAGTCCTTTCTGGGGATGGCGTCGTCCTGCATCGCTCTGCTTCCGAACTGCAGGCTCCGCACTCGCCCTATTCAGGAGGAACTAGACCTGCAATGGCGCCAAGTGTCAGGATCCTTCAACGATCTAGTGAGAGTCTCGTCTCGCATGAAAGACAGTCTCCTTTGGTGGAGAGAACCATCCAACCTAAACGAAGGAGTTTCCTTTCTGGCCCTTCCTCCGGATCTAACGCTGACCACAGATGCATCCATGGAGGGTTGGGGAGCTCATCTCCTAGACCTTTCAATCAAAGGGAAGTGGACACCGTCGCAACGAACATGGCATATCAACAGATTGGAGCTGCTGGCGATCTTCCTTGCTCTCAGATCTTTTCTGCCAGTAGTGCAAGGAGAGTCCGTGCTGGTTCAAACGGACAACACAACCAGCATGCACTACATGAACAAACAGGGCGGCACAAGATCTCAGCCCTTGTCTCGGCTAGCTCAGAAGATCTGGAACTGGGCTCTTCATCATCGAATCTCCCTGACGGCGGTCCATCTGCCGGGGGTTTCAAACATCCTAGCGGATTCGTTGAGCAGGTCCACATCGTCTACCCACGAGTGGGAGCTTCATCAACAAACTCTGGACATGGTGTTCCGCCGTTGGGGTCGTCCCCTGATGGACCTTTTTGCCACTCCACTGAATCGGAAGTGCCCCGCCTTTGCGAGCTGGCATCCTCATCCGGGGTCCAGCGGCAACGCCCTTCTCATGGACTGGAGCGGCCTGTTCGCCTATGCGTTTCCTCCCATACCATTGGTGCCGAGGACGTTGTGGAAGATGCGCAGGCAACCCTGCCACTTGATACTGATTGCACCTCGTTGGCCCAGACAGGCTTGGTTCTCAGAACTTCTTCTGTTGTCCCAATGCACGCCCATTCGTCTGCATCCACGTCCAGATCTTCTGTCCATGGACGAGGGCCAAGTCTGCCATCCAGACCCGACCACTCTTCAGTTATGGGCATGGAACCTGAATTCCTCGAATTCGCGAATTTAGAGATGCCCCAGGAATGCAGAGAGATTCTGGCTTCTGCTAGAGCTTCCTCAACTGTTCAAACGTACAAACTAAAGTGGAAACGGTTTTGCCATTGGTGCGCAGAAGCAAATGTCCACCCACTCACTTCTGCCCCAGAACAGCTGTTGCCCTTCTTTCTAAGCCTTGCTCAGTCTGGCCTCTCTCATGCCACCTTGAGGGTCTTTCTGGCAGCTATTTCACGTTTCAGACATGATGGCTCAACCTCTCTCTGCTCATCCAGAATTATCAGACAATTCTTTAAAGGTCTCTTCAGGAAGTTTCCTCCTATCAGACGCCCGCCTCCGACATGGCAGCTCAACGTGGTATTGTCACAGCTCATGAAGCCTCCGTTTGAGCCAATCCACAGAGCAGACAACAAGTTTCTTACCTGGAAGGTCGTTTTGCTTTTGGCCCTAACATCTTCTCGCCGTGTCAGCGATCTTCATGCTTTCACAATCAAGCCTCCTTATTTGCAATTCAAACCAGATGGGGTGTCTCTTCGGACCAATCCCTCTTTTTTGCCAAAAGTGCCTACAGATTTCCATCTGAACGAACCTGTCTTCTTGAAGACTTTCTTTCCGAATCCACAGTCACCGGCAGAACAACGCCTTCATTCCTTAGACATCAGCCGTTGTCTAAAGTTTTACATTTCAAGAACTGCCCCCTTCCGCAAATCAGATCAGCTTTTTGTAGCATATGGAAGAATGCGAAGGGGACATTCAGTGACAAAACAGACACTTGCAAGATGGCTCTCAGCAGCCATATCCTACTGTCACCAACAAGCTGGCAAGCCTTTACAGGGTCCTGTGAAGGCACATTCAACGAGAGCGATGGCGTCCTCCACCGCCTTGTTTGCCGGAGTGCCTCTACACCAGATTTGCCGGGCGGCAACGTGGTCGAATAGGCACACCTTTACCAGACATTACTGTTTGGATTCCATCAACGAGGCGGATACCGCAGTGGGGCAAGCAGTGCTTCGCCATCTCTTTAAATAAGGTGAGCCTCTGTTCCCTCCTCCTTTCTCTTCTGTGATTGCTATATGCTTTTAAGCTATGTGTTTACTTCTTGTGAAGATGCTTGCAATCCCAGTGCTAAGGAGTTACTGCTATCTATTCTATTCAAGCATGTGAATCTATGAAAGACACCCCTAATACTGGAGAAGAACTATTGTTACTTACCTGTAAACAGGTGGTTCTCCAGTATTGGTGTCTTTCATAGATTCACATGCGACCCACCCTTCCTCCCCTCAGAGGCTCTCTTCTCCTCATACGCTATTATTACTAGTGCTACGAAAATCTGAGGGCTTGAGCTTCTGAGGAGAAGGTTCTAGAGGGTGCGTGAGCCTGATTGGCTGCAGTTTGGACCAACATAATGACACTGATATGTTACAAATGAGTTTTTTCTCTTATACTGTCTTCCTATGGAAGTTACCATTGTAGAGGTTTTTACAGTGTATTATCTCTATTTTATTATTATATGATATTATCATTTATGTTATATTAGCATTATTGCTATTTTTTATATACCGTGGGACTCCCACTTCGACGACGGGGAATATTCAAGCATGTGAATCTATGAAAGACACCAATACTGGAGAACCACCTGTTTACAGGTAAGTAACAATAGTTCTTCTGTCCTATTACAGTGCGGCTGTCAGTGACCCAACAACCAATAGCAGTGCAGCACCTACACTAACTGTCCAAAGCCACACAGCGTAATTGTCACTCCTTGCAGCGGCTCACTCTCCTTTGCAATTTTTCATGAATGCACCTTATCGCACAATGCTAAGCAAGCATTATATAAATGAAACACTAAACAAACACGATAAACAAGCTTTGTCTGTTTCACTAAGGAATTCAAAGTATTCAATCACACAAGAAATAGTCCAGAGACATAATCACACTCTCATGGATGAAATCTCGACCTGAGGCAATCACCCTGACTAATGCTTTTTCTCTTATGTGCAACAAGATTCACCAGCACCAATCGATGTTAGTTTTCCTTCAACAAAGTTATCTCAATTGTGCAGTTAATAGTACCTCGCGACTGACTTCATAAAACTTAGCAGACAATTTATATATATATATTTTATTTTACCTATCTAGGGATCATAGACTATGACTAGCCCGATAGCAACTTCATCTGCTTAACATTAAGCGCATCTACATCTGCCCAAGAACTAAAACGCTATTGCATTGCACCACACAAATTTAACAATATACTACAAGCTTGACATACACAAGTTCAAAAGCAACCCTATTAATACTCACTCTCCTCTGCTGCTATAACTCTTTTCTGAACCACTGGAACACTGCTGATCCTCCAAACTGAGACATGGACTTTAAAGGCTGGGGTTGGAATTGGACAACTCTAGATCTAATATAAGGGTATTCTGGCTCCTGCCGCTTGAGTAACTAACCCTACGATGTGCTATCATTTGATGGCATGCTGGGATTTACATCCTAATCTTTTAGTAAATCCAATATATTTCTTCTTAGGTAGTATGAACCTTTGTTATTTGACTTGAAGTGCTGTACCATCAGTAATATGTTTCCAACTTCTGAAGCCAATTTGTCTACACAATAAGGACCAGGAATCAATAATTAAGATTAAGTACATTTATTTTAGTATAAAGATCAATCCTGTATGTAAGCAGTATGAAAACAAGTTCACAAAATACAATAATATTGTTTGCAGGCTGCCGTTTCTAAATAAGTTTAGCAGTAATGATATGAGATACAGAATGGTCACAATGAGAATAAAACAAATTGTCGCAAATAGGTGTTCCTTAAAGAAACTTACCTTTTCTAATCGAAACATGGGTTAAATACAGAATTTTCTAATGGGGATTTCCCTACAAGGAGGAGAGAAGGTGTCAGCATGGGATGCAACTTCTTTAGAAGTTCGGGGAAAAAATAAGATATGTGTTCAGCTTCAACCTTTGCACACAGGGCAAAGCCCAACAGAGAGATATGTTCTCTCTCAGAGTTAAGGGAAAGTGTGCCTAACTAACTATGGAAACATATGAATATGTTTGAAGCTACTGTAATATTTAATTGATATCTTCATTCCATACCAGGAACCAACAAATTGCTGAATGTGAGGGAAGTCAAAACACTCCCTTTGGATCCTATCGGCATCAAAACTGGGAATGCAGAGCTCAACCTTTAACACCCCATCATACTGGTATCGCGAAAAACAGAAGGCCTTCTTTGACCATTATTTCTCCGAGTTTGATGCCAAATTCCTGCTCAAAGGCCTCCCTATCAGTTATCTAATACGTTTCTCTAGCATGATAGTACACCTGTAAATGAAAGATTAACGCACTAAAAAATAAAAGAAAGCCTTTTCAGTCAAGGCTGTGTGTCAAGTTAAGCCTTTCAGATGAGGATGAGGATTACAATATGAAACACGCATAAAATAAAATCAATCATCAACATTAAATGTGAATATGAAAACATAGTTACACCGTTAATTGATCAGTTTAATCCACTCATATGTGTTACTTTAATATTGCAATTAATATACTGTTTTAACTCGATTAAATTCAATACATGAGTTAATAAAGTCAAATCACATGTTGAATATAAATGATATTTGAGTATAAATATGCATATATATATATATAGATTGAGAAAGGCTGCTGTGTCAGCTGAAACACGACTCTCCAGTCGCTGGGTCAGAGGAGGCCCCATAAAATGAATAAGCCTTAAACCCAGCAGCCTTTGTGTGTGTGCTCCATTACTTGCGGAGCAGGGGGTGTTTATGTATATATATATATATTCACTGAAAAAACCATAGGTTATAGACCATATATAGTTAGGAATTAGCATTTAAAAAACCTTATTTTACTCACACAAAACCATTGAAATTCCATATATAGTTAGTTGCACTAACTATATATTGCGCACCCGCAATCCACTGCTGATGATGTCACATATTACATCATTCATGACATGGTCAGTGACATCACTGATGACATCACTGATGACATCTCAAATGACATCACTGATGACATCACTGATGACAACATCCAGTGACTATGTTTCTGTAAAGTTAAAATATGTCTTACATATTGAAGAATGAGTGGATGTATAAGTGTCTGGACGAAGGATTTAGTAGGTGCATGACTGAATGTATGAGTGAGTGATTAAATGTGTCTCACTGAGTGCATGGGTTAGTGACTAAACTGTCTTAATTTGTGCATCATTATGTCTGTTGTTCTGTAAACTGCTGCATGTGTTGATCAGTAGCTATATGAGTAACTATATGGGTTATTGATTGATTGCCCAAGTATTTGCATGGGAGACTGAGTGTGTGTGTGGCTGGATGGGAGGTGTGTGACTCTGTACAGATCAATGTGTACTTGTATCAATGATTGTATAAGAGAGTAAGTATGTGTTAGTATATGGTTGAAAACGTAAGGTGCTCTATGTTTAACTGTATAGAGTAGAAAATGGAAGTGTGATTGATTCTTTACAGGACTGACTAGGTGTGTGAGTAACTCCATGGATGAGTGGCAGAGTGTGAGTGTCTGTATAGGTGTATGAGTGCATATGATTGTGTTGTAAACATGAGTGATTGTATGTATGAATGATTGTATGGGTGAATGAGTGAATGTGTGTGTAGACGTAGGAATCAGTGAGTACGTATGTAGTAACTAGTATTGGTGTGTCAATGGTTTCAAAAATTATACTCTGTTTTTAACACTGGGTGAAACAGAGGTTATATTAAGATGTGAGGAGATGCATTGTATTGTCACATGAATGATATCATCAGTGATGTGATCATTGATGTCAAGTGAGATGTCATCAGTGATGTCATTTGAGATGTCATCAGTGATGTCATCAGTGATGTCACTGACCATGTCATGAATGATGTAATATGTGACATCATCAGCAGTGGATTGCGGGTGCGCAATATATAGTTAGTGCAACTAACTATATATGGAATTTCAATGGTTTTGTGTGAGTAAAATAAGGTTTTTTAAATGCTAATTCCTAACTATATATGGTCTATAACCTATGGTTTTTTCAGTGAATTTTCAAGGTTTTGTAAATGCTAATTCCTAACTATATATGGTCTATAACCTATGGTTTTTTCAGTGAATTTCAATGTTTTTTTAATAGCAAATATCATAAGCTGTCGAATGTCAAGTACGTGGTAAGAATTTTTTTTTTCGTGTTTATGCACACTGATCTGCTTTGATTGCTGCCCCCCACCCCTCATTTCTATTAGGAGTACTCTCTCTTTGCAGATAGTGAAGGGTAGTTAACGCAGCCCTTTCCCCCTTTGTAATCCGTCGTGCCTGCTTCTCTCTCCATTTGATTGATTGTTCTCTTTGGTTCATTCTCTATTTACAAACAAGCACAGAGTCGCAATACTCTGTTTAGTCTTTGCAGATAGCGAAAAATCGTGTAAAAAAACAAAAGGAATCGAGCAAAATCAGTAGGCCACTAATGGGATCTCTTTTGACCTCGCTAAAATAGAAACATTAGGAACAACCTGTTGAAAATAGCAATGCGTATGTATATAAGCGGCGTTCATTTGTGTTCACAGTACCCCTTGTTGATTGTTTCAATCGAGCATTGAATTGTTCGAAGTTAATTCTCTTAACGATCTTCTCTACCTGCAAACGAGGAAGAATAGGAATATTCTATCTCCCTTTGCAGATAGTGAAGGGTAGGTAACGCAAGCCTTTAACACGTCGTACCTATTTCATTCCTCATTGATTGATTGATTGTCCGAACATTGACTGTTTGGGAATTAGTTCTTTTTGGAGGTATTCCCTGTTTGCAAATAAACGTAGGAAAATCTTTGCAAGTAGTGAAAGGGTACGTAATGCGGACCGTTCTCCCCCGTTGTAATCTGTCATGCCTATCTACTCCCCACTGATTGATGCACCTTTTTCACCCGGACCATTTACTAGAGATACGTCATCTGGCCCGACCAGAGAGCACCCCTAGTGAAAAGGACATATGCAATAATAACGAAGTGATCACTGTATCCTGTTAACAGAAACTTTACCATGAAACAACCTGGAAAGAAAAAAATAGGAAAACGAAAATCAGTAGGCCACTGATGAACATGAACTTTTATTAAACAACGAACAAAGAAACGATAACATAACGTAATGATAAAACCTATTAATGTCCTAGAAACAAGAAAACGTTAAAATATGCCAGTGGTGAGAGACCAGAAAAACAGTAAGAGAAACCAAATCACCCCTCGCTGTCCCACCGCCTGCCACGCCAAAAAAATCGATAGACTAGGGAAAATGCAAGTCAGTAGAACATCCACCCCCACTCTGGAAACTTCCAAGGTGGGGCAGGGTTCCGGCTACGCCCAGCCGGGAGCAGCCCATATAAGGCAGGTCCTGCTGCCACGCCTCGGCCAGGAGATCCTCACGTAGGGTGTAGCCGGAGGAGAGGCCGAGACCAGCGGGACCCGGCCAGGGGATTGCCTTTACAACGCTGAACAGTTGCAGGGGGGGGGAATGTCTCCTCGACCCTCCCCTCTCTCTCCCAGTCCGGCCGCGGTGGCCCTTGAGAGTTGCAGGTAGTCCCGCCACATGCTCTTCCGGTCCGACCACCAACGGTCGGGGGGCCGAGGCCGACGGGATCCGGCTGCAGCCGATAAACCAAGAAACCCGTTCATGGGGCCAGAGCCAGGGGCGTCCGGCCGACATCCACCGGAAGCCCGGCCCGAAGACGGACGGGACACTTCTTTATTTTATAATGGCTGCGACAACACTGGAGGGGGATGTCTTGCACATGCCTCCGACCCCCCCCTCGTCCTCATCGCCTGGTCCGGCCATAACAAATCTCAAGCGAGACGCCGTGGGGTGCACTGGGAGGGAGAGACGGTGCGAACAGGCCTCTCCCGCCTCCCCAGGTGGAGGCTTCCCAGCTGCACCCTCAGCGCTCCAGGCGGTGGCATCCTAACAACTACAGTGCTGCACAGTTTCGGAACGACCTAGATAACGGTTCTTCCACTGTGGCCATGCTGCAACGTCTCGCCCGGCAGGGTGGAGCCCGTCCGCTCATGTGACCCCGCGATCGCCGGTAGCTGCCGAACTCTCAAAATGGCGGTCGACCTGGCAAGAGCGGGCCCAACATAAAGAAATGGCCCGGTCACTGGTTGACTCCACCACCGTAGTCCTCCACGACCTTGAAGATTCTAGAGGAGCCGCGGGAGTCTCCGACCCCCGATGGGGAATGACTGCCATGATCGCCCGTGGAGTGACGAAACTGTATCCGCGGGACGTCGGCGCTCCCATGCTGGCGCCAGCCTCACTTTGAATTACTACAATCCTGCAGACCTTACTTCCGGTGAAAGCACAGTGTGACCCGGTAGGAAAAATTATTGCACCCCCTCCCCTTTTTGACTGATAGTTCAAACCACCGATCCTTTCCTTTGCCCTTTTAAGGGAACTTTGGACTGCCTCCCCCTCTTTTACATTTTCTAGAGAAAACAAAACATTAACCACTACATTAGCATAGCAGTTGACACCAGAACTGTTTTCAAATTGAAAACCAACAACATCTTCAACAGAATCCTTTTTGTTTCTGCTGTGACCCTGCTACAGCACAGGCATTGTCCCCAGCAGTAATTCTGCAATGCCGGTAAGAATAGCTGTGGTGCCTACTGGACTCACTCACCCCCGCGGCGCCCCACGCCGTTTTTTGCTGGGCGGCAACTTACTAGACATCACTTTCGTGCCATCTAGATTTCAGCGCGTTCTGCTGCCTTGGAACTATTCGCACAACAGACCGCTACTGACAAGAATATTTCATTATTGGTGCTGTCAATTTCAATAAATCTATTGGATAATTAAAAAGAAATTGCCACGGTCTCTTCGTTGTTTAAATGTTTTTACTGTTTTTGTTTTGTTGTATATATTTATATGTTATTAAAGTTTTATATTCCTACTACTTTGTTGGAGTGCTATATATTTTTAATGTGACACATAATTGTAAAAACTTTGATGTACAAAGAGTCATTCCTGGAATCTTCCGCTTCAGGCTCGGTCCCCTCCCCAATCACAATACAGGATGGTTTTCAGATAGTAGGAACGCGTGTGCTGTGACGGATCACATCGGGTGTGGGCCTTGATCTACTATAACTCCTTTGAAGAGGGGTGATTCTTTACAGCTGGGGCCATAAACTACATCTGCAGGGCTAGCTGATAGCCTAGGACCGGCCTGGACATTCGGACACAGAGGAAGAGGAGTGTCAGAGGGTGCGGTAGTGAATAGGGCGAAAGGGAGGTGTCGGGCGGGCACAGAGTGTGATTCTCAGGGAAGAGCAGCGCAGATGGGGGAAGGTTTATTGCCCATGCATAAGACAGAGAGCGGTGGTGACCAGTGCCTGGGGGAGATGCTTACGAGGGTGAGGAGCCATGCTACGAATCGACAGCGTGCAGAGAGTGGGTCTGGTCAAGACATCTAAAATGGCTGCCGTGCACGACAAAAGTGTGGCATTTCAAAAAAGGCAAGATGGCGCAGACAATGTTTTTCAACACTTCCTCATTTCCTTCGAATCGAACGTTAACAGACGTTGGGGCATATTACCAAAGTTAAGCGATATTTATCCCTAACGATGCTTACCAACCAATTTTTTACCACTAAGCATCGTCAGAAATTATCGAAGATAAACCTTACTATTATCAAGGTTTATCGCAAATGCGATAATAAACGGCCGCAATGCATGAATATCGCTAAAAACTCAGCGATATTCATGCATTACCGAGCTAATACTCTTAGCCATGTTATCCACCTCCCATTGGATAACATGGCTAAGAACTGCTCAGGGCAGGTGTTACTTTTTGGAGATATTCGCGCTTAGCGCGAATATCTCCAAAAGTTGGTAATAGGAGATAGATATCTTGCATGTTGTAATGCAAGTTATTGTGGTATATGGAACTCATACCATAATCTCTCAGGAAAGCAGAAACTGATCCTTTTGGGACCGCCTAAAAAGGCCTAGGGGGTGAGGAGTACTCTACTTTGCCCCCTTTTCACGTTCCGAACTATTTTATTTTACTCTCTTCTGTAATTACACAAAATACCAGCGATAAGATGCATCGGAGACACACAGTGAGAGAAAGGAGGCCGGAGATGAAGAAGACATGTCAAATACACATTGGAGATAATATAGTGGCAGAAGGGAAGTAAATATGAGTAAACTTACCATGTAACATAAAAATGTTGCACTCTATACTATAAGTCTCATTTTATACTACAATCACTTCGCTACAACCTCATAAATTAAAAATAAAAATAAATAATGTCTCAAACAATTTTTGATTTCTAAATATAAATTTATTCTTCAGAATTTTCTAAATTTGAAACAACTAGTAACATGTCCTCATCAGTAATTTCCTCTTCAATCATCTCATCTGGAATCTCCTCATTAAAAGTCTGCAATGATGATTCTTGTAACTCTATGGTCTCCAAACACTCGATAAATTCGCCATCAAGAGATTGATCAAAAAAATCATTCAAGTCATCTCCTCCTTCTGACAATATTTCATTATTGGTGCTGTCCATTTCAATCAATGTAGTGGAATCATTCAAGTCATCTCCTCGTGACAATATTTCATTATTGGTGCTCTCAATTTCAATCAATGTAGTGGAATCATTCAAGTCATCTCCTCCTTGTGACAATATTTCATTATTGGTGCTGTCCATTTCAATCAATCTAATGGAATCATACAAGCCATCTCCTCCTTGTGACAATATTTCATTATTGGTGCTCTCAATTTCAATCAATGTAGTGGAATCATTCAAGTCATCTCCTTGTGACAATATTTCATTCTTGGTGCTGTCCATTTCAATCAATCTAATGGAATCATACAAGTCATGTCCTCCTTGTGACAATATTTCATTATTGGTGCTCTCAATTTCAATCAATGTAGTGGACAATTCAAAAGAAATTGCCACGGTCTCTTCATTGTGAGCCATTTTATTTTGAAATTGCTTGCTGTAAATTGCAGAAAAAAATAATCACTTTCATTTATCGTTTTTAGTAATACATAATATAAAACTAACTTCATCAAGTATTTAGTATAACAGAAGGACTGCAAATAAATAACAGAAAACATTTTTCAAATTATCTTCAAGTGTACAACATAGTTCCCCTTACAAATTAACAACTCACCTTTTTAAAAGTAGCAGAAGTGTTAGTACTGTGTAAATCAAACACCAGAAATTCACCACCAAAAATTCCTCACAAATGTACCTCAGACAGTAGTATCACAAAATGGCTGTGGTTTCCTCTCATTTGACATATATACATAACCAATTAACTTTCATCACACACAAATACAAAACCAAAGTAACATTTTAATTGGTTCTAAATTTCAACACTTTCAAATGTGTTTTCCCCATGCAATTTTCCATAGGACATTTACATACGTCTACAGCCTGAATGGCTGAACGGAATTACACCAAACTTGGCAAAATGGTACATCAAACCTAAGAGGTCAGGAAGGATCTACTATGCCCCCTTATGGTCATTTCCCCCTTCGCTTTGGCCTCCTCTTGTCTCTCAATCCTACCGAGGGACAAGATGGCGGCCGCTACGGACTGTTTGGAATGTTGACAGACGCCGGAGAACCAATCAGCTTCGCAAAGCTCCGTAACGCGAAAAGTACGCGAAGCGGAGCGCTGTTACAGATATATATCTTTTTTTCAACGTTAATTTCTCAAAATCCACTGGAGCACATATATTGAGACCTAGCAAAGGCACATCGGGCTACCAGTCCCTAATATTTTGCCAAGTTTCGTGCAAATCCATTCAGCCGTTCGATTATTATTATTTTGTTTTTTTTTTGCCCCGCGGGGCCCTTTTAAAACCTCCACATCAAACCTAGGGGGTCAGCGAGGATCTACTATGCCCCCTTATAGTTATTTCCCCCTTTGTTTTGACCTCCTCTTGTCTCTCGATCCTACCGAGAGACAAGATGGCGGCCGCTACGGACTGTTTGGAATGTTGACAGACGCCGGAGAACCAATCAGCTTCGCTTCACAAAGCTCCGTTGCGCGAAAAGTCCGCGAACCAGAGCGCTAACCGGTCCGCTGTTACAGATATATATCTTTTTTTAAACGTTAATTTCTCAAAATCCACTGGAGCACATATATTGAGACCTACAAAAGGCACATCGGGCTACCAGTCCCTACAATTTTGCCAAGTTTCGTGCAAATCCATTCAGCCGTTCGGGCTAAAAGTGAGGCCAACCGCCCTATGGAAAACTCAATGTTAAAAACACGTTTTGGGACCCCCCTTTTTTCTCGGCCCCCACTGGACGAACCCCCCCCAAATTTTCAAGGGCTGCTCAGAAACAAAATGTGCCATTTTCCTGAAAATTTCAGCCGATTCCGTCCACAAACGCCAAAGTTATTAGACATAGAATTTTCAAAAAACCCATAGAGAAAAAATCCTAACTATATATACCTACTGGCGACCGCCAGTAGGTAATATATATATATATATATATATATATATATATATATATACATATATATATATATATACATATATATATATATATATACATATATATATATATATATATATAATATATTACCTACTGGCGGTCGCCAGTAGGTATATATAGTTAGGATTTTTTCTCTATGGTTTAATTCATAAAAATTCTCAAAATTCTTTTACATTGTGGAGAATGTGGCCACTTGGCCGTGATAACATGACAAGGTATTATGTAAAAATCTTGAAGATCCTGTTAAAAAAAAAAAAAAAAAAATTTTTGAATAGGATTTCCACTCTACACTGTACAGTGCATAACTATAATTTATATTACAATGATTGAATCTAATTTAATTTAAATTTTATGAATTTGCATATGTATACGGCAAACATGTCAAAAACAGTACTTAACCCATGTTTTGTAAACTTTGGTAAAGTCTGTCTTCTACCTTCATGGTAGTTCTTATCATTTGTAGTTCTTGTAAATAGAGCAGTCCTACCTCTATTTCTTGGTAATTATGTGAAACACTTTATGCATAAAATGGTGAACACATTTGATTTTGGTTGGCTTTGGAAGAAGACCGTTTGGTCGAAACGCGTCGCCATTAAACATCTTTAAAAACACAGACCCTGGAGTGCGAGTCTTCTTGTGTGACTGCAGCGCGGATGTTAGCTGTCAGCCCTTTCGAAAATATTTCCGGGGATTTTCGGCACCCGGGACTTGCACCTACCTCGTCAGGACGTGAGCGAGTGGAGCCGGAAAGCCTTTCGGACACTCCGACCCTCGGGTCATATCGCTTGCTCCGACCGCCTGTCTCGTAAAAAGGAAACTGACTGTGACCACGCTTGTCTGCGGCTGGGGGCGTAGCCGTGGAGACGGGCTGCGGCAGCGGCTTGTTACCGCGGTATAACGCTTCTGAGTAGCGGACTCGCTGTGTGAGCAGGAGACCGAGGAGATTTTAAACGGGCAGAGGTACCGCGCTGGATTTGCTTCAAGCGGCGCGGCAGGGCACGTTACTGTGTGAATACACCAACAAGCATTGGCATCCACAGAGGAAGACGGGACATTTCTCTAGTCACGGACAAAATGACCAGGGGCTCGCAGAAGGCGGCGGCGGCTGCCGCTGCTAACACAGCCCAAAAAAACATCACGGGCGGTGAAATTAATCCACAAGCTGAACCTGCAACCATGGATGTGAGCACAAGCTCAAACGTCATGACAGCGAGCCGACGGGCAGGCAGAATAGAAGAGGCACGATCCCTGTTCTGTGAGGGAGACTCGATGAGCACAGGACCAGTGAACAACAATGAGGTCATAACAACAGTACCCGACAAATCGACGAAACAGTTACTGTTTCAATATGAGAAACTACTTAAAAAGGAAATCAACAGGTGGTGGGAGGTAACTTCATTAAATAACTACATTGAAGTTGGGAGGGTGCCAAGAGGCCTCAGAATCATGATTACCCCAACTTATCAAAACCCCCACCCCAAACTGATCGAGGATTGGTCCCAGTTAATGGCAGGTACCTGCAAAAACATGCTTGGCCTGCTATCTAAATATGCAGGTATGGAGCTGGAACAAGTGATTGCAGATATTGCCAAAATGAAAGCAGAGCTGGACGAACTTGATGCAAAGGAGGAGATAGCCAAAGCCCTCGAGCAAATGGAGAAGAGGCTCGACAAGTATGAAAATGAGATCAAACAGAAGAAAAAGACCAAGTTCCTGAGGGATAAACAAGATTACGCCAGTGGACGTATCTTGACCTTTGGTAGAAAATATGATGCGGCTATCAAGCAATTCAAGCAACTGGCGGGACAACAACGTAATGTGACAGTCTCTGAATCCGGATCAGAAAATTATTCGGACTTTGATGAAAGTCTTGATACAAGTGGGCGGAGCTTGCTTTCCTTTAAACCCATGGAGGAGTATGATTTTTTACAGTCGGCTCAGACTTTGAGGGGGAGACCACCAAACCTGGTTTACGGAAGAGGACGAGGAGGAAGCGCAAGAGGAAAGCAACAAGGCGTGGGGGGAAGCAACACAAGAGGAGGAACGTCGCGTGGGAAAATGCAGCGACACAACAAGCAACAATGATGGGTGAGCAAAACTTGACCATTATTAACATCTCTCCCCACACCCTAACTGAGGCTGAAAAATCGGTTTTGGAGTTGGGCTTGACTTTCTGCCCCACAGCCAACTTCGATTACAGCCAAACAAGGATTGACATGTTCCTCTTTGTCCGTAAATTGAAACTTATGAAAATGTTTGAAATGAAAAAGAAACGTGCATTAGAACAGAGAAGTAATGGTAACATTTGCAGCACACAATTGTCTAAAACATTACAAATACGAGATGTTGACAGCTTAGCGAGTGCATTTGAACTATGTGGGGAAGATGTAAATGGTTTGGATGATGAAGAAATTCTTAACAGGATGGGACTAACATTGAGTGGCAGGAATACTACTAAGCACAGGCCCAAATCCACCTTTAACCCCATCACACCCCATGACAACCTGGAAACCTTTCATGATGTGGTGAACAGGGACTTACTTATCTTATGGGAGAGAACCAAGAATAGACATGCCCACAACCTTAGCCCACAGCAGAGGGAAGCTCTAAAAACATTAAACAGCGATAAGAGCTATATAATCAAACCCTCAGACAAGGGAGGCAATGTTGTTTTGTGGGACATTAACCTATACAAACAGGAAGCCCGCAAACAACTGGAGCTGTCAGGTAATTACAGGAAGGCGAATAGGGAGGAATACACCCTGAGCATTTTAACATATCATGATAAGCTGAGGGCCTGGAGGGACAGAGACCTGCTGTCCGAATCAGAGTTTAGATTCCTTCATGTACTTCATCCCATTACACCCTGTTTTTACATGTTACCTAAGGTCCACAAGGACAGAAGTGAACCCCCAGGAAGGCCAATAGTATCTGCAAATGGGAGCCTTCTTGAAAACACTTCTATTTTTCTTGACACGTTTCTTTCTCCTTATGTGTTAAATCTCCCCTCCTACTGCAGAGATAGTACTGATTTCATCTCTAAGATTGAGGGTATCAGATGGGAGGACAGTTACTGCATGGTCACCATCGACGTGGTTTCTCTGTACACGTGTATTAAACACAGTGATGGTGTCAATGCTTGTAGACACTACATGAGGGACCGGTCGATTTTCTATTTGAACCAAACTGAAATGCTTTTAGATATGTTGAAATTTTGCTTAACTAACAATTTCTTTCTGTTCGACAACATCTGGTACAAACAACAAGTTGGGACTGCTATGGGGAGTTGTTTTGCTCCTAGCTTTGCCTGTATGCTAATGGGATGGTGGGAGGAACAGATCCTGTGGTCTGAACACAATGTTGACACAACCCGTCACATTGTGTTCTACACCAGATATATAGATGATATCTTTATGATCTGGGATGGGTCAAGAACAGACCTGAACAGATTTCTCCTAGACAACAACAAGAATGACGTGAATCTTAGATTTACGAGCAAGATAGATCCTGTGGAGATGGACTTCCTAGATGTCACAGTCAGGGTGAAAGAAGGGGAAATCGTTACAGACCTTTACAGGAAACCCACCTCAGGAAATAGCATCTTGCATGCGAAGAGCCACCACCCTAACAGTTTAAAGGATAGCATCCCATATGGCGAGATCCTAAGGGCCAGGAGAAATTGTAGCAATGATGAAAACTTTGAAAAGGCACAAGGGAGCATGATCCAGAGGTTCAGAGCCAGGGGCTATTCAGAACAGACACTCATAAAAGCCAAAAATCAGGTGAAAACTAGAAACAGGGCGTCACTTTTAACCAAAAAGGTTAGCAAACCACCTGAGTCTTCTGGCTCTAGCAATGTCAGGATGATAACATCTTTCAATGTTGAGGCAGCTAGCATACGAGGTATCCTAAAGAAACATTGGCACATAGTACAAAGTGATCCAGTAATTGGGAAATTGACTAACAGTTCACCGCAGGTTACTTACAGGAAGGCACGTTCCCTGCAAAATATGCTGGTCAGAAGTAACTTTGAGAGCCCAGGGAAGAGTAAACACTGGCTCAAAGAGCAAAAAGGCTTTTATAAATGTGGAAAATGCAAAGCCTGTGCAACCAGTCGCAATGTGAAAACCTATGTACTGCCCACGGGTAGAACGGAGAGTATCACGAAATTTATGAACTGTAACACTGATCACTGTGTGTATGTAATTATGTGTCCTTGCTCGAAATTCTATGTAGGCAGTACCATCTTTCCTATAAAGAAGAGGATCCTTGAGCACATGCGTGCTATCAGAAATGTAGATCTATCCTATGCAACTGCTAGACACTGGCTTCGAGTTCATAACAGTGATGTTAACCAGTTTTCCTTTTTTGGCATTGACAGGATCCCAGCAAACCCCAGAGGGGGAAACCGCCTTAAACAGCTACGTATCCTGGAATCCCGATATATCATTCACCTCGACTCTATGAACCCCTTTGGTCTGAACGAAGACGAAGAACTGCATGTGCATATTGGCTAAGACCATATGTTGAGCCCATTTTCTACTATGCACAAGTTCTTGAATGATCCTGTTCCCCCTCCTGTTACCATGTCTTTTTCCCCCTTCTCTGGTACATGTGTTTGTCTTCCCCTCCCTCACTAAACCTGTTCAGAGAGGGCTCTCTCTGACACAGGTCGGTAAACAACATCTGTACCCCTAGAACTCATGGGCGCAAAGCCCCTTTACCAATCCCAATCTGTCTGAAATGTCTGGTTCTGTATTATGTTACGAACCCATTATATATATTGATCTGTCCCTTTTCCAAATGTGGGTACTGATGATAATACCAATGATTTTAATTTTTCTCACACTCACACCATTGTGCTTGTTCATGTCATACCTGGCTAGGTAGATTTTAGACAACACAGGGTTCACTTTCACTATCACCACAGGGCTGAAAGAGGTATTTCAGTCCTTCACCCTTTATTTTGGTTCGCTTGTTAAGTTGAGGTGGCATTCTTCTCATATATAGTGTCGGATACTCCGGTTATATTATTGAGACATTGCCTGTTCTTACCTTAGCTAGGGAGTAGGTCGTGCTGCCTAATATGTTAAGAACTACCCAGACAGTCAAATGAGGAATATTGACATTATGATTTGGCCACTTGGCCGTGACGTTTAATTCATAAAAATTCTCAAAATTCTTTTACATTGTGGAGAATGTGGCCACTTGGCCGTGATAACATGACAAGGTATTATGTAAAAATCTTGAAGATCCTGTTAAAAAAAAAAAAAAAAAAAAAAAAAAAAAAAAATTTTTGAATAGGATTTCCACTCTACACTGTACAGTGCATAACTATAATTTATATTACAATGATTGAATCTAATTTAATTTAAATTTTATGAATTTGCATATGTATACGGCAAACATGTCAAAAACAGTACTTAACCCATGTTTTGTAAACTTTGGTAAAGTCTGTCTTCTACCTTCATGGTAGTTCTTATCATTTGTAGTTCTTGTAAATAGAGCAGTCCTACCTCTATTTCTTGGTAATTATGTGAAACACTTTATGCATAAAATGGTGAACACATTTGATTTTGGTTGGCTTTGGAAGAAGACCGTTTGGTCGAAACGCGTCGCCATTAAACATCTTTAAAAACACAGACCCTGGAGTGCGAGTCTTCTTGTGTGACTGCAGCGCGGATGTTAGCTGTCAGCCCTTTCGAAAATACATATATATATATATATACATATATATATATATATATATACATATATATATATATATATATATAATATATTACCTACTGGCGGTCGCCAGTAGGTATATATAGTTAGGATTTTTTCTCTATGGGTTTTTTGAAAATTCTATGTCTAATAACTTTGGCGTTTGTGGACGGAATTGGCTGAAATTTTCAGGAAAATGGCACATTTTGTTTCTGAGCAGCCCTTGAAAATTTGGGGGGGGTTTGTCAAGGGGGGGCTGAGAAAAAAGGGGGGTCCCAAAACATGTTTTTAACATTGAGTTTTCCATAGGGCGGTTGGCCTCACTTTTAGCCCGAACGGCTGAATGGATTTGCACGAAACTTGGCAAAATTGTAGGGACTGGTAGCCCGATGTGCCTTTTGTAGGTCTCAATATATGTGCTCCAGTGGATTTTGAGAAATTAACGTTTAAAAAAAGATATATATCTGTAACAGCGGACCGGGCAGCGCTCCAGGACGCGTACTTTTCGCGCAACGGAGCTTTGTGAAGCGAAGCTGATTGGTTCTCCGGCGTCTGTCAACATTCCAAACAGTCCGTAGCGGCCGCCATCTTGTCTCTCGGTAGGATTGAGAGACAAGAGGAGGCCAAAGCGAAGGGGGAAATGACCATAAGGGGGCATAGTAGATCCTTCCTGACCTCTTAGGTTTGATGTACCATTTTGCCAAGTTTGGTGTAATTCCGTTCAGCCATTCAGGCTGTAGACGTATGTAAATGTCCTATGGAAAATTGCATGGGGAAAACACATTTGAAAGTGTTGAAATTTAGAACCAATCAAAATGTTACTTTGGTTTTGTATTTGTGTGTGATGAAAGTTAATTGGTTATGTATATATTTCACATGAGAGGAAACCACAGCCATTTTGTGATACTACTGTCTGAGGTACATTTGTGAGGAATTTTTGGTGGTGAATTTCTGGTGTTTGATTTACACAGTACTAACACTTCTCCTACTTTTAAAAAGGTGAGTTGTTAATTTGTAAGGGGAACTATGTTGTACACTTGAAGATAATTTGAAAAATGTTTTCTGTTATTTATTTGCAGTCCTTCTGTTATACTAAATACTTGATAAAGTTAGTTTTATATTATGTATTACTAAAAACGATAAATGAAAGTGATTATTTTTTTCTGCAATTTACAGCAAGCAATTTCAAAATAAAATGGCTCACAATGAAGAGACCGTGGCAATTTCTTTTGAATTGTCCACTACATTGATTGAAATTGAGAGCACCAATAATGAAATATTGTCACAAGGAGGACATGACTTGTATGATTCCATTAGATTGATTGAAATGGACAGCACCAAGAATGAAATATTGTCACAAGGAGATGACTTGAATGATTCCACTACATTGATTGAAATTGAGAGCACCAATAATGAAATATTGTCACAAGGAGGAGATGACTTGTATGATTCCATTAGATTGATTGAAATGGACAGCACCAATAATGAAATATTGTCACAAGGAGGAGATGACTTGAATGATTCCAGTACATTGATTGAAATTGAGAGCACCAATAATGAAATATTGTCACGAGGAGATGACTTGAATGATTCCACTACATTGATTGAAATTGACAGCACCAATAATGAAATATTGTCACAAGGAGGAGATGACTTGAATGATTTTTTTGATCAATCTCTTGATGGCGAATTTATCGAGTGTTTGGAGACCATAGAGTTACAAGAATCATCATTGGAGACTTTTAATGAGGACATTGCTGATGAGGACATGTTACTAGTTCTTTCAAATTTAGAAAATTCTGAAGAATAAATTTATATTTAGAAATCAAAAATTGTTTGAGACATTATTCATTTTTATTTTTAATTTATGAGGTTGTAGCGAAGTGATTGTAGTATAAAATGAGACTTATAGTATAGAGTGCAACATTTTTATGTTACATGGTAAGTTTACTCATATTTACTTCCCTTCTGCCACTATATTATCTCCAATGTGTATTTGACATGTCTTCTTCATCTCCGGCCTCCTTTCTCTCACTGTGTGTCTCCGATGCATCTTATCGCTGGTATTTTGTGTAATTACAGAAGAGAGTAAAATAAAATAGTTCGGAACGTGAAAAGGGGGCAAAGTAGAGTACTCCTCACCCCCTAGGCCTTTTTAGGCGGTCCCAAAAGGATCAGTTTCTGCTTTCCTGAGAGATTATGGTATGAGTTCCATATACCACAATAACTTGCATTACAACATGCAAGATATCTATCTCCTATTACCAACTTTTGGAGATATTCGCGCTAAGCGCGAATATCTCCAAAAAGTAACACCTGCCCTGAGCAGTTCTTAGCCATGTTATCCAATGGGAGGTGGATAACATGGCTAAGAGCATTAGCTTGGTAATGCATGAATATCGCTGAGTTTTTAGCGATATTCATGCATTGCGGCCGTTTATTATCGCATTTGCGATAAACCTTCATAATAGCAAGGTTTATCTTCGATAATTTCTGACGATGCTTAGTGGTAAAAAATTCGTTGGTAAGCATCGTTAGCGATAAATATCGCTTAACTTTGGTAATATGCCCCAACGTCTGTTAACGTTCGATTCGAAGGAAATGAGGAAGTGTTGAAAAACATTGTCTGCGCCATCTTGCCTTTTTTGAAATGCCACACTTTTGTCGTGCACGGCAGCCATTTTAGATGTCTTGACCAGACCCACTCTCTGCACGCTGTCGATTCGTAGCATGGCTCCTCACCCACACAAGCATCTTCCCCAGGCACTGGTCACCACCGCTCTCTGTCTTATGCATGGGCAATAAACCTCCCCCCATCTGCGCTGCTCTTCCCTGAGAATCACACTCTGTGCCCGCCCGACACCTCCCTTTCGCCCTATTCACTACCGCACCCTCTGACACTCCTCTTCCTCTGTGTCCGATTGTCCAGGCTATCAGCTAGCCCTGCAGATGTAGTTTATGGCCCCAGCTGTAAAGAATCACCCCTCTTCAAAGGAGTTATAGTAGATCAAGGCCCACACCCGATGAGATCCGTCACACCACACGTGTTCCTACTATCTGAAAACCATCCTGTATTGTGATTGGGGAGGGGACCGAGCCTGAAGCGGAAGATTCCAGGAATGACTCTTTGTACATCAAAGTTTTTACAATTATGTGTCACATTAAAAATATATAGCACTCCAACAAAGTAGTAGGAATATAAAACTTTAATAACATATAAATATATACAACAAAACAAAAACAGTAAAAACATTTAAACAACGAAGAGACCGTGGCAATTTCTTTTGAATTATCCAATAGATTTATTGAAATTGACAGCACCAATAATGAAATATTCTTGTCAGTAGCGGTCTGTTGTGCGAATAGTTCCAAGGCAGCAGAACGCGCTGAAATCTAGATGGCACGAAGGTGATGTCTAGTAAGTTGCCGCCCAGCAAATAACGGCGTGGGGCGCCGCGGGGGTGAGTGAGTCCAGTAGGCACCACAGCTATTCTTACCGGCATTGCAGAATTACTGCTGGGGACAATGCCTGTGCTGTAGCAGGGTCACAGCAGAAACAAAAAGGATTCTGTTGAAGATGTTGTTGGTTTTCAATTTGAAAACAGTTCTGGTGTCAACTGCTATGCTAATGTAGTGGTTAATGTTTTGTTTTCTCTAGAAAATGTAAAAGAGGGGGAGGCAGTCCAAAGTTCCGTTAAAAGGGCAAAGGAAAGGATCGGTGGTTTGAACTATCAGTCAAAAAGGGGAGGGGGTGCAATAATTTTTCCTACCGGGTCATACTGTGCTTTCACCGGAAGTGAGGTCTGCAGGATTCTAGTAATTCAAAGTGAGGCTGGTGCCAGCATGGGAGCGCCGACGTCCCGCGGATACAGTTTCGTCACTCCACGGGCGATCATGGCAGTCATTCCCCATCGGGGGTCGGAGACTCCCACGGCTCCTCTAGAATCTTCAAGGTCGTGGAGGACTACGGTGGTGGAGTCAACCAGTGACCGGGCCATTTCTTTATGCTGGGCCCGCTCTTGCCAGGTCGACCGCCATTTTGAGAGTTCGGCAGCTACCGGCGATCGCGGGGTCACATGAGCGGACGGGCTCCACCCTGCCGGGCGAGACGTTGCAGCATGGCCACAGTGGAAGAACCCTTTTCCGGGCGCCTGGAGCGCTGAGGGTGCAGCTGGGAAGCCTCCACCTGGGGAGGCGGGAGAGGCCTGTTCGCACCGTCTCTCCCTCCCAGTGCACCCCACGGCGTCTCGCTTGAGATTTGTTATGGCCGGACCAGGCGATGAGGACGAGGGGGGGGGGGGTCGGAGGCATGTGCAAGACATCCCCCCCCAGTGTTGTCGCAGCCATTATTCAAGAAAGAAGAAGTGTCCCGTCCGTCTTCGGGCCGGGCTTCCGGTAGATGTCGGCCGGACGCCCCTGGCTCTGGCCCCATGAACGGGTTTCTTGGTTTATCGGCTGCAGCCGGATCCCGTCGGCCTCGGCCCCCCGACCGTTGGTGGCCGGACCGGAAGAGCATGTGGCGGGACTACCTGCAACTCTCAAGGGCCACCGCGGCCGGACTGGGAGAGAGAGGGGAGGGTCGAGGAGACATTCCCCCCCCCTGCAACTGTTCAGCATTGTAAAGGCAATCCCCTGGCCGGGTCCCGCTGGCCTCGGCCTCTCCTCCGGCTACACCCTACGTTAGGATCTCCTGGCCGAGGCGTGGCAGCAGGACCTGCCTTATATGGGCTGCTCCCGGCTGGGCGTAGTCGGAACCCTGCCCCACCTTGGAAGTTTCCAGAGTGGGGGCGGATGTTCTACTGACTTGCATTTTCCCTAGTCTATCGATTTTTTTGGCGTGGCAGGCGGTGGGACAGCGAGGGGTGATTTGGTTTCTCTTACTGTTTTTCTGGTCTCTCACCACTGGCATATTTTAACGTTTTCTTGTTTCTAGGACATTAATAGGTTTTATCATTACGTTATGTTATCGTTTCTTTGTTCGTTGTTTAATAAAAGTTCATGTTCATCAGTGGCCTACTGATTTTCGTTTTCCTATTCTTTTCTTTCCAGGTTGTTTCATGCTAAAGTTTCTGTTAACAGGATACAGTGATCACTTCGTTATTATTGCATATGTCCTTTTCACTAGGGGTGCTCTCTGGTCGGGCCAGATGACGTATCTCTAGTAAATGGTCCGGTGAAACAGGTGCATCAATCAGTGGGGAGTAGATAGGCATGACAGATTACAACGGGGGAGAAAGGTCCGCATTACGTACCCTTTCACTACTTGCAAAGATTTTCCTACGTTTATTTGCAAACAGGGAATACCTCCAAAAAGAACTAATTCCCAAACAGTCAATGTTAGGACAATCAATCAATCAATGAGGAATGAAATAGGTACGACGTGTTAAAGGCTTGCGTTACCTACCCTTCACTATCTGCAAAGGGAGAGAGAATATTCCTATTCTTCCTCGTTTGCAGGCAGAGAAGATCCTTAAGAGAATTAACTTCGAACAATTCAATGCTCGATTCAAACAATCAACAAGGGGTACTGTGAACACAAATGAACGCCGCTTATGTACATACGCATTGCTATTTTCAACAGGTTGTTCCTAATGTTTCTATTTTAGCGAGGTCAAAAAGAGATCCCATTAGTGGCCTACTGATTTTGCTCGATTCCTTTTGTTTTTTTACACGATTTTTCGCTATCTGCAAAGACTAAACAGAGTATTGCGACTCTGTGCTTGTTTGTAAATAGAGAATGAACCAAAGAGAACAATCAATCAAATGGAGAGAGAAGCAGGCACGACGGATTACAAAGGGGGCAAAGGGCTGCGTTAACTACCCTTCACTATCTGCAAAGAGAGAGTACTCCTAATAGAAATGAGGGGTGGGGGGCAGCATTCAAAGCAGATCAGTGTGCATAAACACGAAAATGTTTTTACTTACCACGTACTTGACATTCGACAGCTTATGATATTTGCTATTAAAAAACCATTGAAATTCACTGAAAAAACCATAGGTTATAGACCATATATAGTTAGGAATTAGCATTTACAAAACCTTAAAAATTCACTGAAAAAACCATAGGTTATACACCATATATAGTTAGGAATTAGCATTTAAAAAACCTTATTTTACTCACACAAAACCATTGAAATTCCATATATAGTTAGTTGCACTAACTATATATCGCGCACCCGCAATCCACTGCTGATCATGTCACATATTACATCATTCATGACATGGTCAGTGACATCACTGATGACATCTCAAATGACATCACTGATGAGATCACTGATGACATCTCATTTGACATCAATGACCACATCACTGATGATATCATTCATGTGACAATACAATGCATCTCCTCACGTTTTAATATAACCTCTGTTTCACCCAGTGTTAAATACAGAGTATAATTTTTGAAACCATTGACACACCAATACTAGTTACTACATACGTACTCACTGATTCCTACGTCTACACACACATTCACTCATTCACCCATACAATCATTCATACATACAATCACTCATCTTTACAACACTATCATATGCACTCATACACCTATACAGACACTTACACTCTGCCACTCATCCATGGAGTTACTCACACACCTAGTCAGTCCTGTAAAGAATCAATCACACTTCCATTTTCTTGTCTATACAGTTAAACATAGAGCATCTTACATTTTCAAACATATACTAACACATACTTACTTTCTTATACAATCATTGATACAAGTACACATTGATCTGCACAGAGTCACACACCTCCCAGCCAGCCACACACACACTCAGTCTCCTATACAAATACTTGGACAATCAATCAATAACCCATATAGTTAATCATATAGCTACTGATCAACACATGCAGCAGTTTACAGAACAACAGACAAAATGATGCACAAATTAAGACAGTTTAGTCACTAACCCATGCACTCAGTGAGACACATTTAATCACTCACTCATACATTCAGTCATGCACCTACTAAATCCTTCGTCCAGACACTTATACATCTACTCATTCTTCAATATGTAAAACATATTTAAACTTTACAGAAACACACAGTCACTGGATGATGTCATCAGTGATCTCATCAGTGATGTCATTTGAGATGTCATCAGTGATGTCACTGACCATGTCATGAATGATGTAATATGTGACATGATCAGCAGTGGATTGCGGGTGCGCGATATATAGTTAGTGCAACTAACTATATATGGAATTTCAATGGTTTTGTGTGAGTAAAATAAGGTTTTTTAAATGCTAATTCCTAACTATATATGGTGTATAACCTATGGTTTTTTCAGTGAATTTTCAAGGTTTTGTAAATGCTAATTCCTAACTATATATGGTCTATAACCTATGGTTTTTTCAGTGAATATATATATATATATATATATTTTTTTTTTATTTTTTTTTTTACAAAGTTCCCAAAGCATTGAGAGAGAACACTACAGTGCTCCACCTTCCGGCAATTAGATGCAGCTTGCTTCCTGCTCCAACTCTTTAACATATGCCAACGCGTTTCGCGGTCTTGCGCCGCTTCTTCCTGGGCTGCTGAAATCACACAAACAGGCACGCATTACCTTCATTTTCATTCAATTTATTCATGCTTAGCCACAATTGGCGTGTGCTGTCAAGTCTTTCATAGTAATGCATGATGGGACATTGAGTTCCCGAATGCGAGCAAATTCAAGTATAATTCAAGTATATATATATATATATATATATATATATATATATATATATTCACTGAAAAAACCATAGGTTATAGACCATATATAGTTAGGAATTAGCATTTAAAAAACCTTATTTTACTCACACAAAACCATTGAAATTCCATATATAGTTAGTTGCACTAACTATATATTGCGCACCCGCAATCCACTGCTGATGATGTCACATATTACATCATTCATGACATGGTCAGTGACATCACTGATGACATCACTGATGACATCTCAAATGACATCACTGATGACATCACTGATGACAACATCCAGTGACTATGTTTCTGTAAAGTTAAAATATGTCTTACATATTGAAGAATGAGTGGATGTATAAGTGTCTGGACGAAGGATTTAGTAGGTGCATGACTGAATGTATGAGTGAGTGATTAAATGTGTCTCACTGAGTGCATGGGTTAGTGACTAAACTGTCTTAATTTGTGCATCATTATGTCTGTTGTTCTGTAAACTGCTGCATGTATTGATCAGTAGCTATATGAGTAACTATATGGGTTATTGATTGATTGCCCAAGTATTTGCATGGGAGACTGAGTGTGTGTGTGGCTGGATGGGAGGTGTGTGACTCTGTACAGATCAATGTGTACTTGTATCAATGATTGTATAAGAGAGTAAGTATGTGTTAGTATATGGTTGAAAACGTAAGGTGCTCTATGTTTAACTGTATAGAGTAGAAAATGGAAGTGTGATTGATTCTTTACAGGACTGACTAGGTGTGTGAGTAACTCCATGGATGAGTGGCAGAGTGTGAGTGTCTGTATAGGTGTATGAGTGCATATGATTGTGTTGTAAACATGAGTGATTGTATGTATGAATGATTGTATGGGTGAATGAGTGAATGTGTGTGTAGACGTAGGAATCAGTGAGTACGTATGTAGTAACTAGTATTGGTGTGTCAATGGTTTTAAAAATTATACTCTGTTTTTAACACTGGGTGAAACAGAGGTTATATTAAAATGTGAGGAGATGCATTGTATTGTCACATGAATGATATCATCAGTGATGTGATCATTGATGTCAAGTGAGATGTCATCAGTGATGTCATTTGAGATGTCATCAGTGATGTCATCAGTGATGTCACTGACCATGTCATGAATGATGTAATATGTGACATCATCAGCAGTGGATTGCGGGTGCGCAATATATAGTTAGTGCAACTAACTATATATGGAATTTCAATGGTTTTGTGTGAGTAAAATAAGGTTTTTTAAATGCTAATTCCTAACTATATATGGTCTATAACCTATGGTTTTTTCAGTGAATTTTCAAGGTTTTGTAAATGCTAATTCCTAACTATATATGGTCTATAACCTATGGTTTTTTCAGTGAATTTCAATGGTTTTTTAATAGCAAATATCATAAACTGTCGAATGTCAAGTACGTGGTAAGAATTTTTTTTTTCGTGTTTATGCACACTGATCTGCTTTGATTGCTGCCCCCCACCCCTCATTTCTATTAGGAGTACTCTCTCTTTGCAGATAGTGAAGGGTAGTTAACGCAGCCCTTTCCCCCTTTGTAATCCGTCGTGCCTGCTTCTCTCTCCATTTGATTGATTGTTCTCTTTGGTTCATTCTCTATTTACAAACAAGCACAGAGTCGCAATACTCTGTTTAGTCTTTGCAGATAGCGAAAAATCGTGTAAAAAAACAAAAGGAATCGAGCAAAATCAGTAGGCCACTAATGGGATCTCTTTTGACCTCGCTAAAATAGAAACATTAGGAACAACCTGTTGAAAATAGCAATGCGTATGTATATAAGCGGCGTTCATTTGTGTTCACAGTACCCCTTGTTGATTGTTTCAATCGAGCATTGAATTGTTCGAAGTTAATTCTCTTAACGATCTTCTCTACCTGCAAACGAGGAAGAATAGGAATATTCTATCTCCCTTTGCAGATAGTGAAGGGTAGGTAACGCAAGCCTTTAACACGTCGTACCTATTTCATTCCTCATTGATTGATTGATTGTCCGAACATTGACTGTTTGGGAATTAGTTCTTTTTGGAGGTATTCCCTGTTTGCAAATAAACGTAGGAAAATCTTTGCAAGTAGTGAAAGGGTACGTAATGCGGACCGTTCTCCCCCGTTGTAATCTGTCATGCCTATCTACTCCCCACTGATTGATGCACCTTTTTCACCCGGACCATTTACTAGAGATACGTCATCTGGCCCGACCAGAGAGCACCCCTAGTGAAAAGGACATATGCAATAATAACGAAGTGATCACTGTATCCTGTTAACAGAAACTTTACCATGAAACAACCTGGAAAGAAAAAAATAGGAAAACGAAAATCAGTAGGCCACTGATGAACATGAACTTTTATTAAACAACGAACAAAGAAACGATAACATAACGTAATGATAAAACCTATTAATGTCCTAGAAACAAGAAAACGTTAAAATATGCCAGTGGTGAGAGACCAGAAAAACAGTAAGAGAAACCAAATCACCCCTCGCTGTCCCACCGCCTGCCACGCCAAAAAAATCGATAGACTAGGGAAAATGCAAGTCAGTAGAACATCCACCCCCACTCTGGAAACTTCCAAGGTGGGGCAGGGTTCCGGCTACGCCCAGCCGGGAGCAGCCCATATAAGGCAGGTCCTGCTGCCACGCCTCGGCCAGGAGATCCTAACGTAGGGTGTAGCCGGAGGAGAGGCCGAGACCAGCGGGACCCGGCCAGGGGATTGCCTTTACAACGCTGAACAGTTGCAGGGGGGGGGAATGTCTCCTCGACCCTCCCCTCTCTCTCCCAGTCCGGCCGCGGTGGCCCTTGAGAGTTGCAGGTAGTCCCGCCACATGCTCTTCCGGTCCGACCACCAACGGTCGGGGGGCCGAGGCCGACGGGATCCGGCTGCAGCCGATAAACCAAGAAACCCGTTCATGGGGCCAGAGCCAGGGGCGTCCGGCCGACATCCACCGGAAGCCCGGCCCGAAGACGGACGGGACACTTCTTTCTTTTATAATGGCTGCGACAACACTGGAGGGGGATGTCTTGCACATGCCTCCGACCCCCCCCTCGTCCTCATCGCCTGGTCCGGCCATAACAAATCTCAAGCGAGACGCCGTGGGGTGCACTGGGAGGGAGAGACGGTGCGAACAGGCCTCTCCCGCCTCCCCAGGTGGAGGCTTCCCAGCTGCACCCTCAGCGCTCCAGGCGGTGGCATCCTAACAACTACAGTGCTGCACAGTTTCGGAACGACCTAGATAACGGTTCTTCCACTGTGGCCATGCTGCAACGTCTCGCCCGGCAGGGTGGAGCCCGTCCGCTCATGTGACCCCGCGATCGCCGGTAGCTGCCGAACTCTCAAAATGGCGGTCGACCTGGCAAGAGCGGGCCCAACATAAAGAAATGGCCCGGTCACTGGTTGACTCCACCACCGTAGTCCTCCACGACCTTGAAGATTCTAGAGGAGCCGCGGGAGTCTCCGACCCCCGATGGGGAATGACTGCCATGATCGCCCGTGGAGTGACGAAACTGTATCCGCGGGACGTCGGCGCTCCCATGCTGGCGCCAGCCTCACTTTGAATTACTACAATCCTGCAGACCTTACTTCCGGTGAAAGCACAGTGTGACCCGGTAGGAAAAATTATTGCACCCCCTCCCCTTTTTGACTGATAGTTCAAACCACCGATCCTTTCCTTTGCCCTTTTAACGGAACTTTGGACTGCCTCCCCCTCTTTTACATTTTCTAGAGAAAACAAAACATTAACCACTACATTAGCATAGCAGTTGACACCAGAACTGTTTTCAAATTGAAAACCAACAACATCTTCAACAGAATCCTTTTTGTTTCTGCTGTGACCCTGCTACAGCACAGGCATTGTCCCCAGCAGTAATTCTGCAATGCCGGTAAGAATAGCTGTGGTGCCTACTGGACTCACTCACCCCCGCGGCGCCCCACGCCGTTTTTTGCTGGGCGGCAACTTACTAGACATCACTTTCGTGCCATCTAGATTTCAGCGCGTTCTGCTGCCTTGGAACTATTCGCACAACAGACCGCTACTGACAAGAATATTTCATTATTGGTGCTGTCAATTTCAATAAATCTATTGGATAATTAAAAAGAAATTGCCACGGTCTCTTCGTTGTTTAAATGTTTTTACTGTTTTTGTTTTGTTGTATATATTTATATGTTATTAAAGTTTTATATTCCTACTACTTTGTTGGAGTGCTATATATTTTTAATGTGACACATAATTGTAAAAACTTTGATGTACAAAGAGTCATTCCTGGAATCTTCCGCTTCAGGCTCGGTCCCCTCCCCAATCACAATACAGGATGGTTTTCAGATAGTAGGAACGCGTGTGCTGTGACGGATCACATCGGGTGTGGGCCTTGATCTACTATAACTCCTTTGAAGAGGGGTGATTCTTTACAGCTGGGGCCATAAACTACATCTGCAGGGCTAGCTGATAGCCTAGGACCGGCCTGGACATTCGGACACAGAGGAAGAGGAGTGTCAGAGGGTGCGGTAGTGAATAGGGCGAAAGGGAGGTGTCGGGCGGGCACAGAGTGTGATTCTCAGGGAAGAGCAGCGCAGATGGGGGAAGGTTTATTGCCCATGCATAAGACAGAGAGCGGTGGTGACCAGTGCCTGAGGGAGATGCTTACGAGGGTGAGGAGCCATGCTACGAATCGACAGCGTGCAGAGAGTGGGTCTGGTCAAGACATCTAAAATGGCTGCCGTGCACGACAAAAGTGTGGCATTTCAAAAAAGGCAAGATGGCGCAGACAATGTTTTTCAACACTTCCTCATTTCCTTCGAATCGAACGTTAACAGACGTTGGGGCATATTACCAAAGTTAAGCGATATTTATCGCTAACGATGCTTACCAACCAATTTTTTACCACTAAGCATCGTCAGAAATTATCGAAGATAAACCTTACTATTATCAAGGTTTATCGCAAATGCGATAATAAACGGCCGCAATGCATGAATATCGCTAAAAACTCAGCGATATTCATGCATTACCGAGCTAATACTCTTAGCCATGTTATCCACCTCCCATTGGATAACATGGCTAAGAACTGCTCAGGGCAGGTGTTACTTTTTGGAGATATTCGCGCTTAGCGCGAATATCTCCAAAAGTTGGTAATAGGAGATAGATATCTTGCATGTTGTAATGCAAGTTATTGTGGTATATGGAACTCATACCATAATCTCTCAGGAAAGCAGAAACTGATCCTTTTGGGACCGCCTAAAAAGGCCTAGGGGGTGAGGAGTACTCTACTTTGCCCCCTTTTCACGTTCCGAACTATTTTATTTTACTCTCTTCTGTAATTACACAAAATACCAGCGATAAGATGCATCGGAGACACACAGTGAGAGAAAGGAGGCCGGAGATGAAGAAGACATGTCAAATACACATTGGAGATAATATAGTGGCAGAAGGGAAGTAAATATGAGTAAACTTACCATGTAACATAAAAATGTTGCACTCTATACTATGTCTCATTTTATACTACAATCACTTCGCTACAACCTCATAAATTAAAAATAAAAATAAATAATGTCTCAAACAATTTTTGATTTCTAAATATAAATTTATTCTTCAGAATTTTCTAAATTTGAAACAACTAGTAACATGTCCTCATCAGTAATTTCCTCTTCAATCATCTCATCTGGAATCTCCTCATTAAAAGTCTGCAATGATGATTCTTGTAACTCTATGGTCTCAAAACACTCGATAAATTCGCCATCAAGAGATTGATCAAAAAAATCATTCAAGTCATCTCCTCCTTCTGACAATATTTCATTATTGGTGCTGTCCATTTCAATCAATGTAGTGGAATCATTCAAGTCATCTCCTCGTGACAATATTTCATTATTGGTGCTCTCAATTTCAATCAATGTAGTGGAATCATTCAAGTCATCTCCTCCTTGTGACAATATTTCATTATTGGTGCTGTCCATTTCAATCAATCTAATGGAATCATACAAGCCATCTCCTCCTTGTGACAATATTTCATTATTGGTGCTCTCAATTTCAATCAATGTAGTGGAATCATTCAAGTCATCTCCTTGTGACAATATTTCATTCTTGGTGCTGTCCATTTCAATCAATCTAATGGAATCATACAAGTCATGTCCTCCTTGTGACAATATTTCATTATTGGTGCTCTCAATTTCAATCAATGTAGTGGACAATTCAAAAGAAATTGCCACGGTCTCTTCATTGTGAGCCATTTTATTTTGAAATTGCTTGCTGTAAATTGCAGAAAAAAATAATCACTTTCATTTATCGTTTTTAGTAATACATAATATAAAACTAACTTCATCAAGTATTTAGTATAACAGAAGGACTGCAAATAAATAACAGAAAACATTTTTCAAATTATCTTCAAGTGTACAACATAGTTCCCCTTACAAATTAACAACTCACCTTTTTAAAAGTAGCAGAAGTGTTAGTACTGTGTAAATCAAACACCAGAAATTCACCACCAAAAATTCCTCACAAATGTACCTCAGACAGTAGTATCACAAAATGGCTGTGGTTTCCTCTCATTTGACATATATACATAACCAATTAACTTTCATCACACACAAATACAAAACAAAAGTAACATTTTAATTGGTTCTAAATTTCAACACTTTCAAATGTGTTTTCCCCATGCAATTTTCCATAGGACATTTACATACGTCTACAGCCTGAATGGCTGAACGGAATTACACCAAACTTGGCAAAATGGTACATCAAACCTAAGAGGTCAGGAAGGATCTACTATGCCCCCTTATGGTCATTTCCCCCTTCGCTTTGGCCTCCTCTTGTCTCTCAATCCTACCGAGGGACAAGATGGCGGCCGCTACGGACTGTTTGGAATGTTGACAGACGCCGGAGAACCAATCAGCTTCGCAAAGCTCCGTAACGCGAAAAGTACGCGAAGCGGAGCGCTGTTACAGATATATATCTTTTTTTCAACGTTAATTTCTCAAAATCCACTGGAGCACATATATTGAGACCTAGCAAAGGCACATCGGGCTACCAGTCCCTAATATTTTGCCAAGTTTCGTGCAAATCCATTCAGCCGTTCGATTATTATTATTTTGTTTTTTTTTTGCCCCGCGGGGCCCTTTTAAAACCTCCACATCAAACCTAGGGGGTCAGCGAGGATCTACTATGCCCCCTTATAGTTATTTCCCCCTTTGTTTTGACCTCCTCTTGTCTCTCGATCCTACCGAGAGACAAGATGGCGGCCGCTACGGACTGTTTGGAATGTTGACAGACGCCGGAGAACCAATCAGCTTCGCTTCACAAAGCTCCGTTGCGCGAAAAGTCCGCGAACCAGAGCGCTAACCGGTCCGCTGTTACAGATATATATCTTTTTTTAAACGTTAATTTCTCAAAATCCACTGGAGCACATATATTGAGACCTAGCAAAGGCACATCGGGCTACCAGTCCCTACAATTTTGCCAAGTTTCGTGCAAATCCATTCAGCCGTTCGGGCTAAAAGTGAGGCCAACCGCCCTATGGAAAACTCAATGTTAAAAACACGTTTTGGGACCCCCCTTTTTTCTCGGCCCCCACTGGACGAACCCCCCCCAAATTTTCAAGGGCTGCTCAGAAACAAAATGTGCCATTTTCCTGAAAATTTCAGCCGATTCCGTCCACAAACGCCAAAGTTATTAGACATAGAATTTTCAAAAAACCCATAGAGAAAAAATCCTAACTATATATACCTACTGGCGACCGCCAGTAGGTAATATATACATATATATATATATATATATATATATATTTGAATAACTTTTGAGGTATGTGTTTCAATAGGGAAACAGCGTTTATAAAGCTGTCATTGCATCGCGCTACCATTACAACAAAGTCGTTACAACAACAGAATTGTTAGTAAGCGATGAAATTACATCGCAAGTCATTATAACGACTTGCACTAGTGGGCGCTTAGGTATTGGAAATAAATTCCAATATCTTCCCTACTGTTTCGCAAACTGGAGTAGGAATAGTAATTAATACTATTCCTAAGTCCACCACGACCCCAAGTGCAAGTCGTTGTAATGACTTGCGATGTAAATGCATCGAGTACTAACAAAACGGTTGTTGTAACAAATGTGTTGTAATAGCATGCATTGTAACATGCTATATTCATTTCTATAGTGTACTTTACAGTGATTCTTTGTTACAACATCTGCAGGAAGGACATACTAATTTATGTAAGAGTGGTTAATATGATTTTCCATTTTAACAGTTGTATGAAGCTTTTAATTGATGATGGGACAGGATACAGCTCTCCCCTTAAAATGGCACTCTGTGCACTGAACTCAATGACCAGGTAGAAGGCTACAGCCGAAACGCATCGGTCTGACTTTGGGAGTTAATATGCACCTTGCACTTTGCTGGTTATTTGCTTGAAAACTATGGAATCATTTTTGAAGCCTATTAAATCGCTTCATAAGGATTCCTGTGTGCAGTCCTTGTGTGTGTTCTGGTAACAGAGCGATGAAAAAACAAGAAACAGGGCTGGTTTCAGGAGATTTTTCGACTATATATATATATATATATATATATATATATATATATATATATATGCAATGTTCCTGTTTCGCCACTCCTCGGCGAAAACCAAAGCAGGTGTAGACCTCCAAACCAGCTCCGTTTTTTTGTAGCGAATGAAGTCAAGAAGAAGTATGGATTGCAGAGTAAGTATAGTTTATTAAATCAAAATCAAAGGACCGGTGTCCATCCAAGACGCGTCTCGCTCCTCTAGGGAGCTTGGTCACTTGAAACGCCCAGAATGGTGTGCAAATTTATAATAAACATAGTAGTGGGACAAATTGGTATGGTGCACGCCGTCGACGTGCAAACAGTAAAAACAAATGACAGACTGAAGTGCAGAGCGTACTGTTCATTCAGCACAGTGGTACAAACCTTATCCCAATTTGTATAATTAAAAAAGAGTTTCTGTACATTATCCACGGCATTTTTTGTTACAGACTAGTGTCCAGGTGAGGAAAAATGTCTTCAAATATGGCAGAACATTGCTGTGTATATCAAAATACCCGGCTTGCACAATTTACGAAGAGAGGATGTTATAAGTTATAGACATATTATGTCAATCAAGTCTTACTTCGCAAACAACAAAATAAATTATTGACAAGTGTCATAAAATATAAGCCTGAGAAAATCAGATAAACTCCTGCAATTCATTTTTGCAATGAAGTCACCTTGTGATAAAAGTACTTAAATAAGTTCTTTACAGTGCTTGTACAGACCAATTAACCTCCTTTCAAAAGTTTGCGATTTCAAGCTGTCAATAAAGTGCAAAAAAAAGTGCAGTGCATAATAATAAAAAAATAGGTGTATAGTTCAACCCACAAAAGAAAATATGTACAATTTACAGCTGATTAAGCATGTAAGGGAGCCTATCACAGTTTATATACAGTATATACATTGCTAAATACATTCATATTCAGTAAAAAGATAAAGATATTCAATATAATCAACATCCGATGTCACATCTATTCACTCATAATATAGCGATGGTATCTAAATGCAGCCACTTACGGGCATCCTGAAAGATATTAAATGAAAATCATATTCGTAAGAAATTATTCAGATCTTCTGTTAAATTAAGACCATTGGGAGCCTTAGTATCTAAAGATAGAATGAAGTGTGATTCTTTTTGTCTGAGTAATTTCTCACGATCTCACCCCGTTCGGGTTGGGGACTGAACACGAAACAGTATACTCCAGGTCTTTCAGTAGTTTATTGTGGACAGACCGGAAATGACTCGCCACAGGATAATTGTTATCACTATGGACGGTTGCTCTTATGTGCTGGAGAATGCGCTTATGCACAGGGAGTTTTGTACTCCCTATATATTCGAGATTGCAAGTGCATTTCAATTTATATACAACAAATTCGGACCTGCAGGTTAAATATTCTCGAATTGGGATGGGAACCTCACTAAAAGCTGTCATATAGTGGGTGCTGTTTTTTGCGAATGTGCAAGCTCGACAGGAAGTACATTTAAAGAATCCTGTTTTTTTCAGCCAAGATTTTTTAGGAGCAACCTCAGGCATTGGTCTATCTAATGCATCATGCATCGAAGGCGCCCTTCTGAATGTTATGGCAGGTGTACTTGGCAAGATTGGAACCAAAAAACCGTCAATCAACACAATTGGCCACTCTGTGAAAATAATGCGTCAAATTTTTCTTTCTTGCGCACAGAAGGTTGTAATGAGTCTGACTGAACATTCTGAACTGATGGTATCTGTGTTTTTAGGTGCAAGAAGGGATTCTCGATCAATAGATCTGGCTTTGATTAAAGCCTGTTCTGAACATCGGTTAGAGTATCCCCTGTTCAAAAAACGTAGTACTGATTGTGTTAGACAAAGGTCCAATGAAGCCTTGTCACTACAGATCCAACAAATACGTATAAACTCCCCATAGGGGATACTGTTAATAGTATGTGTCGGGTGGGCACTCCGGGCATGTAAAATGGAGTTGCCCGCTGTGGGCTTACGATGAAGCCGAGTCTCGAGCTTATCGTTTTTTATGAACCCTTGCACATCTAGAAATTCAGCCATTTCAGTGGTTATGGTGGCAGTGAATTTCAGATTGAGTGTATTAGTGTTTAAGTCAGCCACAAAAGTAGATGCTTCCTCTACCGTCCCCCTCCAGATTATACAAACATCATCAAAAAATCGCCAATAATTGACGATATTGGGCAACCAATGCTTATGTGTGGTTTTGAGCGCGTGCTCCTCCCACCAACCCACATGTAAACATGAGTAGCCGGGGGTGAAGCACGAGCCCATCGCCACGCCGCGTAGCTGATGATAGACATTGCCCTGAAACCTGAAGAAATTCGAGGTGAGACAGATTTCAATCATCTCAATTAACATAGTATTGTGGTCACGAAAACATACATCTTGTTTGCTTAAATAATATTCAATAGCACTGATACCATGATGATGGTTGATGGATGTATACAGTGATTCAATATCCATCACTAGGAATAAATAGTTAGTGCACCATTTAACATTCATGATCTTAGTAAGAAAATCTGTAGTGTCTTTCAGGTAGGATGCTAAATTACTCATATGAGGTTGAAGAAAAAAGTCCACATATTTGGAGATGTTCTCATTCATACTACCAATAGCGGAGATGATTGGGTGACCGGGGGTAGGTATGACCTGTTTATGCACTTTAGGAAGGAAATGCAAGATTGGTGTTATTGGATGCTCAATGTTTAAAAACTTTGACTCATCTTTGGAAATTAACCCTAGTCTTTTCCATTTGGCAATCTTTTTCCGTGTGCTGTCGTTGCTTTGATTCATCGCAAATTGGGTTGACATTGAATAGCAAGATGAGTCTGACAGATGTCTTTCTGCCTCAGCCAAATAGTCTTTTAATGGCCATAATACTGTATTTCCTCCTTTGTCAGAGTTTTTTATTATTACATTGTTGTTATTCTGTAATTTTTTCACAAGCAGATGATATTGACTGTTATTATAATTGTGTTGTTTGGTTTGATTCATGACTCTCCTGTTTAAAGCTTTCAATACCACAATCACCCTGTCGCTAAATATATATCTACCGCATACCTTGGCATTAGTGGTAGAAAAGTTGACTTGGAGCGGAATGGACTGGTGGCTGGTCTGTTAACATTGATAATTTGGCTCACCGTCGGGGTGGTTTGTGTATCATTATCATATGCCAGATCATACAAGTATATATATATATATATATATATATATATATATATATTACCTACTGGCGGTCGCCAGTAGGTATATATAGTTAGGATTTTTTCTCTATGGGTTTTTTGAAAATTCTATGTCTAATAACTTTGGCGTTTGTGGACGGAATTGGCTGAAATTTTCAGGAAAATGGCACATTTTGTTTCTGAGCAGCCCTTGAAAATTTGGGGGGGGTTCGTCCAGTGGGGGCCGAGAAAAAAGGGGGGTCCCAAAACGTGTTTTTAACATTGAGTTTTCCATAGGGCGGTTGGCCTCACTTTTAGCCCGAACGGCTGAATGGATTTGCACGAAACTTGGCAAAATTGTAGGGACTGGTAGCCCGATGTGCCTTTTGTAGGTCTCAATATATGTGCTCCAGTGGATTTTGAGAAATTAACGTTTAAAAAAAGATATATATCTGTAACAGCGGACCGGTTAGCGCTCTGGTTCGCGGACTTTTCGCGCAACGGAGCTTTGTGAAGCGAAGCTGATTGGTTCTCCGGCGTCTGTCAACATTCCAAACAGTCCGTAGCGGCCGCCATCTTGTCTCTCGGTAGGATCGAGAGACAAGAGGAGGTCAAAACAAAGGGGGAAATAACTATAAGGGGGCATAGTAGATCCTCGCTGACCCCCTAGGTTTGATGTGGAGGTTTTAAAAGGGCCCCGCGGGGCAAAAAAAAAACAAAATAATAATAATCGAACGGCTGAATGGATTTGCACGAAACTTGGCAAAATATTAGGGACTGGTAGCCCGATGTGCCTTTGCTAGGTCTCAATATATGTGCTCCAGTGGATTTTGAGAAATTAACGTTGAAAAAAAGATATATATCTGTAACAGCGCTCCGCTTCGCGTACTTTTCGCGTTACGGAGCTTTGCGAAGCTGATTGGTTCTCCGGCGTCTGTCAACATTCCAAACAGTCCGTAGCGGCCGCCATCTTGTCCCTCGGTAGGATTGAGAGACAAGAGGAGGCCAAAGCGAAGGGGGAAATGACCATAAGGGGGCATAGTAGATCCTTCCTGACCTCTTAGGTTTGATGTACCATTTTGCCAAGTTTGGTGTAATTCCGTTCAGCCATTCAGGCTGTAGACGTATGTAAATGTCCTATGGAAAATTGCATGGGGAAAACACATTTGAAAGTGTTGAAATTTAGAACCAATTAAAATGTTACTTTGGTTTTGTATTTGTGTGTGATGAAAGTTAATTGGTTATGTATATATGTCAAATGAGAGGAAACCACAGCCATTTTGTGATACTACTGTCTGAGGTACATTTGTGAGGAATTTTTGGTGGTGAATTTCTGGTGTTTGATTTACACAGTACTAACACTTCTGCTACTTTTAAAAAGGTGAGTTGTTAATTTGTATGGGGAACTATGTTGTACACTTGAAGATAATTTGAAAAATGTTTTCTGTTATTTATTTGCAGTCCTTCTGTTATACTAAATACTTGATAAAGTTAGTTTTATATTATGTATTACTAAAGACGATAAATGAAAGTGATTATTTTTTTCTGCAATTTACAGCAAGCAATTTCAAAATAAAATGGCTCACAATGAAGAGACCGTGGCAATTTCTTTTGAATTGTCCAACACATTGATTGAAATTGAGAGCACCAATAATGAAATATTGTCACAAGGAGGACATGACTTGTATGATTCCATTAGATTGATTGAAATGGACAGCACCAAGAATGAAATATTGTCACAAGGAGATGACTTGAATGATTCCACTACATTGATTGAAATTGAGAGCACCAATAATGAAATATTGTCACAAGGAGGAGATGGCTTGTATGATTCCATTAGATTGATTGAAATGGACAGCACCAATAATGAAATATTGTCACAAGGAGGAGATGACTTGAATGATTCCACTACATTGATTGAAATTGAGAGCACCAATAATGAAATATTGTCACGAGGAGATGACTTGAATGATTTCACTACATTGATTGAAATTGACAGCACCAATAATGAAATATTGTCAGAAGGAGGAGATGACTTGAATGATTTTTTTGATCAATCTCTTGATGGCAAATTTATCGAGTGTTTGGAGACCATAGAGTTACAAGAATCATCATTGGAGACTTTTAATGAGGACATTGCTGATGAGGACATGTTACTAGTTCTTTCAAATTTAGAAAATTCTGAAGAATAAATTTATATTTAGAAATCAAAAATTGTTTGAGACATTATTCATTTTTATGTTTAATTTATGAGGTTGTAGCGAAGTGATTGTAGTATAAAATGAGACTTATAGTATAGAGTGCAACATTTTTATGTTACATGGTAAGTTTACTCATATTTACTTCCCTTCTGCCACTATATTATCTCCAATGTGTATTTGACATGTCTTCTTCATCTCCGGCCTCCTTTCTCTCACTGTGTGTCTCCGATGCATCTTATCGCTGGTATTTTGTGTAATTACAGAAGAGAGTAAAATAAAATAGTTCGGAACGTGAAAAGGGGGCAAAGTAGAGTACTCCTCACCCCCTAGGCCTTTTTAGGCGGTCCCAAAAGGATCAGTTTCTGCTTTCCTGAGAGATTATGGTATGAGTTCCATATACCACAATAACTTGCATTACAACATGCAAGATATCTATCTCCTATTACCAACTTTTGGAGATATTCGCGCTAAGCGCGAATATCTCCAAAAAGTAACACCTGCCCTGAGCAGTTCTTAGCCATGTTATCCAATGGGAGGTGGATAACATGGCTAAGAGTATTAGCTCGGTAATGCATGAATATCGCTGAGTTTTTAGCGATATTCATGCATTGCGGCCGTTTATTATCGCATTTGCGATAAACCTTGATAATAGTAAGGTTTATCTTTTTTTCAAATTGGTTGGTAAGCATCGTTAGCGATAAATATCGCTTAACTTTGGTAATATGCCCCAACGTCTGTTAACGTTGGATTCGAAGGAAATGAGGAAGTGTTGAAAAACATTGTCTGCGCCATCTTGCCTTTTTTGAAATGCCACACTTTTGTCGTGCACGGCAGCCATTTTAGATGTCTTGACCAGACACACTCTCTGCACGCTGTCGATTCGTAGCATGGCTCCTCACCCTCGTAAGCATCTCCCCCAGGCACTGGTCACCACCGCTCTCTGTCTTATGCATGGGCAATAAACCTCCCCCCATCTGCGCTGCTCTTCCCTGAGAATCACACTCTGTGCCCGTCCGACACCTCCCTTTCGCCCTATTCACTACCGCACCCTCTGACACTCCTCTTTCTCTGTGTCCGATTGTCCAGGCTATCAGCTAGCCCTGCAGATGTAGTTTATGGCCCCAGCTGTAAAGAATCACCCCTCTTCAAAGGAGTTATAGTAGATCAAGGCCCACACCCGATGAGATCCGTCACACCACACGTGTTCCTACTATCTGAAAACCATCCTGTATTGTGATTGGGGAGGGGACCGAGCCTGAAGCGGAAGATTCCAGGAATGACTCTTTGTACATCAAAGTTTTTACAATTATGTGTCACATTTAAAATATATAGCACTCCAACAAAGTAGTAGGAATATAAAACTTTAATAACATATAAATATATACAACAAAACAAAAACAGTAAAAACATTTAAACAACGAAGAGACCGTGGCAATTTCTTTTTAATTATCCAATAGATTTATTGAAATTGACAGCACCAATAATGAAATATTCTTGTCAGTAGCGGTCTGTTGTGCGAATAGTTCCAAGGCAGCAGAACGCGCTGAAATCTAGATGGCACGAAAGTGATGTCTAGTAAGTTGCCGCCCAGCAAAAAACGGCGTGGGGCGCCGCGGGGGTGAGTGAGTCCAGTAGGCACCACAGCTATTCTTACCGGCATTGCAGAATTACTGCTGGGGACAATGCCTGTGCTGTAGCAGGGTCACAGCAGAAACAAAAAGGATTCTGTTGAAGATGTTGTTGGTTTTCAATTTGAAAACAGTTCTGGTGTCAACTGCTATGCTAATGTAGTGGTTAATGTTTTGTTTTCTCTAGAAAATGTAAAAGAGGGGGAGGCAGTCCAAAGTTCCGTTAAAAGGGCAAAGGAAAGGATCGGTGGTTTGAACTATCAGTCAAAAAGGGGAGGGGGTGCAATAATTTTTCCTACCGGGTCACACTGTGCTTTCACCGGAAGTGAGGTCTGCAGGATTGTAGTAATTCAAAGTGAGGCTGGCGCCAGCATGGGAGCGCCGACGTCCCGCGGATACAGTTTCGTCACTCCACGGGCGATCATGGCAGTCATTCCCCATCGGGGGTCGGAGACTCCCGCGGCTCCTCTAGAATCTTCAAGGTCGTGGAGGACTACGGTGGTGGAGTCAACCAGTGACCGGGCCATTTCTTTTTGTTGGGCCCGCTCTTGCCAGGTCGACCGCCATTTTGAGAGTTCGGCAGCTACCGGCGATCGCGGGGTCACATGAGCGGACGGGCTCCACCCTGCCGGGCGAGACGTTGCAGCATGGCCACAGTGGAAGAACCGTTATCTAGGTCGTTCCGAAACTGTGCAGCACTGTAGTTGTTAGGATGCCACCGCCTGGAGCGCTGAGGGTGCAGCTGGGAAGTCTCCACCTGGGGAGGCGGGAGAGGCCTGTTCGCACCGTCTCTCCCTCCCAGTGCACCCCACGGCGTCTCGCTTGAGATTTGTTATGGCCGGACCAGGCGATGAGGACGAGGGGGGGGTCGGAGGCATGTGCAAGACATCCCCCCCCAGTGTTGTCGCAGCCATTATAAAAGAAAGAAGTGTCCCGTCCGTCTTCGGGCCGGGCTTCCGGTGGATGTCGGCCGGACGCCCCTGGCTCTGGCCCCATGAACGGGTTTCTTGGTTTATCGGCTGCAGCCGGATCCCGTCGGCCTCGGCCCCCCGACCGTTGGTGGTCGGACCGGAAGAGCATGTGGCGGGACTACCTGCAACTCTCAAGGGCCACCGCGGCCGGACTGGGAGAGAGAGGGGAGGGTCGAGGAGACATTCCCCCCCCTGCAACTGTTCAGCGTTGTAAAGGCAATCCCCTGGCCGGGTCCCGCTGGTCTCGGCCTCTCCTCCGGCTACACCCTACGTTAGGATCTCCTGGCCGAGGCGTGGCAGCAGGACCTGCCTTATATGGGCTGCTCCCGGCTGGGCGTAGCCGGAACCCTGCCCCACCTTGGAAGTTTCCAGAGTGGGGGTGGATGTTCTACTGACTTGCATTTTCCCTAGTCTATCGATTTTTTTGGCGTGGCAGGCGGTGGGACAGCGAGGGGTGATTTGGTTTCTCTTACTGTTTTTGTGGTCTCTCACCACTGGCATATTTTAACGTTTTCTTGTTTCTAGGACATTAATAGGTTTTATCATTACGTTATGTTATCGTTTCTTTGTTCGTTGTTTAATAAAAGTTCATGTTCATCAGTGGCCTACTGATTTTCGTTTTCCTATTTTTTTCTTTCCAGGTTGTTTCATGGTAAAGTTTCTGTTAACAGGATACAGTGATCACTTCGTTATTATTGCATATGTCCTTTTCACTAGGGGTGCTCTCTGGTCGGGCCAGATGACGTATCTCTAGTAAATGGTCCGGGTGAAAAAGGTGCATCAATCAGTGGGGAGTAGATAGGCATGACAGATTACAACGGGGGAGAACGGTCCGCATTACGTACCCTTTCACTACTTGCAAAGATTTTCCTACGTTTATTTGCAAACAGGGAATACCTCCAAAAAGAACTAATTCCCAAACAGTCAATGTTCGGACAATCAATCAATCAATGAGGAATGAAATAGGTACGACGTGTTAAAGGCTTGCGTTACCTACCCTTCACTATCTGCAAAGGGAGATAGAATATTCCTATTCTTCCTCGTTTGCAGGTAGAGAAGATCGTTAAGAGAATTAACTTCGAACAATTCAATGCTCGATTGAAACAATCAACAAGGGGTACTGTGAACACAAATGAACGCCGCTTATATACATACGCATTGCTATTTTCAACAGGTTGTTCCTAATGTTTCTATTTTAGCGAGGTCAAAAGAGATCCCATTAGTGGTCTACTGATTTTGCTCGATTCCTTTTGTTTTTTTACACGATTTTTCGCTATCTGCAAAGACTAAACAGAGTATTGCGACTCTGTGCTTGTTTGTAAATAGAGAATGAACCAAAGAGAACAATCAATCAAATGGAGAGAGAAGCAGGCACGACGGATTACAAAGGGGGAAAGGGCTGCGTTAACTACCCTTCACTATCTGCAAAGAGAGAGTACTCCTAATAGAAATGAGGGGTGGGGGGCAGCAATCAAAGCAGATCAGTGTGCATAAACACGAAAAAAAAAATTCTTACCACGTACTTGACATTCGACAGCTTATGATATTTGCTATTAAAAAACCATTGAAATTCACTGAAAAAACCATAGGTTATAGACCATATATAGTTAGGAATTAGCATTTACAAAACCTTGAAAATTCACTGAAAAAACCATAGGTTATAGACCATATATAGTTAGGAATTAGCATTTACAAAACCTTGAAAATTCACTGAAAAAACCATAGGTTATAGACCATATATAGTTAGGAATTAGCATTTAAAAAACCTTATTTTACTCACACAAAACCATTGAAATTCCATATATAGTTAGTTGCACTAACTATATATCGCGCACCCGCAATCCACTGCTGATGATGTCACATATTACATCATTCATGACATGGTCAGTGACATCACTGATGACATCACTGATGACATCTCAAATGACATCACTGATGACATCACTGATGACATCTCATTTGACATCAATGACCACATCACTGATGATATCATTCATGTGACAATACAATGCATCTCTTCACACTTTAATATAACCTCTGTTACACCCAGTGTTAAATACAGAGTATAATTTTTGAAACCATTGACACACCAATACTAGTTACTACATACGCACTCAGTGATTCCTATGTTTACACACACATTCACTCATTTACCCATACAATCATTCATACATACAATCACTCATCTTTACAACACTATCATATGCACTCATACACCTATACAGACTCTCACACTCTGTCACTCATCCATGGAGTTACTCACACACCTAGTCAGTCCTGTAAAGAATCAATCACACTTCCATTTTCTAATCTATACAGTTAAACATAGAGCACCTTACATTTTGAAACATATACTAACACATAATTACTCTCTTATACAATCATTGATACAAGTACACATTGATCTGCACAGAGTCACACACCTCCCAGCCAGCCACACACACACTCAGTCTCCCATACAAATATTTGGGCAATCAATCAATAACCCATATAGTTACTCATATAGCTACTGATCAACACATGCAGCAGTTTACAGAACAACAGACATAATGATGCACAAATTAAGACAGTTTAGTCACTAACCCATGCACTCAGTGAGACACATTTAATCACTCACTCATACAGTCAGTCACGCACCTACTAAATCCTTCATCCAGACACTTCTACATCTACTCATTCTTCAATATGTAAAACATATTTAAACTTTACAGAAACACACAGTCACTGGATGATGTCATCAGTGATGTCATCAGTGATGTCATTTGAGATGTCATCAGTGATGTCATCAGTGATGTCACTGACCATGTCATGAATGATGTAATATGTGACATCATCAGCAGTGGATTGCGGGTGCGCGATATATAGTTAGTGCAACTAACTATATATGGAATTTCAATGGTTTTGTGTGAGTAAAATAAGGTTTTTTAAATGCTAATTCCTAACTATATATGGTCTATAACCTATGGTTTTTTCAGTGAATTTTCAAGGTTTTGTAAATGCTAATTCCTAACTATATATGGTCTATAACCTATGGTTTTTTCAGTGAATTTTCAAGGTTTTGTAAATGCTAATTCCTAACTATATATGGTCTATAACCTATGGTTTTTTCAGTGAATATATATATATATATATATATATATATATATATATATATATATATATATATATATATATATATATATATATATATATATATATATATATATATATATATATATATATATATATATTACCTACTGGCGGTCGCCAGTAGGTATATATAGTTAGGATTTTTTCTCTATGGGTTTTTTGAAAATTCTATGTCTAATAACTTTGGCGTTTGTGGACGGAATTGGCTGAAATTTTCAGGAAAATGGCACATTTTGTTTCTGAGCAGCCCTTGAAAAGTTGGGGGGGGTTCGTCAAGGGGGGGCCGAGAAAAAAGGGGGGTCCCAAAACGTGTTTTTAACATTGAGTTTTCCATAGGGCGGTTGGCCTCACTTTTAGCCCGAACGGCTGAATGGATTTGCACGAAACTTGGCAAAATTGTAGGGACTGGTAGCCCGATGTGCCTTTTGTAGGTCTCAATATATGTGCTCCAGTGGATTTTGAGAAATTAACGTTTAAAAAAAGATATATATCTGTAACAGCGGACCAGGCAGCGCTCCGGTTCGCGTACTTTACGCGCAACGGAGCTTTGTGAAGCGAAGCTGATTGGTTCTCCGGCGTCTGTCAACATTCCAAAAAGTCCGTAGCGGCCGCCATCTTGTCTCTCGGTAGGATCGAGAGACAAGAGGAGGTCAAAACAAAGGGGGAAATAACTATAAGGGAGCATAGTAGATCCTCGCTGACCCCCTAGGTTTGATGTGGAGGTTTTAAAAGGGCCCCGCGGGGCAAAAAATAATAATAATAATAATAATCGAACGGCTGAATGGATTTGCACGAAACTTGGCAAAATATTAGGGACTGGTAGCCCGATGTGCCTTTGCTAGGTCTCAATATATGTGCTCCAGTGGATTTTGAGAAATTAACGTTCAAAAAAAGATATATATCTGTAACAGCGCTCCGCTTCGCGTAACGGAGGTTTGCGAAGCTGATTGGTCATTCTGTCACTGGGCTATAGTTGGGCTACATCTGGCTGATATTTGGGCTACATTTGTTTTTTTGTGTGTCTGGCGGCCATCTTTGGGCTACATTGGGCTACATTGGGCTTCATTGGGCTACATTGGGCTACATTTGGGCTCCAACATATATATAGGCCAATGTAGCCCAATATATATTTTTCAAAGTTAATTTTCGTAAAAACCACTGGAGCATATATCTTGAGACATAGCAAAGGCACATCGGGCTACCAGTCCCTACAATTTTGCCAAGTTTCGTGGAAATCCATTCAGCCGTTCGAGCTAAAAGTGAGTCCAACCGCCCTATGGAAATGAAGGAAATGAATGGGTAATTTGTAATTAGCAAATAGCTAATCGCAAACTAGGAATGGTAAAGAATCGCTATTTATTCCTTAAAGTTCGCTATTTAGGAAATGCAAAAAACTTTGATGATACATATGGCGGTTCATCTCTAACAAGATAAGAAGCATAGGGATACATTTATGATGACTGGCGCATCACCAGGGATGTGTTAGTCATTCTGTGCCGCTGTTCCGTCACCTATGGTGTGCTGAATTTACAATGCGGCGCATCATGGGGCAAAAACAGCACAGATGCGTGATGTATCTGTGCCGTAAAGGTGGCGCATTGCTGGAGTTGTATCGCAAGTGTGATGAAGCTCCAGCAAGGGTCGGGGGTGCCCCTGTCGCAGGGTTTCTGTTCTCACACAGAACTGTGGACAGAGGATTGGAACCTCGGCGAATTAGGGTGTCCCAAAACTCACGTTAGTAATCAAAAACTCCTTAGCAAGCTAGGTACAGTGTCACATTGGATATAACAAACTCTCAATGTTTAGACAATCCAGAATATGAACTTATAGTACCTCAGGATACGTGGAACTCATGAACAGTCGGTCGTTATATATTTCTTAGAAACCAGAACATGGAGTTAAGAAGAACACATGTGTATTTGAAATGTTTATTTACTAATGCCGTCTTCTCAGGCGTAGTATCTTAGATAATAGAAGTACACATATTATCAGTAGCAAAATTACCAGCATAGTTACTAGTACATAAAAAGCGAATGGTGACAGTATGTTAACATGCTGTAAATGAATAAGAGTTAGCAACACTTATAAGCAGCCGCGGGCCGTGGAGGGAGTTACGGTGGGGCAGGGAGGCGGGGAGGGGGAGGGGCAAGGTAGAGAGGGCTCCACCCTGCTTCTCCCCCTCCCCGCCTCCCTGCCTCACCGTAACTCCCTCCACGGCCCGCGGCTGCTTATATCTCACCCTCCCTAATACACATATTATATTATTTGCTAAGAAGGTCTCTTTGTGTTGGTTTAGGGCGTGCCCATACTTTAGTGTCTTAGATTTGAAGGAATCACATCAGCATACACCAGCTCTCTCTTCATGTGAACCGCATCAACTGTTGTGTATGTGTGTTCGGCAAAGCAATATAAAACCCGCCTCATGCCCAGAATTGGCAGAAGTTGCACTTATGTTATGAGTATGAAGTCGTGGAGATCAGACCTCATAACAATTCTGTATCGTGTTGTTCTTGAAACTTTAGCACTCGCTGTACAGATATAGTTTAACAAGCAAAGCAGATAGTAGAGCAATAACATATTATTCTCATGTAAACCACGATGAACTACTAGGTGGAAAGCTAAAGCAACAACTAAGTGTCGTGTGCAGAAGTTGCAAAAAAGGAAAAATGGCGTTTAAACCGGTAATGAGCCCATGCTAACTTAACACAGTGTAAAGATATCCAGGACCTAGATGACACCTCCCCATGATCCGGAAACGAACTGAATAAGATAATAGAAGTGCCATCTCATGAGAGCAGATTGCAAGTTTATCTGTGGACGGTCCGCAAGGTAAAGCATTAAAAACTAGGAAAATTTAATGCTAAAGAAAAATAAAACAGCCAAGTACTTTATCGAGTCTTAAGCCAATAGGCAAGGTAAATAATAAAAACTTGACAAATAAGTCAATGAATTGTCAATGAAATGCTAGTACTCAGCATATCAAACATGAAAAAGGTCTATGACATAACTGTGTATGCAAAATAAGCTGCAACAGCCTCCAATAGGAAGTCACCGTCTTCATCCGAAAACAGTTCAGCCATCCAATTTAAAAGCGGAAAAGAACATACGTGCTCTCCCAGCACCGGATCCTCTATCACCATCAGAGGACAGCTCGGTGGGTTTTCAAGAAAGCTCTGTTCCAAGAAAGACTGTGCTGCCGCCAGTAAATTCCAGGGACCAAGTAGTCCATGCATCAATGCCACAGCCATAATCCTTTTGCCAGGACAAACCAACTCGTGAGTAATGATAGGAGTCATCAGCTGATTAAAGTCGACGTCAGGAGAAACCGGTCCGCAGAGACACAAATCAATGGCCCAATCGAAATCACAGGTCAGGCAGTGAAATACAGGCTGGACACAGGTGAAGTAGGAGAATCGAAAAGATAATCCATATGCCGTGCTTAATATCGCCAACGGCATTGTGCCATAATATTCTAGCATGCGATTGCGGAACAGTGTCAGCAGCTGCAGGGTGGGAGGTTGCATAGGAGGGACATCCATATTTAAAAATGTAAAAAAGCACAAGAGCGTCCGCTGGTAATGCAAGTAAAAATGCCAATCCACGAACCGGAGTGGAGAAAATAGAATGAAAGGAAGCAGGGATGACTCCAAAGATTTTCTCAAATGAAGTCACGAGACCACTGGTAACAACTTTAAAAAAGTGCGCCAGGGTCTTTGTGGAGAATGCGTTAAAGATAGTCGGAACCATCTTGCTGAAATTGAAAGGCAAATCTGAATTAAAAGTATTCCTTTTATCGTAACAGTAAGTGAACGGGTTATTTGCTGCAGAAATGTTCTATTTCCTCCCACACATGAACATAGGGAGTTTTCAATCTGGTCACAAATACCAACCTTGGGACAGATTTCAACGGCATGGCAAGAATAAGAGCTCTTTTGTCTCAGAGAGAGGTGGCCTTGAGTTCGGCCCGTGAAACTTTCGTGCTTCACATAGCGAACACCCGTACAGAGGTGCAGACCCTTTTCAATTAACTCAGAACAATCTTCATTATTGAGCATCAAATAACTACCATTTTCCAACAACTTGAACGTGGGGATGATAGCAGGAACTGGCGTGCCTTGCAACACGCAAGCCATATTTGGTCGGTGTTTGTTGCATGAACCGTGTAACTGTATGTGCCTACACATTAGTGAATGATCTGGCGTCTCAGTGCATTCCTCTCCATTCAGATAAACTTCTTGATCATCTTTGAAACATCTGTATGTGTATGGAAGCGACCAGACCTCATGAAGAAAAGCACTACCTAAAGGTTCATAACGACCTATTGGTATATATTTCATACAATTTGAAAACTTATATAAAGCAAAAGGCAGCGTTATTAAACCGTGGATAAGGCACGTTGCCAAAAAACCCGCAATCCTCTGCTGATGATGTCACTGAGCATGTCATGAATGATGTAATATGTGACATCATCAGCAGTGGATTACGGGTAATAGTATCTCTAGTTTACTCCCCTATAGCTGTCTTTCTTTTAACATAAGTGTCTGTTTCCTTCCCTTATACTTACTGTTTTTGGTTCGCTTCTAGTTCGCGTACCGGCGAGCGAACTGGGAAGCGAACTAAGAGAAATAGAGGTTGGCACAGTTCCAAATATTGTACCAATTTTTTAATAACGGGGAGGTAGTTCTGAAAAGAACTTTTTTTTTATTGTTTTTGTTGTTTTATATTTTTTTTATTATTTTTCGGAACATTTTTTTACTTTTTTTGAATTTTTCTGAAGTTTTATATTTTTTTGGGTTTTTCTTGGAGGGGGCAATGAAAACGATTCATTGTAAAGGGCTCAACAGGAGCAACAAAACAAAAAAAGAAGTATTTATTATTTTGGGCGTTTCGTACAAACTTGCATATGATAGTCAATAGCTCTGTTGATCAGAGTGATGCTTTTTTCTCCGTAGGAAATGAATCCATCGCAAAATACGCAGGTGTGTTTTACTTCACCAAATTTCATTTGTATATTTGGCACCATCTCCCTGCCCTCTGGTCCCGTTACTTCCGGTACAACAGATCTTCTGGCCATAATAGGGAGATTATCTAGGTCGTTCCGAAACTGTGCAGCACTGTAGTTGTTAGGATGCCACCTAGTCATATGGCGATGCATTGTGTAGTTTCCGAAACTGTATTTTTTCTCGGTTCCTCTGGACAGTCTATCTTGACATATAAGGCAAGTTACGTATCTTGCATTTACTTTTTTCTGACCTTTGGGAATTTTAAAAAATTGCCAAATGAAGTTTTCTTTCCGGTGAGACGTCCTGGGCTGCTCAGGCAAAAACTGCCTCTCTTCGTGCTCGTCGTCCTGTTCCTCTTCTTCTTCTTCTTGTTGAATTATAACTTGAGCAGGTGGTCCACTCTTCCTTGGATGTGGTGGAGGTGGTGGGGAAGCACCAGCTGAAGCTACTAAAGAAGCCATTGCTCAGTGATCACAAAGGGTCTTTCTCTCACAATGATGAAAGTCAGAGTGAGGAAAGAAGGAGGGATTTTCATCATTTGGGAAAAACAAGAGTTCTCAACCAATCAAAAGTGTTCATTTTAGATTATATGACCTAGTCTTACATCATTAGGAAACCAAAAGTGAAATGAACCAATGAAAAGTGTTATTACCAAGTCACATGACTTGCTGTGTTTACGTTAAGCGCTTTGCAGGGCCTCCCGGTTTGCTTCCAGAAACCTGCGCTTTGCGACTCGCTTCGCGTACCAGTTCGCTAACGTAGCACGTCATATGACGTATCACGCGACAACGTGAAACGTCATGCGGACGGGAGGCGTCACGATGTTGTTTTCTAACGCGGCACTTGCGGTAAAGAAACGTTTACCGGCTCGCGGTCTATTTCGCGGCATCAAGGTCAGCTAACGGGAAGCTTCCCGATTCGCGAAGCGGGAACGAAGAAAAAAAAATATTAAAAAAAAAAATTATTCATAAACATATAAAATATATTTTTGGATTTAAAGAAGAATACATTTTACAGCTACAGATATTAGCTGTTAAAAAACCAATGAAATTCACAGAAAAAACCATAGGTTATAGACCATATATAGTTAGGAATTAGCATTTACAAAACCTTGAAAATTCACTGAAAAAACCACAGGTTATAGACCATATATAGTTAGGAATTAGCATTTAGAAAACCTTATTTTACTCACACAAAACCATTGAAATTCCATATATAGTTAGTTGCACTAACTATATATCGTGCACCCGCAATCCACTGCTGATGATGTCACATATTACATCATTCATGACATGGTCAGTGACATCACTGATGACATCACTGATGACATCTCAAATGACATCACTGACATAGGCCAATATCATCATGCACTATTAGCACTTTATTTCAATTTTTCCCCTCCCTTAGAAATGCATTCATGCATAGAATGTATGACTCCAAGAATTACAGATAGTGATTCATTGTGATTTTGTTATTTGCACTTTCCCGAACTTTTCCCGTTCCCCCGCTGTTTACAGGCCGCTACATTTGCACAAATGCGTTTCTTGCACATGGATTTATCCAGTAATTATGTATATATTGTATTATACAGAAAAGAAATGACATTGCATTATGAACAAGTATGGCCAATGTTATTTAATCATCGCATTGTAAATATGTCTTGTTTTAAGGAGCTTTCATTTATGTTCTCCCATTTGTGCTTTGTTCGGATAGTCTTTTTCCTATCCCTATGACCATGTGACCTGATTAGTAAATTGGCGGGGAGGCGGGTTTCACTGCATTATAAAAACAAAAATAAATCACTGTGTCATTGCATGTGAACAAGGGCTTTGTAAGCCCGAAACGCGTCTTGCCCTCTTGCCCCACACCTTTCCTGCAATTAAAAGACCTGTGAATTTTCAGCTGTGGTCCGTCTCCTGCTTGCCTCGCTGTTCCGGTTCTTGCGCTTGAGCTGCAGTGGCGTTGTCTGGAGTTTGCGCACATTGGATTACGGAAATCAGCTTGTTTCCGTTCACGGACCCCCTCTTGAACAAGTCGGCATCCGCTATCAAGCTACCTTTTTGTCAAAGTTTCTGGATGGAATTTTAAGCGGATGCCCCCTCCTGTGGCCAAACGTTCAACAATACCGGTGGAGCAGACGATACTCGGCGGTCGAGTCGGAGGACCCGACTAAAGTGTGGCGTCTGATTGAAACGCGGTGAGTGTAACTGTACGGCATATCGGAGGTAAAGAGGTGAAGTCTCCGACGGGAGACGAAGTTAAACACACCACGCCGACTTAATAACTGAGGCGTGTTTGCAGAAGACAGTGTTAGGTGGGGGCAGAGGATAATGTCTGCGGAGGAGTTCCGTGTAAGGGAGGAGGAAGCAGAACAGCTATTCAATCGGGTCACTACATCGGGCAGCAATGGTGATGCAATTACCGCCAATGTCGAGGCTCAAGGAGACACGGACATTAAAACATTATATAAGGCATTGGAGAAACAGAAACGGCTAGAAATCACAAAATGGTGGGAGCACTATTCCTTGTCCAAATATGCTGATGCCAATCGTGTACCAAGGGGGTTGAGAATAATGTTAGCCCCCACCTTTGAGAACCCAAACCCTCTGATGTTGAAAGAGTGGGCCCAGAACAACTTAGTAGCCTCCATGAATATAGTGTATATACTAATCAAGTACGCCGCTATTGATAGAGAAGCTATTTTGATCACGATTGAAACAATCCAAAAGCAAATAAATGAAATAGAAGAAACAGAAACCATCAAAAAAATAAAAGAAGCAATGATTGATAGACTCAAGACACACGGCAACAAAATCAAAGCACGTAAAGTCAGCAAATTCCAACGAGATGCAATGGATTATGCAAATGGTCAAATTTTTACTTTTGCCCGCAAGTACAATGTTACCAAGCGTCAGCAATTCAGGGGCAAAGGACAGGCAGTTCAGAATGTAACCCTGACAACCCAATCAAGCGAGGCACAAAACCAAGTCTCTGTGAGCTCCAATTCTGATATAGCCTCAACATCTGGTGAATCAGTTAGCTCAAATGAGGATTTAAGTACTAGTGGCCTCCCAATGCCAATTTTTGAAATTGATGAAGAGCTTGCTTTTTTAGTAAACGAAAGACTACGCACACTGAGACCGCGTCAAAAAAACGCAACAACAACCGCAGAAACAAAAAAAGACGCGAAAGGAGAAGGAAGCACAAACAAAGGGGGATGGAACAACAAAAAAACCAACCAATCATGGAAAAAGAAGAAGTAAAAACAGATAAATCAATCATAAATCTGTCAAATGTAACTCTGACAACAGCGGAACAACAACTTTTAATGCTTGGTCTAAATTTCTGTCCAGAACAAAATTTCAAATATGCTTCCACCAGAGTTGACGTTTATCGCTATATTCGCAAACTAAAATTAAAGAAATTCTTTGTACTACAAAAAGTAAAATCTACTGTGGGCAATGAGGAAAACTGTAACACCAGCAATACTGCAAGCACAATCCAATTGTCAGCTTCGGATGTGCCAGTTTTCCTCGATGTGCATGATCTTAATTTTGAAACTAATTCCCAACCTACTGCAGATGCGGTTGATACCAGCACACAGAAAAGGTTGGAAAAAATCAACATGACTCAGAAAGGTGCAGGCATCACACCGTTTAAAGGAAAATCTGATTTTGTGCCCATGATGACCAAAGATGCGGTTGACGTCTTTCAGGATTGTATCATTGCAGACATCAAGGAGTTATATAAAAGAACGAACAACATACAGAAAAAGAAGTACAATGTGCAAAAAGCTAAATATTTTGAACTGATGAAAAAGCTAAAGGATAACCCCAACATCATAGTAAAAACAGCGGATAAAGGGGGGAATATTGTCATTTGGCCCAAATCGGAGTACTCTGCAGAGGCATTAAGACAATTACACGATCCTGCTTGTTATTTAAAATCTACCAACAAAGAGTACCTTAAAGCGAATGACAATCTACATAAACTACTACTACAATTTCGCAGAGGAGGTCTTATCTCATCAGATGAATTTAAATTTATGCACAATGCACATCCTGTCTTGCCATGTCTCTATTTAATCCCAAAGGTTCACAAGGGGGTGTCACCTGTTCCTGGCAGACCCATTATCTCTGCTATAGGCAGCAGCGGAGAGAATGTGGGCCAGTACATTGATTATTTCTTACAAAGCTGGGTGACCTCTCTTCCAAGTTTTGTTCGTGATACCAGTGATTTCTTGGCAAAAATAGATGACTTGGAGTGGCAAGATGATATGTTGTTAATCACCCTTGATGTTGAGCAATTGTACACTAGTATTGCCCACTCGTGTGGTCTAATTGCTGTCAGTCATTTTCTGGGTCAACGTGCGGCGGAATACTATGAACACAACAAGGTGATATTGGGCTTGATCGAATGGTGTCTTGGTAACAACTACTTTTCATTCGGCAAGGAAATTTGGAGACAGCTAAGAGGGGTGGCGATGGGGGCCTGCTTCTCCCCCAGCTATGCGTGTTTACACGTTGGCTGGTGGGAGGAGCAGGTCCTCAACATCACACATAAGACTTGGGTAAGGGAGAAAATAATAAAATATCTCCGTTACATCGATGACATCTTCATTGTTTGGCAAGGGGATGAAAATGAGGCTAAAGTGTTCATCTCAGAGATAAACAACAACCCCCTAAACTTAAAGTTTACATCAAATATCAGTGCCAAGCAAGCAGAATTTTTAGATGTCAGGATTTATGTGGATGATAATAGATGTATACAAACTACTCTATATAGAAAAGCAACGGCGGGTAACACGACTCTCCACGCCTCCAGTCTCCACCCCAAGCACACTATCCACAGCATACCCTATGGAGAAATCCTAAGGCTAAAAAGAATATGCAGTAAGGCTGAGGATTTCCAAAAATGTGTAGCTGAGTTAAAAGTCCGAATGAAAGCCCGAGGTTACTCTGAAAAAGTGTTCAACCAGGCTTTGACAAAAACAGAAAATTGCTCTAGATCGTGCCTATTGCTAAATACTGTGAATAAGAACAAGGCAATGGCTAAAGACATTGAATCGAGCAACATTGACTGTCCAAGGTTTATTACAAACTACAGCAGTCAAGAAACAAAAATCAGACGAATCATTAACCAGCATTGGTCTACTGTCCTAACGGATACAGTTTTGGGATGTCTGTTACCCAACAAACCTTTGGTCACTTTCAGGCGGGCACAAAGTATGGGTTCAATTCTGGACCAAGGTAGCCCTGAATTGCAACAGAAACCTAATTGGTTATCACCTTCTGGGTTCCGTAAATGCACAACTTGCAGAGCCTGCAAGTTTGGCATAAATAAAACTCATTACAGAACTCCATTTTCTATGAGTGAGATTCCAATTAGAGGGAGCCATACTTGCAAAACTGAGTTTGCTGTATACGTCCTGACGTGCACTTGTGGCCTTAACTACGTAGGCAGTACAAAACAACAAGTGCACGTCAGGATTTTGCAGCACATTCGAGCCATCCTACACTGTGACCAGACATATCCAGTGGCTCGCCACTTCGAGAGTACCCACAACAAAGACATTAATTGCCTCTCGTATTATGTGGTAGCAGCAGTCCCCAAACTCAGAAGAGGTGGCAACCGCGAGCTCATACTGAGGCGACTAGAATCAAGCCTGATCCTAGAATATGACAGTAAATGGCCCAACGGGCTTAATAACACTGAGGATCTACGTCATTTTCTCTAAAGACTTGATCAAACATATAATGCCCACACATATAACTAGATCTCCTCTGTTGGCCCACCATCCCATTTATTTCCCAGATACGTCAGGTTCCCTGTGATCTGGGAATAGGCGCTAGACAATGTTGATTTACTTTGAGTGGGTTATGTTTCTCTATGAAAACAGCCGTGGCTGGTCAAGTTCCTTGTCAGTCATTATTTGTAAATATAAATGAATTCGGCTTTCTCTCTTTGTATATAGTGCACTTTTTGTATTTACATATTTAACTATTTTAGATGTGAAATCTCTACTTTTTTACGTATTTCACATAGGGTGTTTTTATCTCACCGTTTGATATGATGATGTTTTTATACCAGTATGAAATGTTTTTCTATATGCGCTTTTATATGACATTTTTGAAAGGTCAAGACTTACCTTCATTTTCATGTTAAGCATTTATGCATTATATACATAGGCCAATATCATCATGCACTATTAGCACTTTATTTCAATTTTTCCCCTCCCTTAGAAATGCATTCATGCATAGAATGTATGACTCCAAGAATTACAGATAGTGATTCATTGTGATTTTGTTATTTGCACTTTCCCGAACTTTTCCCGTTCCCCCGCTGTTTACAGGCCGCTACATTTGCACAAATGCGTTTCTTGCACATGGATTTATCCAGTAATTATGTATATATTGTATTATACAGAAAAGAAATGACATTGCATTATGAACAAGTATGTCCAATGTTATTTAATCATCGCATTGTAAATATGTCTTGTTTTAAGGAGCTTTCATTTATGTTCTCCCATTTGTGCTTTGTTCGGATAGTCTTTTTCCTATCCCTATGACCATGTGACCTGATTAGTAAATTGGCGGGGAGGCGGGTTTCACTGCATTATAAAAACAAAAATAAATCACTGTGTCATTGCATGTGAACAAGGGCTTTGTAAGCCCGAAACGCGTCTTGCCCTCTTGCCCCACACCTTTCCTGCAATTAAAAGACCTGTGAATTTTCAGCTGTGGTCCGTCTCCTGCTTGCCTCGCTGTTCCGGTTCTTGCGCTTGAGCTGCAGTGGCGTTGTCTGGAGTTTGCGCACATATATATATATATATATTCACTGAAAAAACCATAGGTTATAGACCATATATAGTTAGGAATTAGCATTTAAAAAACCTTATTTTACTCACACAAAACCATTGAAATTCCATATATAGTTAGTTGCACTAACTATATATTGCGCACCCGCAATCCACTGCTGATGATGTCACATATTACATCATTCATGACATGGTCAGTGACATCACTGATGACATCACTGATGACATCTCAAATGACATCACTGATGACATCACTGATGACAACATCCAGTGACTATGTTTCTGTAAAGTTAAAATATGTCTTACATATTGAAGAATGAGTGGATGTATAAGTGTCTGGACGAAGGATTTAGTAGGTGCATGACTGAATGTATGAGTGAGTGATTAAATGTGTCTCACTGAGTGCATGGGTTAGTGACTAAACTGTCTTAATTTGTGCATCATTATGTCTGTTGTTCTGTAAACTGCTGCATGTGTTGATCAGTAGCTATATGAGTAACTATATGGGTTATTGATTGATTGCCCAAGTATTTGCATGGGAGACTGAGTGTGTGTGTGGCTGGATGGGAGGTGTGTGACTCTGTACAGATCAATGTGTACTTGTATCAATGATTGTATAAGAGAGTAAGTATGTGTTAGTATATGGTTGAAAACGTAAGGTGCTCTATGTTTAACTGTATAGAGTAGAAAATGGAAGTGTGATTGATTCTTTACAGGACTGACTAGGTGTGTGAGTAACTCCATGGATGAGTGGCAGAGTGTGAGTGTCTGTATAGGTGTATGAGTGCATATGATTGTGTTGTAAACATGAGTGATTGTATGTATGAATGATTGTATGGGTGAATGAGTGAATGTGTGTGTAGACGTAGGAATCAGTGAGTACGTATGTAGTAACTAGTATTGGTGTGTCAATGGTTTCAAAAATTATACTCTGTTTTTAACACTGGGTGAAACAGAGGTTATATTAAAATGTGAGGAGATGCATTGTATTGTCACATGAATGATATCATCAGTGATGTGGTCATTGATGTCAAATGAGATGTCATCAGTGATGTCATCAGTGATGTCATTTGAGATGTCATCAGTGATGTCATCAGTGATGTCACTGACCATGTCATGAATGATGTAATATGTGACATCATCAGCAGTGGATTGCGGGTGCGCAATATATAGTTAGTGCAACTAACTATATATGGAATTTCAATGGTTTTGTGTGAGTAAAATAAGGTTTTTTAAATGCTAATTCCTAACTATATATGGTCTATAACCTATGGTTTTTTCAGTGAATTTTCAAGGTTTTGTAAATGCTAATTCCTAACTATATATGGTCTATAACCTATGGTTTTTTCAGTGAATTTCAATGGTTTTTTAATAGCAAATATCATAAGCTGTCGAATGTCAAGTACGTGGTAAGAATTTTTTTTTTCGTGTTTATGCACACTGATCTGCTTTGATTGCTGCCCCCCACCCCTCATTTCTATTAGGAGTACTCTCTCTTTGCAGATAGTGAAGGGTAGTTAACGCAGCCCTTTCCCCCTTTGTAATCCGTCGTGCCTGCTTCTCTCTCCATTTGATTGATTGTTCTCTTTGGTTCATTCTCTATTTACAAACAAGCACAGAGTCGCAATACTCTGTTTAGTCTTTGCAGATAGCGAAAAATCGTGTAAAAAAACAAAAGGAATCGAGCAAAATCAGTAGGCCACTAATGGGATCTCTTTTGACCTCGCTAAAATAGAAACATTAGGAACAACCTGTTGAAAATAGCAATGCGTATGTATATAAGCGGCGTTCATTTGTGTTCACAGTACCCCTTGTTGATTGTTTCAATCGAGCATTGAATTGTTCGAAGTTAATTCTCTTAACGATCTTCTCTACCTGCAAACGAGGAAGAATAGGAATATTCTATCTCCCTTTGCAGATAGTGAAGGGTAGGTAACGCAAGCCTTTAACACGTCGTACCTATTTCATTCCTCATTGATTGATTGATTGTCCGAACATTGACTGTTTGGGAATTAGTTCTTTTTGGAGGTATTCCCTGTTTGCAAATAAACGTAGGAAAATCTTTGCAAGTAGTGAAAGGGTACGTAATGCGGACCGTTCTCCCCCGTTGTAATCTGTCATGCCTATCTACTCCCCACTGATTGATGCACCTTTTTCACCCGGACCATTTACTAGAGATACGTCATCTGGCCCGACCAGAGAGCACCCCTAGTGAAAAGGACATATGCAATAATAACGAAGTGATCACTGTATCCTGTTAACAGAAACTTTACCATGAAACAACCTGGAAAGAAAAAAATAGGAAAACGAAAATCAGTAGGCCACTGATGAACATGAACTTTTATTAAACAACGAACAAAGAAACGATAACATAACGTAATGATAAAACCTATTAATGTCCTAGAAACAAGAAAACGTTAAAATATGCCAGTGGTGAGAGACCAGAAAAACAGTAAGAGAAACCAAATCACCCCTCGCTGTCCCACCGCCTGCCACGCCAAAAAAATCGATAGACTAGGGAAAATGCAAGTCAGTAGAACATCCACCCCCACTCTGGAAACTTCCAAGGTGGGGCAGGGTTCCGGCTACGCCCAGCCGGGAGCAGCCCATATAAGGCAGGTCCTGCTGCCACGCCTCGGCCAGGAGATCCTAACGTAGGGTGTAGCCGGAGGAGAGGCCGAGACCAGCGGGACCCGGCCAGGGGATTGCCTTTACAACGCTGAACAGTTGCAGGGGGGGGGAATGTCTCCTCGACCCTCCCCTCTCTCTCCCAGTCCGGCCGCGGTGGCCCTTGAGAGTTGCAGGTAGTCCCGCCACATGCTCTTCCGGTCCGACCACCAACGGTCGGGGGGCCGAGGCCGACGGGATCCGGCTGCAGCCGATAAACCAAGAAACCCGTTCATGGGGCCAGAGCCAGGGGCGTCCGGCCGACATCCACCGGAAGCCCGGCCCGAAGACGGACGGGACACTTCTTTCTTTTATAATGGCTGCGACAACACTGGAGGGGGATGTCTTGCACATGCCTCCGACCCCCCCCTCGTCCTCATCGCCTGGTCCGGCCATAACAAATCTCAAGCGAGACGCCGTGGGGTGCACTGGGAGGGAGAGACGGTGCGAACAGGCCTCTCCCGCCTCCCCAGGTGGAGGCTTCCCAGCTGCACCCTCAGCGCTCCAGGCGGTGGCATCCTAACAACTACAGTGCTGCACAGTTTCGGAACGACCTAGATAACGGTTCTTCCACTGTGGCCATGCTGCAACGTCTCGCCCGGCAGGGTGGAGCCCGTCCGCTCATGTGACCCCGCGATCGCCGGTAGCTGCCGAACTCTCAAAATGGCGGTCGACCTGGCAAGAGCGGGCCCAACATAAAGAAATGGCCCGGTCACTGGTTGACTCCACCACCGTAGTCCTCCACGACCTTGAAGATTCTAGAGGAGCCGCGGGAGTCTCCGACCCCCGATGGGGAATGACTGCCATGATCGCCCGTGGAGTGACGAAACTGTATCCGCGGGACGTCGGCGCTCCCATGCTGGCGCCAGCCTCACTTTGAATTACTACAATCCTGCAGACCTCACTTCCGGTGAAAGCACAGTGTGACCCGGTAGGAAAAATTATTGCACCCCCTCCCCTTTTTGACTGATAGTTCAAACCACCGATCCTTTCCTTTGCCCTTTTAACGGAACTTTGGACTGCCTCCCCCTCTTTTACATTTTCTAGAGAAAACAAAACATTAACCACTACATTAGCATAGCAGTTGACACCAGAACTGTTTTCAAATTGAAAACCAACAACATCTTCAACAGAATCCTTTTTGTTTCTGCTGTGACCCTGCTACAGCACAGGCATTGTCCCCAGCAGTAATTCTGCAATGCCGGTAAGAATAGCTGTGGTGCCTACTGGACTCACTCACCCCCGCGGCGCCCCACGCCGTTTTTTGCTGGGCGGCAACTTACTAGACATCACTTTCGTGCCATCTAGATTTCAGCGCGTTCTGCTGCCTTGGAACTATTCGCACAACAGACCGCTACTGACAAGAATATTTCATTATTGGTGCTGTCAATTTCAATAAATCTATTGGATAATTAAAAAGAAATTGCCACGGTCTCTTCGTTGTTTAAATGTTTTTACTGTTTTTGTTTTGTTGTATATATTTATATGTTATTAAAGTTTTATATTCCTACTACTTTGTTGGAGTGCTATATATTTTTAATGTGACACATAATTGTAAAAACTTTGATGTACAAAGAGTCATTCCTGGAATCTTCCGCTTCAGGCTCGGTCCCCTCCCCAATCACAATACAGGATGGTTTTCAGATAGTAGGAACGCGTGTGCTGTGACGGATCACATCGGGTGTGGGCCTTGATCTACTATAACTCCTTTGAAGAGGGGTGATTCTTTACAGCTGGGGCCATAAACTACATCTGCAGGGCTAGCTGATAGCCTAGGACCGGCCTGGACATTCGGACACAGAGGAAGAGGAGTGTCAGAGGGTGCGGTAGTGAATAGGGCGAAAGGGAGGTGTCGGGCGGGCACAGAGTGTGATTCTCAGGGAAGAGCAGCGCAGATGGGGGAAGGTTTATTGCCCATGCATAAGACAGAGAGCGGTGGTGACCAGTGCCTGGGGGAGATGCTTACGAGGGTGAGGAGCCATGCTACGAATCGACAGCGTGCAGAGAGTGGGTCTGGTCAAGGCATCTAAAATGGCTGCCGTGCACGACAAAAGTGTGGCATTTCAAAAAAGGCAAGATGGCGCAGACAATGTTTTTCAACACTTCCTCATTTCCTTCGAATCGAACGTTAACAGACGTTGGGGCATATTACCAAAGTTAAGCGATATTTATCGCTAACGATGCTTACCAACCAATTTTTTACCACTAAGCATCGTCAGAAATTATCGAAGATAATCCTTACTATTATCAAGGTTTATCGCAAATGCGATAATAAACGGCCGCAGTGCATGAATATCGCTAAAAACTCAGCGATATTCATGCATTACCGAGCTAATACTCTTAGCCATGTTATCCACCTCCCATTGGATAACATGGCTAAGAACTGCTCAGGGCAGGTGTTACTTTTTGGAGATATTCGCGCTTAGCGCGAATATCTCCAAAAGTTGGTAATAGGAGATAGATATCTTGCATGTTGTAATGCAAGTTATTGTGGTATATGGAACTCATACCATAATCTCTCAGGAAAGCAGAAACTGATCCTTTTGGGACCGCCTAAAAAGGCCTAGGGGGTGAGGAGTACTCTACTTTGCCCCCTTTTCACGTTCCGAACTATTTTATTTTACTCTCTTCTGTAATTACACAAAATACCAGCGATAAGATGCATCGGAGACACACAGTGAGAGAAAGGAGGCCGGAGATGAAGAAGACATGTCAAATACACATTGGAGATAATATAGTGGCAGAAGGGAAGTAAATATGAGTAAACTTACCATGTAACATAAAAATGTTGCACTCTATACTATAAGTCTCATTTTATACTACAATCACTTCGCTACAACCTCATAAATTAAAAATAAAAATTAATAATGTCTCAAACAATTTTTGATTTCTAAATATAAATTTATTCTTCAGAATTTTCTAAATTTGAAACAACTAGTAACATGTCCTCATCAGTAATTTCCTCTTCAATCATCTCATCTGGAATCTCCTCATTAAAAGTCTGCAATGATGATTCTTGTAACTCTATGGTCTCCAAACACTCGATAAATTCGCCATCAAGAGATTGATCAAAAAAATCATTCAAGTCATCTCCTCCTTCTGACAATATTTCATTATTGGTGCTGTCCATTTCAATCAATGTAGTGGAATCATTCAAGTCATCTACTCGTGACAATATTTCATTATTGGTGCTCTCAATTTCAATCAATGTAGTGGAATCATTCAAGTCATCTCCTCCTTGTGACAATATTTCATTATTGGTGCTGTCCATTTCAATCAATCTAATGGAATCATACAAGCCATCTCCTCCTTGTGACAATATTTCATTATTGGTGCTCTCAATTTCAATCAATGTAGTGGAATCATTCAAGTCATCTCCTTGTGACAATATTTCATTCTTGGTGCTGTCCATTTCAATCAATCTAATGGAATCATACAAGTCATGTCCTCCTTGTGACAATATTTAATTATTGGTGCTCTCAATTTCAATCAATGTAGTGGACAATTCAAAAGAAATTGCCATGGTCTCTTCATTGTGAGCCATTTTATTTTGAAATTGCTTGCTGTAAATTGCAGAAAAAAATAATCACTTTCATTTATCGTTTTTAGTAATACATAATATAAAACTAACTTCATCAAGTATTTAGTATAACAGAAGGACTGCAAATAAATAACAGAAAACATTTTTCAAATTATCTTCAAGTGTACAACATAGTTCCCCTTACAAATTAACAACTCACCTTTTTAAAAGTAGCAGAAGTGTTAGTACTGTGTAAATCAAACACCAGAAATTCCCCACCAAAAATTCCTCACAAATGTACCTCAGACAGTAGTATCACAAAATGGCTGTGGTTTCCTCTCATTTGACATATATACATAACCAATTAACTTTCATCACACACAAATACAAAACCAAAGTAACATTTTAATTGGTTCTAAATTTCAACACTTTCAAATGTGTTTTCCCCATGCAATTTTCCATAGGACATTTACATACGTCTACAGCCTGAATGGCTGAACGGAATTACACCAAACTTGGCAAAATGGTACATCAAACCTAAGAGGTCAGGAAGGATCTACTATGCCCCCTTATGGTCATTTCCCCCTTCGCTTTGGCCTCCTCTTGTCTCTCAATCCTACCGAGGGACAAGATGGTGGCCGCTACGGACTGTTTGGAATGTTGACAGACGCCGGAGAACCAATCAGCTTCGCAAAGCTCCGTAACGCGAAAAGTACGCGAAGCGGAGCGCTGTTACAGATATATATCTTTTTTTCAACGTTAATTTCTCAAAATCCACTGGAGCACATATATTGAGACCTAGCAAAGGCACATCGGGCTACCAGTCCCTAATATTTTGCCAAGTTTCGTGCAAATCCATTCAGCCGTTCGATTATTATTATTTTGTTTTTTTTTTGCCCCGCGGGGCCCTTTTAAAACCTCCACATCAAACCTAGGGGGTCAGCGAGGATCTACTATGCCCCCTTATAGTTATTTCCCCCTTTGTTTTCACCTCCTCTTGTCTCTCGATCCTACCGAGAGACAAGATGGCGGCCGCTACGGACTGTTTGGAATGTTGACAGACGCCGGAGAACCAATCAGCTTCGCTTCACAAAGCTCCGTTGCGCGAAAAGTCCGCGAACCAGAGCGCTAACCGGTCCGCTGTTACAGATATATATCTTTTTTTAAACGTTAATTTCTCAAAATCCACTGGAGCACATATATTGAGACCTACAAAAGGCACATCGGGCTACCAGTCCCTACAATTTTGCCAAGTTTCGTGCAAATCCATTCAGCCGTTCGGGCTAAAAGTGAGGCCAACCGCCCTATGGAAAACTCAATGTTAAAAACACGTTTTGGGACCCCCCTTTTTTCTCGGCCCCCACTGGACGAACCCCCCCCCCAAATTTTCAAGGGCTGCTCAGAAACAAAATGTGCCATTTTCCTGAAAATTTCAGCCGATTCCGTCCACAAACGCCAAAGTTATTAGACATAGAATTTTCAAAAAACCCATAGAGAAAAAATCCTAACTATATATACCTACTGGCGACCGCCAGTAGGTAATATATATATATATACATATATATATATATAGAGAGAGAGAGAGATAATTACATATATATAACATAGATAACATAGAAAAGGTTGAGCTTAAATTAGGCTGCTCCGTGCCCCTTCAACTTCCAGTTTTGAAAAGTGATTCACATAGTGAGCCACTCTACTGCCTAATATCTCGCTCATATGCTGTACATCCTCAGCCATGGATCACTGACATAACCTTGACAGACCGAATATCGACTGGACAAAATATCGATGCCAAATTATCGACCACAAAATTATCGATTCCCTATACTTAAACAACAAAACACAAAAATATCGAACCCACAATATCGATTAAAAAAACAACGGCTACAACAATATCGACTAACAACATTATCGCATTTTAAAACATCGATTATCACATCTTAACATTAAATACAGTCAAAATATCGAATACAAAAATATAGAATGCAAATATATATTGTTTTTTTTAAAATATCGAAATTACTACATACTTAAATAATGCACTTTATTATTTAAATATATTGTCATATTCATCACAATTAATCAAAAAACTTTTCTAAACATATATAAAACATACTATATTTTTAACAAACATTTAAAACACAAAATAACATCAAACATACATTTTATAATACATAAACAACTTTGCTAAGAATTAAACATTTCTTACAGCAAATTATATATATTCTTCAACTTTAAAAACATAAAAATAACATTACCTATATAAAATAAGGCCTTACACATAAAAAAAAGGTAATTGGCGTCACCCATATAAGGAAACCAATTAGCATAACATATAAAAAAAATCAAATCCACAAATAAGAATAGACTATCAATTTAAACAACCAATCCTATTTCAGAAACTATTAAACTAATGCTATAAAAACAAGATTTAAGCAAACTAAAAATGCAGACTAAATCTCCGAACTAAAGGAAGGCGAAACTCTGCAGGATTTCTGAAAGAAAACTAATTGACGTCAACATAAAGAAAGCTACACCTATCTAAAGTAAGTACTACTACCTGAATACCCATTGAAAATCTAACTCTCAAGCCTCACACCTGTATTTAAAAAACAAATACCTAAAACATATCTTTTATTTCTACTCTATATTCTACAGAGAAAAAGAAAATACAGAAGACCTACACAACACCTGGACATCAAACTTAAAATATAAATAAGTAAGTATATAATTTAAACGTAACTTTGAAGTTTAATAGATAGGTAACTAAATAACGAGCTTAAAAAACCACCTACAAAAAATCATAAATACTTGTAAAATATTTGTACACATTTTCTCAATTTCTACAGGTACAAAAAGATATACACTGAAAATAACAGTTTCAAGAACATCAACACCTGAAAAGAACAGCTTGAAATCATAAAAAGATATACAGGTAAATCAGAAATGTGTTAAACTGTGTTATTAGAATACAACTTTCATTCTTTAAACAATTTCCTGATATTTTCTTTTAATTACCTCCTAGCACCAAAATGCAAGCATGACTGAAGGAGCTAAATTCATTTATTCTCAAAAAGGGAAAATGCTTCTTTGTTACATGGGATATGTCTACACTCAAGAGAAACAAAAAGATTTTAAAGTTTTTTGGAAGTGTACCAAATATTATTCAAACAAATGTTATGGTAGAGCTATAACTCAGGAAACCACTGTCACTTATACTAAGGAACATAATCACCCACCCAATGTAACAGAAATAGAGATTAGACAAATGCTTGATTCCCTTAAAGAAGCTAGTACTAGTACTGATCAACCAACAACTGCTATTTTGAAACATCATTTAAGTGTACTGCCCCAACATGCTTCTAGCCAACTACCATCTATAGAATCCCTTAAAAGAACTGTAGCTAGACAAAAAAGAGCAACATCAACTACTCCTCCCACACCTACAACTTTTGAAGAAGTGCAAATTTCCCCTGAACTCTCTGTAACTCACAGTAAAGAACAATTTATACTATATGACAACAAATCTAAAGATAAAAGAATTATACTGTTTGCCACAGCAAACAACATGACTAAACTTACCCAATGCCAAACTTGGATGATGGACGGTACTTTTTCTGTATGTCCTAAACCTTTTTATCAATTATACACTATTCACGGTCATTTCCAAAATGCTAATATTCCCTTCCTATATGCCCTCCTACCAAACAAACAGCAATCTACCTATCAAGAAATACTAACTGAAGTCAAACAACATACTAACGACTATTTTCCACAAAGAATAATCATTGACTTTGAAAAAGCAATGATAAACAGCATCCTTAAAACATACCCACATACAGCAATACATGGTTGCTATTACCATTTTAACCAATGTATATGACGACATCTACAAAAATCTATCCAATACGCCACAGATAGCACATTTGCTTATCAAATCAAAAAACTCATCGCCCTAGCCTATGTTCCTCTGACAGATGTTGCTGAACACTATAACTTGTTAATAGACAGCCCCTACTATAAAAGAAACGAAGAAAGACTAAGCCCTATGCTTGACTACTTCCAAGATACATGGGTAGGAAGGCTACACAGATCAGGCCATAGAAGACAACCAAAATACCAAATAGCTTGGTGGAATGTCTACCATAGCACACTAAATAAAGAAGCAAAAACAAACAATGCAGTTGAAGGATGGCACAATGCCTTCCAATCAACCACAGGCAGAGGAACGCCTACCCTTCACAAATTAATACAATCCTTACAAAAAGAACAGAGTTACCAAGAGCTCCGAATGGAGCAATCAGTAACCCTGATTGGACCTAAACTCACCAAAGAAACTAAAAAAATGTATAACACACTCCAAAGCCAAGTTACCCTCTATCCAACTAGCAAAGGACTGGAATATCTATCAATGATAGCTAAAACTATTCTATAAAACATAACATAACTATACATATTACATTAAGCATTTATTATTTTCACAATTCCTTCATTTGTCATATGTAACAATTTGCAATTAAACTTTCAAATACATAGTAAAAACATATATTAAATGTATTTAGATAATGTATTTACAAAATGTTACATACAACTTAACTAAAGCACAAATTAAAACAGTTTTCCCACCCACAAACTTTTTTGTAAATACTTACATTTCCGTTGCACCTTCAAACATAATCCAATTTCAAGCAATCCATAAAAAAGCGTTGCAAAAACCCATACAATCCAAGGAAGCCCAAAAAAAATGTAAAAATACAAGCAAATCCATAGCGACTCCACTCCAATGTAATCCACACGATGTACCCTTCAAAACCCGAAAATAGTAATTCAAAAAAAGAAACGCTCCTGGAAAACCTGAAAACCAAAGTATGTGTGTAAAAATAAGAGTATATAATACTCGTCACACAACTTTGAAAAAAAAGGACATCCTCCAAAACAGTAAAACGCGACGATAACCTGAAAAGGAGAAAATACATACCCACCCACACAAAAACACCCATACATATATAAAAACACATATTTATACTGTAAACATATTGATTTTCAAACATTTAAACATATTAGCTGACCTCACACACCTACAAGTAAAACGCGGTAAAAAGCAAATATCGTACACTCTACCTAACACCCAAAACACAATCTTCTCTCAATAATACTATCTAAATAAACCTAAACAGGCCACACATACACTTACAATAACTTCATTAACTTATAAAATACAATAAAAAGAAACGTACCCTCTCCAACGCGAAGCAGCATCCAACCGCGATCTGTTGAAGCACCAAATAAGCCAAAATAACATTATGCGGTTAAAAAGTAGTCCCTGTATATACCAAAAAAGCTATTTAATTTCTATATTCCAACAATTTCAAATTATAAACTCAGTCTTATATTATATGTAATTAATGTTAAAAAATTGTAAAAAATATTTCTTAATTCTCCTTTACTTTAAAATAATTATTTAACTGTTATTTAAGTTACTTTAAAAAAGATATTAGTATTTATATATACATTTTGAAAATAATTTATATGTTAAACAAATTTGAATGTATAACCTTGTTTGAAATATTCTGTTTATAAAAATGCTAATATTATTTTGAAACTTATGTATGTATGTATATAAAAAATTATTTGTGTGTTTACCTATGTAAAAATTAATATTATTATTATCTTCTATATTAATTATATTAATGACTACTTTGTAACCCACAAAAATGTTACTATTATAAAAAATGTATACATATGTATCTATGAATGTCCTCTAATTTACAAAATGAAAAAATGTATGTACAACAAATATAACAATAATTTTCAATATGTTTATTATTACAATTTATTCAATGTCTATGTGATTAAAATAATTGTTATTAAATGAAAAGAACATTTTGTATTTTTTGTTATTAAAAATGTATGTTAAAATATATGTGAATAAACATAAACATTGTTTAAAAGCCATTTTTTTAATAAAAAAACATATATATGCACTTACTATATTTTTTGTGATAATAAAAACTATTTACTTATTATTTTACAATACAAAGGAAAAAAAATCCTCTACTCACAATTTATTTTTACCTGTTAATAACCTGTTTTTGAATTGTTCCATTTAACCCTGTGTATGTTTCCTTCTTTAATATTCAATATAAATATTAACTAAATATTAAGGGCCCCATTAGGATAGCGGGCGGAAAACCACCCCGCCCGCCATGGAGGCGGAAAACAACCGCCCGCCATGGAGGCGGTTCAACCGGCAGACAAATTAGGATCGACCGCCAGTACAGACCGACCGCGGCGGTAGCGGTGAAAATGAAACCGCCCGGCGTGTGCGGTGATGACAAAACTCCGACCGCGGCGGTCGGAAAAGCAGCGGAAAATACAAAACCGCCCACAGGGAAAGCGGAGACACCGCACGGGAAATTACGATATCCCCGAGGGTGTCGCGGGCGGAACCGCAGGCACCGACCGCCGCGGTCGAAGGCAGGATTGCATGGGAGAAATGGCGGCCAAGCACCAGCAAACTCACCGCAGCGGACGAACATGAAATACATGGCGGTCGATGTCAAAGCACCGCAGTGATGCCAAATACTGCATAAACAAAGTAGCCCTGCCCCCAATAGATACAACACACACACAGATACAGAAATGTCAAACAAATATAAAAAACAACATAACCACACCCATAACACACCTGACAACCACAATCCAATTGGACACACCCACACAGCTGAGTACAAAGCCACCCCCTCCACTCACCACAATCCTTTGCATCTTTCCAGAACAGAAGGCCACACACCACATCTGAGAGGAGAGGCAAAATCGCACACCACACCCACCCACCCACCACCACCATCAACACCACCATCATACCATCACAATCAAACACCCAGCACATAACACACCTCATCACCACACCCCTGCACACACACACCCCTGCACCCACAAACACCTCAACCCCCCCACACCATGACATCACAAAAAATGCCAAAATTCACAGAGAGTGAGTTGACAGTCATGGTCAACGAGATTGTGAGAGTAGAACCACAACTATTTGGTAACCTAGTCCAACAGACACCATTAGCCACCAGGACACAAATGTGGGAAAGGATAGTCCAAAGGGTGAATGCAGTTGGGGCCACCCCAAGATCCAAGAAGGAGATCATGAAGCGGTGGCATGATCTCAAGAGGGTTTTCAAGGAGAGGAGGAGCAAGAACTGGACGCTGGCAAACGCGACTGGCAGTGGCCCTCCCATCCCACCGAAGACATTCACACCATGGGAGGAGAAGGTGCTTGCTATCCTGCTACCTGAGAGTTACACAGGAGTAGCCGGGGGAGCGGAGGCTGGTAAGTACCGACAAATGTGTAACACCACATTGAGTTTTACCTCCTTGCAATACCCAACCACCAATACACTGTCCATCCCTAACCAACATGTAGCCAGCCATTCTGCTGAGGAGGCCTGTATGGGGCCGGAATGTCAGTACAACAACTCCCATCATGCCCCCTGTCCCACAGCCCAGCAGCATGGAGGCCTCCCCCAGCCAGGAGCAAGTGTCAGCCATTGCACTGTTTAACAAACAAACTTACAGGTAGGTAGCCATCTTCACTTGGAGGCTGTTTGTGGGTGTGAGGGAGGGAGGGAGGCCTGTCTCACTACTCCCAGCATGCCCCCCTGTCCCACAGCCCAGCAGCATGGAGGCCTCCCCCAGCCAGGAGCAAGTGTCAGCCATTGCACTGTTTAACAAACAAACTTACAGGTAGGTAGCCATCTTCACTTGGAGGCTGTTTGTGGGTGTGAGGGAGGGAGGCCTGTCTCACTACTCCCAGCATGCCCCCTGTCCCACAGCCCAGCAGCATGGAGGCCTCCCCCAGCCAGGAGCAAGTGTCAGCCATTGCACTGTTTAACAAACAAACTTACAGGTAGGTAGCCATCTTCACTTGGAGGCTGTATGTGGGTGTGAGGGAGGGAGGGAGGCCTGTCTCACTACTCCCAGCATGCCCCCTGTCCCACAGCCCAGCAGCATGGAGGCCTCCCCCAGCCAGGAGCAAGTGTCAGCCATTGCACTGTTTAACAAACAAACTTACAGGTAGGTAGCCATCTTCACTTGGAGGCTGTTTGTGGGTGTGAGGGAGGGAGGGAGGCCTGTCTCACTACTCCCAGCATGCCCCCCTGTCCCACAGCCCAGCAGCATGGAGGCCTCCCCCAGCCAGGAGCAAGTGTCAGCCATTGCACTGTTTAACAAACAAACTTACAGGTAGGTAGCCATCTTCACTTGGAGGCTGTTTGTGGGTGTGAGGGAGGGAGGCCTGTCTCACTACTCCCAGCATGCCCCCTGTCCCACAGCCCAGCAGCATGGAGGCCTCCCCCAGCCAGGAGCAAGTGTCAGCCATTGCACTGTTTAACAAACAAACTTACAGGTAGGTAGCCATCTTCACTTGGAGGCTGTTTGTGGGTGTGAGGGAGGGAGGGAGGCCTGTCTCACTACTCCCAGCATGCCCCCCTGTCCCACAGCCCAGCAGCATGGAGGCCTCCCCCAGCCAGGAGCAAGTGTCAGCCATTGCACTGTTTAACAAACAAACTTACAGGTAGGTAGCCATCTTCACTTGGAGGCTGTTTGTGGGTGTGAGGGAGGGAGGGAGGCCTGTCTCACTACTCCCAGCATGCCCCCCTGTCCCACAGCCCAGCAGCATGGAGGCCTCCCCCAGCCAGGAGCATGTGTCAGCCATTGCACTGTTTAACAAACAAACTTACAGGTAGGTAGCCATCTTCACTTGGAGGCTGTTTGTGGGTGTGAGGGAGGGAGGCCTGTCTCACTACTCCCAGCATGCCCCCTGTCCCACAGCCCAGCAGCATGGAGGCCTCCCCCAGCCAGGAGCAAGTGTCAGCCATTGCACTGTTTAACAAACAAACTTACAGGTAGGTAGCCATCTTCACTTGGAGGCTGTATGTGGGTGTGAGGGAGGGAGGGAGGCCTGTCTCACTACTCCCAGCATGCCCCCCTGTCCCACAGCCCAGCAGCATGGAGGCCTCCCCCAGCCAGGAGCAAGTGTCAGCCATTGCACTGTTTAACAAACAAACTTACAGGTAGGTAGCCATCTTCACTTGGAGGCTGTTTGTGGGTGTGAGGGAGGGAGGGAGGCCTGTCTCACTACTCCCAGCATGCCCCCCTGTCCCACAGCCCAGCAGCATGGAGGCCTCCCCCAGCCAGGAGCAAGTGTCAGCCATTGCACTGTTTAACAAACAAACTTACAGGTAGGTAGCCATCTTCACTTGGAGGCTGTTTGTGGGTGTGAGGGAGAGAGGGAGGCCTGTCTCACTACTCCCAGCATGCCCCCTGTCCCACAGCCCAGTAGTGTGGAGGCCTCCCCCAGCCAGGAGCAAGTGTCAGCCATTGCACTGTTTAACAAACAAACTTACAGGTAGGTTGCCATCTTCACTTGGAGGCTGTTTGTGGGTGTGAGGGAGGGAGGCCTGTCTCACTACTCCCAGCATGCCCCCCTGTCCCACAGCCCAGCAGCATGGAGGCCTCCCCCAGCCAGGAGCAAGTGTCAGACATTGCACTGTTTAACAAACAAACTTACAGGTAGGTAGCCATCTTCACTTGGAGGCTGTTTGTGGGTGTGAGGGAGGGAGGGAGGCATGTCTCACTACTCCCAGCATGCCCCCCTGTCCCACAGCCCAGCAGCATGGAGGCCTCCCCCAGCCAGGAGCAAGTGTCAGCCATTGCACTGTTTAACAAACAAACTTACAGGTAGGTAGCCATCTTCACTTGGAGGCTGTTTGTGGGTGTGAGGGAGGGAGGGAGGCCTGTCTCACTACTCCCACAATGCCCCCCTGTCCCACAGCCCAGCAGCATGGAGGCCTCCCCCATCCAGGAGCAAGTGTCAGCCATTGCACTGTTTAACAAACAAACTTACAGGTAGGTAGCCATCTTCACTTGGAGGCTGTATGTGGGTGTGAGGGAGGGAGGGAGGCCTGTCTCACTACTCCCAGCATGCCCCCCTGTCCCACAGCCCAGCAGCATGGAGGCCTCCCCCAGCCAGGAGCAAGTGTCAGCCATTGCACTGTTTAACAAACAAACTTACAGGTAAGTAGCCATCTTCACTTGGAAGCTGTTTGTGGGTGTGAGGGAGGGAGGGAGGCCTGTCTCACTACTCCCAGCATGCCCCCTGTCCCACAACCCAGCAGCATGGAGGCCTCCCCCAGCCAGGAGCAAGTGTCAGCCATTGCACTGTTTAACAAACAAACTTACAGGTAGGTAGCCATCTTCACTTGGAGGCTGTTTGTGGGTGTTAGGGAGTAAGGGAGGCCTGTCTCACTACTCCCAGCATGCCCCCCTGTCCCACAGCCCAGCAGCATGGAGGCCTCCCCCAGCCAGGAGCAAGTGTCAGCCATTGCACCCTGCACACTCACCTTACAGGTATGTAACTACTGTATATCTTCATGAAGTGTGTGTGTGTAGAAATCAAATAACTATTGTACGCAATGCATAGACAATCAACCTTTATGACTCCATGATGTAACTCTGCACTATGTAATGTAACACGGTGTTGCCATGATTTGTACAACTGATGACAGCAAATTGCACTAGTGTACAGACAGCTGATGATACGCAGATGACACAAACACTGACCACTCCCCATCTACTCCACAGGTGATGAAGAACTCACTGCTGGGGACAACACCAACGACCAGCAGAACCAGTCTCCACCTCCGGCACATGGACTCACAGATGCAGACTCCCAGGACAGTTTGGATGATGAGCTCCAGGCCGGCCCATCTGGTGTTCCACAGAGCCAGATGTCCCAGGCCCCCATCCTCCCCACCACCACCTCTGCTGCAACAACAACGCAGCAGACCCCTGCTGTCACGGCCTCTGCCTCCACCGCAACCACCACCGCAGCCACTGCCACCAACACCACCACTACCACCAGTACCACCTGCAGCACCCTCCCTGTCCCTAGGGATGACCAGCCCACACCAACAACTGTGGAGGGCAGGGAGCCAGTGCGTGGCGCACCAGTGGCGAGGGAAGAGGTCCGTGGCAGCAGAGCAGGCGGGAGGGCCAGGGTCAACACCAGACCTCGGGAGGAGTGGACACCATCCCTGGACCACTTCACCAGAGTTGTGGAGGCCTACCAAGAGGTCCAGGGACAAAGTGGCCGGTCGGATGAACTATTAAGGGAGCTCATCCTGCTGATGAGGTCCATCGATAACCGCCTGGGACAGATGGTGGACCTCATGGGCCAGCAAGTGGCGTTGCAGAGGGACAGGCCTGTGTCCCAACCATCACCGCCGTCCCCTCCTGTTGTGCAGCAGGATGACAGTCCACCATCCTCCCCTGCGCCAACAGAGAGGGGCGAGTCCTCTGATGCCGCTGGCCATTCAGCAGGCCCCCCACCGCCAAAAAGATCTAGGGGGCGTCCGAAGAAGAGCCTGGGAGTCTCTGGAAGCAAAGCACCTGCCACACGCCAGTCACGGAGCCAGCCGTGTAGACAACCCTCTCCCCAACTGCATTCACTGTTTGGACTGTCTTTCCCCACTTTGCCTTGGCAATGGCACCTGTCTGTTGGACTGGGTCACCACATCCATGTGGTGTCTACTCTTGCATCTCTGCGACCATGACTGTCAACTCACTGCTCATTCCCCACCTTCCTGTAAATATTCCAGCACAATTCACATGTCCACCCCGTAAATAAAATACCTGACACTCCAGATTTTGTGTATTGAATTCTTTAGTGCAGTATTTACATTGATGATAATGTCCATGATGTGTAAACATGATGTACAGTATGCAGGGCAGGAACACTCTGGAGCACCTAGGGAGACACAACAGAACTACAGTCACTGGTCTCATCGTGCCAACACACACAGATCACTGCTCCACAAATATCCAAATTATCACAGGTACACTACACATTGTCGAGCTGATATGCACAAATACGGTCCAGAATACATCTCCGTACGTAACGTCCATTCCAACAATACCATACATAGGTGACAGAACATGTGGCTATTGGGAACATCTGCGCATATCCATTCACAACAAAAGCTACCACACTAGACTATGTAGACGTTGTAACTTGTCACACACCTTCAAGTGAAGTAGTGTTGGATTAGCTGCTGGCGTTGGTCAACTCCTTCCTCCTCTCCACTGTCCTCATCACTGGATTCAGGTCCCTGAGCAGGTTGTGGCCTTGGTTCCTCACCATCGTCCAGGAGCAGGGGGACCCCCTTGTGGATGGCCAGGTTGTGTAGCATACAGCATGCCACAACGATCTTGCACACCTTCCCAGGCGAGTATGCGAGTGCGCCTCCAGTCCTGTCAAGGCACCGGAACCTTGACTTCAGCAGGCCAAAAGTCCGTTCAATTACCCGTCGTGTCCTGCCATGGGCCTCATTGTAGCGGATGTCTGCTGGTGTCTGGGGATTCCGGAGTGGGCTCAACAGCCATGGCCTACTGGGATATGCAGAGTCCCCTGTGAATGAAAAACACCCATAGCAATGTTGTACGGCCACGGTAAAGCCAGTGACACATAGCACGTGATAGCAGTAGTGTAACTCACCCACAATCCAGGCACGTTCGGGATGCAGATTCTCCATCATCCGTGGCACCATGCTGTTCCTCATAATGAAAGAGTCATGGGCCGAACCGGGATACTTTGCACACACATGTGATATTGTCATGTCCGCAAGGCACACCACCTGCACATTCATAGAGTGGTAGTGTTTGCGGTTCCGATAAATGTGCTCCGTCGCCTGCGGTGCCACCAGAGCCACATGGGTGCAATCTATGGCACCGACTACATGTGGGATGCGCCCAAGTGGATAGAAGTCCCCCTTAACAGCAGCCAATTCACGTCCCCTGGGGAAATGTATGTAGCGATTGCGATATATCATCATGGCCTCAAGTACATCCCTCAGCACCATGCTGAACATGGGCTGCGACATCCCCCCAGCGTTAGCCACGGTCTCTTGGAAGGAACCTGTCGCAAAGAAGTGTAGTGCTGCCATTACCTTGTAGGTGGGTGTGAATGCCGTAGGATAGTGACGGCGAGGCTGCAGGTGGGGCTCCAATAGATCACACACGATCTTCAATGTCGGTCTGTCCAGCCTGAATTTCCTGATGATTGCCTCATTATCCATGTCCTCAAGCACAATCAACTGACGTAGGAGATTTGGCCTCCTCCTAGTTAAGGATTATAAAGAATAGGTCAATGACAAGCATCATGAGATGGCCATAGCACAAAGCATCAATGATGTAATGGGAAAACAACAAGGGCCAGAGAGATGCATGGCACATCTGGTTACATGGCTGGCCAATAGCTACACACAGAGGGCAGGCCTCTCCAGTGACAATACCCAAGTGACAGTAACACATCGGGTAATGTGAAAGTGGATATAATGATTGAACTTTTGACATGCGCAGACATGGAGCTACTAGAGCCACAAATGTAATGTGACTTAACATGTCTGTCATACCCATCTGCCGTACCTTCCACACCTCAATGCATCATGTACATTCTGCAACCATTCAGTAACACAATGATCACAGTAGCAGGGACACTTCTGGTTGTGTGCATGATCAGTTGTGAATCCACAAGTCAGGTACGATACAATGCAGTGCCACCAGCCCGGTCAAGGTCTGCACTGACCAACAACACATTAAACCTCACGACATCTATGTAGAGCACCTGACGTCTGTCAATCATCATCACACATCAAAACCCTTACTAAAATGGCACAAACACATGCTAAAGTGGCTCACACTGAACGTGCGTCCTCCTGTGGATGCAATGGCTGTGTGGCATCGTGTGTACAATGATGTGCCCTACACCATGTAGCTGCAGGGTACTTATACATTGTCCAGGATTGACATACACAGCAATGTGTACGAAAATGCCAGAACCTACCGCCGGTCCCCGGCGTTGTGACCCCAGCACCACCATCTACCCAGCCAAGGTAGCCATTGGCACATGGACTTGTGTACATGCCGGTGGCTATGCTCCGCCGCATGAGTCGCGGTACCTACCGCCGGTCCCCAGCGATGTGACCCCAGCACCACCATCTACCCAGCCAAGGTAGCCATTGGCACATGGACTTGTGTACATGCCGTGGCTATGCTCCTCCGCATGAGTCGCGGTACCTACCGCCGGTCCCCAGCGGTGCGACCCCAGCACCACCATCTACCCAGCCAAGGTAGCCATTGGCACATGGACTTGTGTACATGCCGGTGGCTATGCTCCGCCGCATGAGTAGCGGTACCTACCACCGGTCCCCAGCGGTGTGACCCCAGCACCACCATCTACCCAGCCAAGGTAGCCATTGGCACATGGACTTGTGTACATGCCGGTGGCTATACTCCTCCGCATGAGTCGCGGTACCTACCGCCGGTCCCCGGCGGTGCATCACCGCCATGGCGCATTGCATACAGCCAATGACATGGGTGTTCGCTGTGGCATGATGCATATTTGAAAATAGCAGAAGCTGTGCTCCGCCGCCGCGGAGGCGGTCATTGGATGCTTTTGAATGATGCACCATCGCGGTAGCGCACCCCGGACACCCGCGGTGCGTCACCGCCATGGCGCATTGCATACAGCCAATGGCATGGGTGTTCTCTGTGGCATGATGCATATTTGAAAATAGCCGAAGCTGTGCTCCGCCGCCGCGGAGGCGGTCATTGGATGCTTTTGAATGATGCACCATCGCGGTAGCGCACCCCGGACACCCGCGGTGCGTCACCGCCATGGCGCATTGCATACAGCCAATGGCATGGGTGTTCGCTGTGGCATGATGCATATTTGAAAATAGCGGAAGCTGTGCTCCGCCGCCGCGGAGGCGGTCATTGGATGCTTTTGAATAAGGCAGACCCAGACAACCAATTGTAGCAGCTTATTAGCTTCCTAACTACCCCAGGGGGCTATAAATCTGTGGGAGTGAGCCACACATTCCCACTGCTCGCAGAGCCTGCTGCCTGGGACCCTCTCCTGCTGCTGCCTGGGACCCTCTCCTGCTGCTGCCTGGGACCCTCTCCTGCTGCTGCCTGGGACCCTCTCCTGCTGCTGCCTGGGAACCTCTCCTGCTGCTGCCTGGGACCCTCTCCCGCTGCTGCCTGGGACCCTCTCCTGCTGCTCACAGAGCCTGCTGCCTGGGACACCTCACAACTCACTTACGCCACAGGTCTGCCATATCCACAGGGATGTCAAGAACAGATAAGATCCGTGCCAGTCCATTCACGAGTGAGGAGCTGGATGTCCTTGTGAACGAGGTGCTGGCACAGTACCCACGCCTGTTTGGTGGCCCCAATGTCGTGGTAAGTCAACATGAAGGGAGCAGTAGGGCAGGGTGGTGTCAGACGTGTATTCATGATGCTGCAGTATGTGCTTTTTGATGTGGGGTGCAGACAAACACTGACAGACAAGATGTTTCCAGGTGGTGGGAGTGTGTGTTTTGCATTGTGACTCTGTCCTAGGCCTATACTTGTATGTGTGAGTGGGATTTTCTACTTTTTCGGGCAGACATAACCAACGGTTGTTTGCCTTGTAGCTGCCTGGACAGTGTCCGCTTGTGATGTAATTTCAGGGTGCCCCTGTAGTCATAGTCAGTGTGCCCCACAGAGTAGGTTCAGTGGCTGCACAGCCAAACGTTGTCCATCAGCCAACTTACATGCTACAGTTGCTTCACACTGATTAGTGGATATGCCCCATCAATGCCCTGTACTATTTCTGAATTACACAGTGCTGTCGATGCATTTGTGTTGAAGCATCATTCTTTAGTGTGATTATCATGGAGACTACGAACCTCAATGTGTGCATGCATTCACTAATGTTTATGCCATGCAGAGTGACCTTGTGAGGGTACCCCCAGTTCTGGAGGGAGGGAGGGAGGTCACTGTGAGTCCCGATTCAGTGTCTGGCTGCTGTACTGATAGATGCTGACATTTGACATTGTGTAAATGTTCATTTGGCCTTCTTTACTCTCATTCCTGCAGCTCAAAGTACACCAACGTAAGGCAGTCTGGAGGGCCATAGCAGCAAAGGTGCGAGCCCTGGGGGTATCGAACAGACGACACACACACTGTCACAAGAGGTGGGACGACATCAGCCGGCTGGCTAAGCAAGTGGCAGAGATTACCTTGGGGATGGTACCACGCACAGGGCGTGTGGCACGGCGCACCATGACTCCGCTGATGGGACGCATACTGGCATTGACCTATCCAGACCTGGATGCACGTCTGAAGGGGCTTCAGCAGCAAGACAGAGATGGTGAGTATCCGGGGAGGGAGAGTTTGTCTGGGAGTGGATGCATGTGTAGAGTGCCTGTGGCAGCGGTGACAAATGTGATGTGCGTGTGCTGCCATGCTGTGATATGTGATGTGAGTGGCAACTGTGATGTGTGTCTGTATGAGGCATTGGCCCACCATGGCCTTACTGTGCAGCTCCTGCCTGCAGTTTTCAGTCCTTGACAGATATTTTGTTGTCCACATTGTCACTCTTCTTTGTGATGGTGGGTGTAGTCCCTATTCTGCCGTACAGCTGTGTCCACTTAATGAGTGTGACACCATGTCTGTCTACTTTGCATGCACCTTCATGGTAGTGGCCCACACATCTGACGACAATGTGAACCCAGATTGGCACATGGTGATTGTAATGGCCTATTTGACAATGTGGCATGTGTAGACAATACAGGTGTGTGTATTCCCCTCTGGATCCCTTTTGGTCTGTAAGTGGTGATGTTTGTTGTGGCTACATCATGTCCATGGGGCAGGTCAATGTGGGCTGGGGGAACACCATCCATAGGCAGGGTGTAGTGCTGTGTGTCATCGACATTGGTCCACTCCTGCCTGTTTGTCCGCATGACAGGCACTGTTGTGGTCTATATGGTGTGTAGCTGCACAGTGATTGGAGGGTGTGGTGGTTACCATGTAGCTCTATGCCTCTCATGTGCTGCATTGATCTGATATCGTGTGACCAGACAATGACACTTAGACAACCATGTTTCTGTCACTAATGCAGATTTGCAAGACACCATGGCGGAACATGATCCTGAAAGTGGTGGCGAGACCAGCACGACAGCGGCAGCAGAGCAAAGTGAGACGGAGCCAAGTGACACTGACCACACCAGCGCTACTGAGGGTGACAGGAGTATGCATGAGGAATCTGTGGCTGAGACACAGAGTACCACTTCATCTCAGGGCAGGGGGGATGCGTCCCTGTTAGCAGCCACAGGAGATGGGGAGTCTGCTGCTGCATCTGACTACCAGCGGCCACTGCCCACCCTCCCATCCACTTCCTCTGGGTCTGCCCGTATCCATGTCACTAAGAGGGGATGTGTGACATTCACACATGGCACCGCTGCACCTGCACCTGTCCCCCCTGCTGCCCTCAGTGCAGAGTGCGTAGAGCTCCTGCGGAAACTTTGCGTGGGCCAGACCGCCCTGCTCAATGCCTTCAGTGCACACGATAACAAATTAGGCCAGGTTCTGGCATTCATGGAGGGCATACACTCTGACGTGGGTGGCCTACATCGTACACTCCTGTCATTGTCAGGTACAGTGACGCCGGCCCTCCAACAGGCACATGCCCCCTTTGCAGCTCAGGTGCCTGTGACGTCCACCCAGTCAGTGGCCACATCAGATGACAGTGAGCACTTGGGACATACATCAACTAAACGATACAACACTAGGAGCACAGGTCAGACCCAAAGCAAACAATCCCGTCCACAGACTCCATCCCCAAAAAAGAGCAGGGCCCCCCAATATGCACAGACAAGGTGAAGTCACAGAAGAGCAAGGCCAGAAGAGCATTGTGTCAGACACCAGGCTCACATGCTGCAGAGGCATCACCAGAAATCGACTCAGCTATGCCCACAGAGGATGTGTGGGATGTCATGGCTACACCTGGGGAGAGCACAGGGACACAACCACCTACCACATCAACCCCAGAACAAAGTACATCGAGGCAGGTGGAGGGAAGCCCTGTTGTGACCAGCCCAGTCATTGTGGCAGAGGAGACCCCTGTTGTGACCAGCCCAGTCATTGTGGCAAAGGAGGGCAGTGTTGTGTCCAGGCCAGTGACTCAGGTAGAGGAGGGCAGTGTTGTGGCCATCCCTGGCAAGAAGGGACAGGAGGGCACTGTAGACACCACCCCTGGGGTAAGTGGGAAGGTGGTCACTGTGGGGGGTACACCTTCCAGAGAGGGTAAGGTGGTCCGGAGGCGTAGCCAGCCCAAGCGTACTGCAGGATCAAGCACTTCTCCAGAGGGAGTGCCAGTGTCTGCCTCTGATGTGGGACAGTTGGGGGGTGTGCCGGTGGTGCTCTGATGTACTCTGCCCTGCTCTGCCAAGGACTCTGGGCCTGTTGCTCTGATGTACTCTGCTCTGCCAAGGACTCTGGGCCTGTTGCTCTGATGTACTCTGCTCTGCCAAGGACTCTGGGCCTGTTGCTCTGATGTACTCTGCTCTGCCAAGGATTCTGGGCCTGTTGCTCTGATGTACTCTGCTCTGCTCTGCCAAGGACTCTGGGCCTGTTGCTCTGATGTACTGTCCCCTGCTCTACCAAGGACTCTGGGCCTGTTGCTCTGATGTACTCTGCTCTGCTCTGCCAAGGACTCTGGGCCTGTTGCTCTGATGTACTCTGCTCTGCCAAGGACTCTGGGCCTGTTGCTCTGACGTACTCTGCCCTGCTCTGCCAAGGACTCTGGGCCTGTTGCTCTGATGTACTCTGCTCTGCCAAGGACTCTGGGCCTGTTGCTCTGATGTACTCTGCTCTGCCAAGGACTCTGGGCCTGTTGCTCTGATGTACTCTGCCCTGCTCTGCCAAGGACTCTTGGCCTGTTGCTCTGATGTACTCTGATCTGCTCTGCCAAGGACTCTGGGCCTATTGCTCTGATGTACTCTGCTCTGCTCTGCCAAGGACTCTGGGCCTGTTGCTCTGATGTACTCTGCCCTGCTCTGCCAAGGACTCTGGACCTGTTGCTCTGATGTACTGTCCCCTGCTCTGCCAAGGACTCTGGGCCTGTTGCTCTGATGTACTCTGCCCTGCTCTACCAAGGACTCTGGGCCTGTTGCTCTGATGTACTCTGCCCTGCTCTGCCAAGGACTCTGGGCCTGTTGCTCTGATGTACTCTGCTCTGCCAAGGACTCTGGGCCTGTTGCTCTGATGTACTCTGCCCTGCTCTGCCAAGGACTCTGGGCCTGTTGCTCTGATGTACTCTGCTCTGCTCTGCCAAGGACTCTGGGCCTGTTGCTCTGATGTACTCTGCCCTGCTCTGCCAAGGACTCTGGGCCTGTTGCTCTGATGTACTGTCCCCTGCTCTGCCAAGGACTCTGGGCCTGTTGCTCTGATGTACTCTGCTCTGCCAAGGACTCTGGGCCGGTTGCTCTGATGTACTCTGCCCTGCTCTGCCAAGGACTCTGGGCCTGTTGCTCTGATGTACTCTGCTCTGCCAAGGACTCTGGGCCTGTTGCTCTGATGTACTCTGCTCTGCCAAGGACTCTGGGCCTGTTGCTCTGATGTACTCTGCCCTGCTCTGCCAAGAACTCTGGGCCTGTTGCTCTGATGTACTCTGCTCTGCCAAGGACTCTGGGCCTGTTGCTCTGATGTACTCTGCCCTGCTCTGCCAAGGACTCTAGGCCTGTTGCTCTGATGTACTCTGCTCTGCTCTGCCAAGGACTCTGCACTTCCCGATTGTGTTTGACCAGTGCATAGTCTGTGCCATTTGTACATGATTTTGTGACTTGCTGGTGTCTACTAATGTTGTGTAGCTACATCTGTGCAATATGTGAATAAATACAGTTACTTATGGTGTGTTTTCTCTGTCTCCTTACTGATTAAAGTACTTTTCTTGTTTGCATATGCTTGACTGAGTACCATGCTCTCTTTTGTAAATCACCATTGCAAGGCTCTATGTGGCCATATGATTTTTAGACAGGGGGGACAGGGTCTTCAGTCCATTCTGGCCCTGCTGATGTTGTACTCTGTGATGGCTATTTTACAGGCCATGCAGTTTTCGTGTTGGTGAATTGCTATTGCTGCATACACTGTTCACAGGTCACCTTGGGGGACACTGTCAGCACAGGGTGTGCAGCTGTGCTGTGGTTTAGTCGATGTCTGTGATGTGATGAGGTGTGTGTGTTTTGCTTTCTGTGTGCCCAGGCGTGTATGTGTATGGTCGTCTTGTGTTGGCCCTTAGTCCTGGTGGCATGGCTTACATGGCATGTGTGGTGTTGTGTGTGGCAGAGGTGTGCAGTGTGAAGGGCGTTAGTTTGTAGTGTATGTATGTGTGCCCCTGTATGGTGTGAGACACACATGTGTCAGCCAGGAGTTGTATGCCTGTTGTTTGTTTTGTCTTGCCCTGTGTGGATGATTGTATGCAATTGTGTGGGCTGTGGGGAGTGCACTGGTGTTGTGTGTTCGTTGTCAGCCAATCCTGCAGTGCCTGTGTCCCTGGTTGTGTGTCGCAGTGTGTGTGTATTGTGCTTGTTGTTACAGTGCTTGTTGGTGTGCATGGGGGTGCACGGGATAGGCACCTGGCCTGTGACTAGCTCGGGTGGGGTGCAGTGTTGGTCGGGATGGTGTGTCACTGTGATATTTGGGACCTGGCCATGCCTTGGTGTTGCCCTGCCTTCTGCATAGTGCGCATGTGTTGACCGCGGCGGTGACGTGTCCGTGACCGTGACGTTGCTGCAGGTTGGCGGACGTTGTGTGTTCCGGATGCCGTGGGGTGCCTTGTTGTGAGGTGGGTGATGTGTGGGTGCCCATGTGAATGTGTTGTGCCCCCAGCAGGATGCCAGTGTTTTGTTTGGGCACTGTGTCGGCATGTGAGATGTGTGGTGCATATGTGTAGTGGCGTACCTGCGACGGCGTCCGCGGCGGCCCATCTGGCGATAGTGTTGCAGCAGGTACATGACCGGATACATGTGGAGGGCTGGGTCCATGGGGTTCATGTCGGGTCTCGGCGTTCGTGCTCCGCTGTCGACTTTCCGCCTGCTTCAGCTGTGCGGTGTCTCCGCTGCCGTGCGTCTGCTTGTTTGGGCCATCCTAATTTGTCGAGCTGGGCGGACGTCATCGGCCGCGGCGGAGGGTCTCGATTGGCTCCAGCCGCCGCGGTGGCGGGCGCACCTTGATGGCGGAGCGCGGCGCTCCGCGGCGGACGGGAAATGACCTGTGTTTACCTATCCTAATGTGGCGGACGTGAGTTCCGCTGCTCGCGGGCTGAAAAAGCTGTTTTTCCGCCCCGCCATCGCCGCGGTAGTGCCACCGCCCGACATCCTAATGGACCCCTAAATGTTCTAATTAAAGATGCATTTTAGATTTTAATAATTATTAAAATGTATATATCTTTTTACTACTACAGTAACAATAATTATAATTAGTACTACATTTTTTATATTTTGTTTAAAAACTTTATTATAGTATCCTACCAATAATAAATATTTATTGTTAAAAATCTTTTGTTATTATCACTGCACCAATTATAAAGTCACATAAACTACTACACAGTAAACGCATACGAATGACTATTCCCACTCCACCAAGTATAAACTCAGGGAAGGTGTTGGACACTGAATCCATACAAATTCCTATTCCCACTCCACCAAGTGTAAACTCAAGGAAGGTGCTGGACACTAAATCCATAAAAATTACTATTCCCACTCCACCAAGTAAATAGTCAGGGAAGGTGATTGAACACTGAACCCATACAAATTACTATTCCCACTCCACCAAGTGTAAACTCATGGAAGGTGCTGGACACTAAACCAATACAAATTACTATTCCCAATCCACTAAGTATAAACTGAGGGAAGGTGCTGGACACTGAACCCATACAAATTACTATTCCCACTCCACCAAGTGTAAACTCAAGGAAGGTGATGGACACTAAACCCATAAAAATTACTATTCCCACTCCACCAAGTAAATAGTCAGAGAAGGTGCTGGACACTAAACCCATAACAATTACTATTCCCACTCCACCAAGTATAACGTCAGGGAAGTTGTTGGACACTGAACCCATACAAATTACTATTCCCACTCCACCAAGTGTAAACTCAGGGAAGGTGCTGGACATTAAACCCATATAAATTACTATTCCCACTCCACCAAGTAAATAGTCAGGGAAGGTGCTGGACACTAAACCCATATCAATTACTATTCCCACTCCACCAAGTATAAAGTCGGGGAAGGTCTTGAACACCGAACCCATACAAATTACTATTCCCACTCCACCAAGTGTAAACTCAGGGAAGGTGCAGGACACTAAACCCATATAAATTACTATTCCCACTCCACCAAGTAAATACTCAGAGAAGGTGCTGGACACTAAACCCATATAAATTACTATTCCCACTCCACCAAGTATAAACTCAGGGAAGGTGTTGGACACTGAACCCATACAAATTACTATTCCCACTCCACCAAGTGTAAACTCAGGGAAGGTGCTGGACAGTAAACCAATAAAAATTACTATTCCCACTCCACCAAGTATAAACTCAGGGAAGGTGCTGGATACTACACCCATATAAATTACTATTCCCACTCCACCAAGTAAATAGTCAAAGAAGGTGCTGGACACTAAACCCATAACAATTACTATTCCCACTCAACAAAGTATAACGTCAGGGAAGGTGTTGGACACTGAACCCATACAAATTACTATTCCCACTCCACCAAGTATAACGTCAGGGAAGGTGTTGGACACTGAACCCATACGAATTACTATTCCCACTCCACCAAGTGTAAACTCAGGGAAGGTGCTGGACATTAAACCCATATAAATTACTATTCCCACTCCACCAAGTAAATAGTCAGGGAAGGTGCTGGACACTAAACCCATAACAATTACTATTCCCACTCCACCAAGTATAACGCCAGGGAAGGTGTTGGACACTGAACCCATACAAATTACTATTCCCACTACACCAAGTGTAAACTCTGGGAAGGTGCTGGACATTAAACCCATATAAATTACTATTCTCACTCTACCAAGTAAATAGTCAGGGAAGGTGCTGGACACTAAACCCATATAAATTACTATTCCCACTCCACCAAGTATAAACTCAGGGAAGGTGTTGGACACTGAACCCATACAAATTACTATTCCCACTCCACCAAGTATAAAGTCAGGGAAAGTCTTGGACACTGAACCCTTACAAATTACTATTCCCACACCACCAAGTGTAAACTCAGGGAAGGTGCAGGACACTAAACCCATATAAATTACTATTCCCACTCCACCAAGTAAATACTCAGAGAAGGTGCTGGACACTAAACCCATATAAATAACTATTCCCACTCCACCAAGTATAAACTCAGGGAAGGTGTTGGACACTGAACCCATACAAATTACTATTCCCACTCCACCAAGTGTAAACTCAGGGAAGGTGCTGGACACTAAACCAATAAAAATTACTATTCCCACTCGACCAAGTATAAACTCAGGGAAGGTGCTGGACACTAAACCAATACAAATTTCTATTCCCACTCCACCAAGTATAAACTCAGAGAAGGTGCTGTACACTAAACCCAAATAAATTACTATACATTAATCACAAAATATAAACTCAAAAAAAATGCAGAACTTAGAAAACATTTTATAAATAATTCACAATGCATTATATATAAAATGAATATGGTAATAAACTTTTAAATTTTTTGAATTTTTTTTATAAATAAGATTAAATACTACATCAACATTTTTAATATATACATAACTATTTACATAAAAAATTACATAAATCTCATAAAAATGTAGATTTCAATTCCTATAGAAATAACAGAAACGTTTACATAATGTATTAATATAAATTATAATATTTAATAAATAAATATTACTTATTTCATTAAATTTACAATATATTTAGACTAGAAATCTTAAACTATCATACTAATAAAAAAAATTATTTAAATTATATTTTCTAATGTTTGTCAACATTTTTGGTTTTTAATTTGTAATAATGTAGGCTATTTATATAAAAATTGTGTAACAAACAATCACACACTATTCAATATTAACACCAAATTACAAAAATAATCTAATGATTCCATATTTAAATGTATAAATATTATTTAAATTACTTAATTTACTACACAATTAGAACAATTTTCATTTTCACATTTTAATTTTTTTTTTTAATTTATACAAATTTTCATAATTGTTTTAAAATTTTCATAATTTTTTTTTTTTAATTTTCAGATTTTTTAAAATTTTAAATTTCGAATTTTAAATTTCAAATTTTTTAGTTAAATGTTTTGATATTATAAAATGTACATTATAAAATAATATTAATATTTGTAACAATCCCAAAATATTAGACTATGTCATCAAAATTCTATAATAATAAAAAAATTTACATCCACAAATTTTAAAAATTATTTATTTATTATTGTACACCTTTTTTTAAATGTACTTCCATAAAAAAAAATTTAATACATTTATTTTTTTAATTATATTTAACTATTTTAAAATTATGTTACATTTTTTTTATTTTTTTTTTATTCTAAAATATTAAAAATTTACATTTTTTATTTTTAATTTTATAAATTATAATATATTCAGTTCACACCCTATTCCAATAAAAGCCCACAACTCACTCATATAAATTATTATACATTTTATATATATTTTGTTTTATTTAAAATTATCGAAATTATTTGAAATATTATTTAAATTGTTCAAATGTAGTACAAAAATGTAATATATATTTTAAAACACTTCCCACCCTATTCCCCTAAAAACCCACTACCCGCTCCTAGAAATTATTATACATTTTTTTTTTAAAATTTAAAATTTTTGTTTTTAATGAAAAAATATTTTTCATATATATTTCAATTTTTAAATATATTTAAAAAAATATTAATATATATTTTAAAACACTTCCCACCCTATTCCCCTAAAAACCCACTACCCGCTCTTAAAAAGCATTATACTATTTTAAATATATTTTTTAATTATTTAAAAAAAATTATTAATATTTCAAAATAAATAAATATCTAAAATACATATATATTTTAACAACAAAATAACTAATAAAACATTAAAAACTGTACATTTAAATATTCGATATTATTAATATCGATATTATGACAGTCGATATCATGACAGTCGATGACATGACTTTCGATATTCTTACAATCTATATTTTAACTTTCGATTATTTAACTTTCGATATTTTTAACTAACAAAAACAAAGATATTTTTAACTGTAGATATTACTTACTCGATATTTTTACAATCGATTTTTTTTACAAACATGGAAATCGATAAAATATACATCGATATTACTTACCTCGATATTACTGCCATCTCGATATTCTGGAGTCGATATTATGTCCATTCGAAATTAAAAACTCGATATTTAGACTGCACACCCTCAGCCATTGAATGCAAATGCTCAATCATTATGTGTCCCCCTTTGGGAAGTACTGTGAAACCCCTTTGGTCACATTGTGTCTCTCTTTGGATGATCTTACCTTTGGAGCTAACCAAGCAGTGTTGCTTATACAATCAATGTTCACAAATATGAGCCATGTTTCTTGCAGTGTCCAGACCTATATATTCCCTGAGCCCGACCCTGCCTCCTGGTATGGTTTTTACTTATGGACATAAACTGTGCTTGTAATTTGTGTTAAGGAGTAAAGTATCCAGTCAGACCTTCTTAGCTCTAGTGTCGCCATCAGCATGCATCTCTTAACACAACACGGGCAATACAAGTAAAATATCGAGGTACCCCAGACGAGAAGTCTAAACCAGAGAACATAAACTGACCCCAAAACAGAACACGAGAAAGACTTAAATTATACCACACTGGAGGTCTATAGACCGACAACCAGAAATACAGTACTGTGTTGGCAGTGGGATGATATGAAATGTGAAATGATGGGCCCCCTGGAGAATGTGGTAATTGTCCCCTAGACTCCCACATCTCACAGATATTTGAAGGCCTTATTCTGCATGAGGGGCCCTTGAAGCGTGCTGACCTCCTGTTATAAATGGGATTTTTGGCAGGCTAGGGCGTGTGCCAAAGCCAAGCAGAAACCACCACTCTAGTCAGGATAAGGGAGTTACACTCCTAAATAAACACCTGCACACCCCCTTGGTAGCTTGGCATGAGCAGTCAGGCTTATCTTAGAGGCAGTGTGTAAAGCATTTGCACGTAACCTACAGTAATTCAGTGTACGCACTACAAAAGGACACCACACAAGTTTAGAAAAATGTCCAATATTTTTATATACTTAAGACCAGATCAAAAACGATATAAATCCACAATACAGTACTTAAAAATCTATAGTTATCAAAATACGCTTTAAAAACAGTTCCTTGATGTCGATAGCTCCATCCGAGGCTGTCACGGCGTTGTGAACAAAAAAATCCAAACAGTTCTGGCTGAACGTGGCGTTGCGGGCCAGCTGCAGTGTCGAGAAGACCCGCAAACAGTTCCTTTTAGAAATGCATGGCATTGGCGACCTCTCGTTGAGCTTCCAAAAACACGGTGTCCACAGGCGTTGGTTCCGGAGGTCGGTGCAGGTGTCGTCGGGGCCTTTGAAGTCACACATGTTGCAGGTCGGTCTCCTCTCCTTTGGAGTCAGGAGCGTCGGCAGGCTTCGTGTGCTGTGGTGCGAAGTGCAGTGGTGCGGCGTGCGTTGCCCTCAGGTTGCGTTGCGAGCAGCGGCTCGGTGGCAGCGTCAGATGGTGTCGTCGGTGAGACCAGGGTCTTGGGGCGAGATGAAGGCAGTGCTCGTCACGGTGCTGGCAGGTCATGGTGCAAGCAGCGGCGTCGTCGTTGCTGAAGCGCTGTCATTGGCTGACTAACTGGAGTCAATGGCGACGGCGTCTCTAGACAAAGGTTGCGGTGCGGGATGAGAGCGGTGCGATGTGTAACTTTACAAGCGGTGCCCATGAACCACGGTAAAAGCAGCGACGTCGATTTCGGCATGGAGCGGCGGCATCGGGGAGGCCAAGACATCGTCGTGAAGCGTGGCTGTGTGGAGTGCGGTGCCCACAGGTCGCGGTGCGAGTAGCGGCTTGGTGGCGGCATCAGCAGGTGTCGTCAGTGAGACCAGGGTAGCGATGCGGCATTGCAGCGGTGCCCTCTGCGGTGCCAAAGTGTCGTCGTGAAGTGAGGCGGTAATGAGTGCGGTGCCCGCAGGTCACGGTTCGAGCAGCAGCTCGGTGGCGACGTCAGCAGGCATCATCAGTGAGACCAGGGTCGCGTTGCGGCGGTGCCTTCTGTGGTGCCTTCAGGACACGGAGTCGGCAGCGGCATCGTGGACGTCGTCGAATTACTTTTCCTCTGTTTCAGCACAAAACACACAGTCTCCAGTCCTGAGACTTCGTGAACAGGGGCAAGATCTACCTCAAGCCTTTGGCGAGACTCACAAATTAGGTTGCAGAAAGTCCAGTCCAGGTGTTTCACTGCAAGACAGAAGCTGCCACTGCAGGTCAGCCCAGCAAAGCACTCAGCAAAGCGGTTGTTCCTCCTTACAGCTTCTCCGGCTCTTCTTCTTGGCAGTGTTCTTGATCCAGATGAGTTTTGAAGTTCAGGGGTCTTTGCCCCAATATTTATATCCCAAAAATCCTTAGATCCAGTTAGAACCAGTTCTACCTTCACTGGTGTGATTTCCTGGCAGGAAGTGTAGACGGCATTGTCAGAGGCAGACCAGGCCCTTTGAGGTGCAAGGAAATCTCCTCCCCCTTCCCCCATCGCAGCCCAGGTCTATTCAGCCCTTCCCTGACCCACCTAGACTATCTGGCGCCCATCCTGCTCCCCTAGTTTTCTGTCATCCAAAACCCAGACAGGCAATCCACATTCCAGAAGAGGCACACAGGATGACTGAGCAAGAAAATAGATACTTTCTAAAAGTGGTACTTTCAAACACAAAACGTAAAAGTCACCTTCACTAGATGCATCTATAGATTCTGAGTTCAGGCATACCAAGTGTTATTTTCCTACCTAGTTCCCAGGGCCAATTAGGTTTATATGATATTATAAACAAACTTCCCATTCTGTCCTATGGGGAACAGGTAGCCTTGCAATAGTGAAAAACGAAATTGGCTGTAATTCACTATCAAAGCATGCCACACACACCTGGGCATGTCCTACCTTTCACATACACTGCACCCTGCCGACAGGAATACCTTAGGCCTACCTTAGGGATTCCTGACATGTAAGAAAAGGGAAGGTTAGGGACTGGCAAGTGTGTGCACTGGCCAAGTCGACATGTCAGTTACCAACTGTGTGCAGTCTCTACAATGGCAGGTCTGAGTTACCTTTTTAAGGCTTCTCACGTGGGTGGCACAATCAGTGCTGCAGGCCCACTAGTAGCTTATGACTTACAGGCCCTGGCACACTCAGTGCACTTTACTCGGGGCTAACAAGTAAATCAAATATCCAATCATGGAAACACTAATCCATACCACAATTTACACAGAGTGCATATGCACTTTAGCTCTGATTAGCAGTGGTAAAGTGCCCAGAGTCCTAAAACCAACACAAACAGGTCAGGGAAAAAAAGGAGGAGGAAGCAAAAGATTTGGGGATAACCCTGCAAAAAGGACCCTTTCCAACACCTACCCACAGTGCAGGGACTACAGGGGCCTCAGTTGCACCCTGGCCAGTGGTAGGAGAGCCTGCAGTGGATGGATCTAGCATGTGAACGTCAGGGAAGAAATGTAAGTTTATTAGACATCCAACTACTGTTGTAACGTTGCTTCCTGGCCCCAGGTCTACCATATAGGCATTAGCATGGCTGGAGCCAGTAAGGGGAAATTGGCAGAATTCAATGGTGGCTGCAGCAGTATTGGGGTGGTGGGGCAAAGTGGGGAGGTGGGGGTAATAATACATTTAAAAAAATGTACCTGCTCCTGCCGACTCGTTGCTCCCTGCCAGATGCTGGTGACACTGCATGCACTCTGCCAGGGGTCAATCACAGTGCTGCTCTCATGCTGGTAATACCAGCATGAAAACAGCACTGTGATTGGCCTGAGCGGGCCGACGACGCTCGCTCAGGCCCAGGGATCCTGGGGTTTTTCTCCAACCCGGCTGTTTAATACAGCTGGGTTGGAAAAACATGAGTGTACATGTATGTTTGGCCGGCCTGAGATGGCCGGCCAAACATACATGCGCACTTGCAAGTGCCCAAACATCCTCCTACAGCATGACACTCAGCAGGATGGCCTCACTCCCGCCCTAACCTCAGTTGTAAGTAATGAAAAACAAAATGATGATATAGTGGTTTTATTATGATTTAACTTTTCAGTGGCGCGACACTCCTCTGCCATAACGGAAGAGCCGCCCTGGCACAATTGTTTTTTCTTCATTTTGCCTTGTATTCTGGGAATCGTTCATCTCTTTTTTTTTTATCTTGTAAAGTACAGAGTCCCTGATTTGGAGTTCATCAGAATCAAGGTGCTATTTCTTCCACCTGATAAATAACTATTTTGTTATTCATCGAATGCAATAAATTACACCTAACACAGGTTTTTGGGGGATTACATCAGGATTTTGCTGTTTAGTTTACCAAATTCAACATAGTACGTTAAATACAGTATGCTTTTACCCAGTTAAATTCCAGCTAGTTTTACCTGCCAAACTTTAACGACGGGTGAGATATTTAAAGCACCCAGTGCTGACATTTTTAAAAGTGGCAAAATAGAGGGTTCTGGGTAGAAAAGGTGACCCTCAATGCAGGATGTGGTCACCTCCGGGGTGGATTAGTCACTGGGGCTACTAGCCCATTGGCCACTTGCACACACGCTCCTATGCCCTTAAATCTAGGTTTTAAGGACTACCCCTGACACCAGTACCTCCATTCTGATCTCACTTGCAACAAAGTACAAACAGGAGAACAAGTCTGTGACAAAAGGATCTACACAAAGTAAAGGTGTGATACTCTGCACCTATGGCAACTTCCTGGAACTGCATGACTGCAACTTGTCCTGGACCAAAGCTCGGCTTCCCCAGACAGAGGGACCCCTTTGAGAGCCAAAGGAAATTCCAGACTCACCTGGACTAGTGGCACTAGTCACCTGCACACCAGAGGTAAAAACAAGGTACTGGAACCAAAGAATCGCTGGCCATCGGACCCTCCGAGGGATCATCCAAAAGTAGATGGTCCAGTACACTGTGAGAAACGTAGTCCTTACCTCCACCAAGTGTCAGGTGGCTGATGTTTTCTGCCGGACGTCAAACTAACTTTCTGCTGACCTTACCGCTGCCATGGCTTGCTGGTAACCAGTGTGGCAACCACCCACTTTGCTCAATGCTGCACCTCGAGGAAATTCCGCAAATATTTGAACCAACATCAACAGAGGCTTTATTGTCGACAATTTGCACCCTGTTCCCCACCAGCACAGACTAAGCATTAAACCCAGCTCCCCTCTAGTTCCCACTTCCGCACCCAAGACAGCCAGGACAAACATACACCCAGACTTCTAGAGCCAGGTAAAATCAAACTGACTATCGTGTAGCTTGGTCCTGGGACCCGAATCACCTTTACCCTCCTTGGGTTCCAACCGATTGTCACAATGCTTTTTACCTTTGACCGTAATGACAATGTTTTGCAGTACTCTTTTACACTGATTTAATATTGCTTCTCAAATCCGTAACTCCGGTTATACTTTTCCGATTTACTTTATTTTGGTGTCTAGATATCTCTGCTTTATTTATATAATTTGGTGGTGTTATTTGTTCGAGTTGTGTTAATTATCATTCATGTTGGTACTCTGAAATGCTTAATACATGTTCCTCTAGTGAAGCCTGACTGCTCTTTGCCACTCTACCAGGACTAAGCCAAGGATTTATTAATGCGAATCCAAGAACATCTTTTGGGTATTATGAGAGTATTGCATGTTGAAGCCTAACCAGCATCACCACCTATTACTCTACCTTCCTACATCAGGGACTTAGTTCCCTGTACTACAAAAAAAGATATAAGAAACATATAGGGGAGCAGGGTATGGGAACCCTGCCCCCCTGGCTCTTATTGGGAGGGGGCTCCCATCCTTTAAAAAAAATGAGCCATCTGGGAAGGGCTAGGGCCTGAGATGGAGGGCTAGCACATTCATTTGTTTGGGGGGTGCATCTCCCCTTACTAAGCCTGTTTTTGGGCCCTAGGGACCCCATTGCCCACAGCCTCTCTGAATTAAATTGAGAGGGTGGCGTCCAGTCACCTCCCTGAACCTTTTTTAGACCTTGGGGACCCCATCCCTGGGGCGGATAATTTTTAGGGCGAGCCCTCGTGATGCACTGCACAGCAGTGCTCGCGCAGGCGAGCCGTTTTGTAGGGGTTTTCAAAATGGACCTGGAAATTCCACACGCTTGTGCGTGTTCATTTCCTATGGTCCATTTTGATTGGGCTTTGGATGAATGCTGTTTTTTAACAGAACACGCAATAGGCCGTAGGGGGTCGCGTAGCTCCGCCTATGGCCTCTAGGTGTCTGTTACGTGCACCAAAGCCCATATGGTTTCAATTATCACGCCCAGACACGGGCGCGATAATTGAAAACATATGCTCGCAGTGGCGCGCGCGCACCACTCGCGGGCTTTTTTTTACAATAGAGATCGTGAAAGCGATCGCTTTCAGTGCTGCTTGTTAAATGATGTATGCATTTAATTTGCTGCTGTTCTCTTCGCCAGTGCTTAACTCGAACTTGCAAGGCTCGGTTCAAGAGTCACATGAAAATAAACCTGAACTCTCCTTTTGCAGTTTGAATCAATAAGCTTTCTATCACCGATGGCGCAATAGCTATTTTAGAAGGAGACGCTGACCATTTATCATCGCGATCTCAACTCTTGACTCTCTTGAAATGAATGCAAAATTTCCGTTGACAAGACATCGGCTTGTTTTTTTATGCCCATGAGTATGTTCTACGACCCCTTCATTTGCTTGACTGTTTGGGGCGGTGCCTGCTCTAAACGCAGTGTACTTTGCAGAAATGTACAACTTGGAGTGTGGAATGCTGCAGCTGGAGGGGAGGGTTCAGCACGTCAGTCTGGTGAGGAGGAGAGGGCGGCAGGCGAGGCGGGGGAGGGGAGGGGTGTCAGTCTGAGGCAGAACACAGGTTGTCCCATAGGGTGAATCGGCACATTCGAGAGCAGACCGCCCCGCAACCTCATGGAAGAGGAGAGCCCCCACACTCCCACCCACAGAGGGCACGCATGTAATACAGGGTGCCCACGTTATAAAGGGAGCCCACATCACACAGAAAGTCTGCCTTACACAAGGTTTCATCATTCTATACAGTGAATCAATTTAACACAGGGTGTTCACAATATACAGGTTGTTCTCGTCATGCAGCCTGTAGATGTGAAACAGGGCGTCCTCGTGACACGGGCAATTTTCTTTACACAGAGTGTTCGCATCGTGCTGGGAGTCTGCGCGACACAGGGTGTGGATATCATACCGGATGTCCCAACCATACTAGTGTCCTCATCTTACAGGGTGCCCACAGTACTGCGGCACCCACATTATACAAGGTGCGCGCATTAGGCTGATGGCTCACTTTGCAAGGGGTAGTCCCCCTGTATTGGTGCAGAGTTCCCCTTAAGGGCAGCAGGCTCCGTTGTGAGCCCAGGGTGACCCCTTTAGACAGAACCTGTCCGTTGTACGTTGCAGCTTCCACAAGATCAGGAGGGAGGCGGGTGTGTGTGTGGGAGGGGGGGGGGGGCTCTCTGGGATCATGGAGCGATCTCATCCCCTTCCATAGGTGGGGGAGTGTTGTCTTTACAGGGGCTGGTGTGATCTGCACAGGAACAGAGGCGGGCTTTACAATACTCGGGAACCTCCGTGTGTCTCACAGGGGTGGGTGTGATTTGCAGAGGTGCTGGACACCCTCTCTAAGACACGGCTCTCGAGATCTGTGCAGCGGTATGTACCGCCTGTAGAAATGCCTATGGTCTGTACAGGTGAACCCACAGAAGCAGATGCTGTCCAGGTCTGCTACATGCCAGGAAGAGGGGATGTGTCCAAAGAGGGAGTGCGCATGGGGGGTCTTTGCACACTGCCTGGGCTGTTCCAATGTGTTCACGGGAAGGGCTTGAGCTGGGGCAGGGACTGTGCCTAATTTGTCTGTGTCACAGCACGGGTCGTGCAGGTATTGTCTGTGCCACAGCATGGGGGCATGCAGGTATTTGTGCGCCACAGCATGGAGTGGTGCCGGTATTGTCTCTGCCACAGCAGGGGGCGTGCACATATTGTCTGTACAACAGCACTGGGTGGTACCGGTATTATAGGTGCCACATCATGGGTTTGTGCTGGTATTAAAACATAGCCTAGCATTGCATACCATTTCATAACATAACTTATCATAACATAACATAACAAAACTTAACAAAACAACATAACAAAACATAGCCTAGCCTAACATAATAAATCATAACATAGCATAACATAACATAGCATAGCATAAAATAACATAGTTTAACAGAACATAGTATAACAAAACATAGTATAACATAACAAAACATAGTATAACATAACAAAACATAACACAACACAACACAACATAGCCTAACACAACATGGCATAGCCTAGCCTAACACAACAAAACATAGCATAACAAAACATAGCACAACAAAACATAGCATAGCAAAGCATAGCATAGCATAACAAAACACAACAAAACATTGCATAACAAAACATAGCATTGCATAACAAAGCATAGTATAACAAAACAAATCATAGCATAGCATAACAAAACAAAACAAAACATAGCATAGCAGAACAAAACAGCACAGCAACAACACATAGCATAACAAAACATAGCATAGCAACAAAGCATAGCATAACAATACAAAACATAGCATATCATAGCATAGCAAAGCATAGCATAACAAAACACAACAAAACATAGCATAGCATAACAAAACAAAACATAGCATAGCATAACATAGCATAACAAAACATAGCATAGCATAACAAAACATAGCATAGCATAACAAAACAAAGCATATCATAGCAAAACACAACCAAACATAGCATACCATAACAAAACATAGCATAATATTACAAAACATAGCAAAACATAGCATAGCATAACAAAACAGAGCATAGCATAGCATAACAAAGCATAGCATAACAAAACAAAGCAGCATAGCATAACAAAACATTGCATAGCATAACAAAACACAACAAAACATAGCATAGCATAACAAAACAAAACATAGCATAACTAAACATAGCATAGCAAAACAAAACATAGCATAGCATAGCAAAACACAACAAATCGTGGCAAGCATAACAAAACAGAGCATAGCATTACAAAACATAGCATAGCATAACAAAACAAAGCATAGCATAACAAAACAAAACAGCATAGCATAACAAAACAGCATAGCATAACAAAACAGCATAACATAACAAAACACAGCAAAACATAGCATAACAAAACAAAACATAGCATAATAAAACATAGCATAGCAAAACAAAACAGCATAACAAAACATAGCATAACAAAACATAGCATAACAAAACAAAGCATAACAAAACAGCATAGCAAAACAAAACATAACATAGCTAAACACAACAAAACATAGCATAGCATAACAAAACACAACAAACACAACATAGCCTACCAAAACACAACACAACCCTGCATAGCATAAGAAACTACAAGCATAGCATAACAAAACACAACAAAACATACCATAGCATAACAAAGCATAGTATAGCATAACAAAACATAGCATAACAAAACACAACAAAACATACCATAGCATAACAAAACATAGCATAGCATAACACAACATAGCATTGCATAACAAAACAAAGCATAGCATAGCTTAACAAAACACAAAAAAACATAGCATAGCATAACAATCCATAGCATAACAAAACAAAGCATAGCATAGCAAAACACAACAATTCATAACAAGCATAACAAAACATAACATAGCATAACAAAACATAGCATAGCAAAACAAAGCATAGCATAATCAAACGTAGCATAACAAAACATAGCATAACAAAACATAGCACAACAAAACAAAGCATAGCATAACAAAACATAGCATAGCACAACAAAACAAAACATAGCATAACAAAGGATAGCATAACAAAGCACAACAAAACATAACATAGCATAACAAAACATAGCAAAACACAGCATAACAAAAGACAACAAAACATAGTATAGTATAACAAAACCTAGCATAACAAAACAAAGCATAGCATAGCATAGCAAAACAAAACATAGCATAGCATAAAAAACACAACAAAACATAGCATAGCATAACACACCATAGCATAACAAAACAAAGCATAGCATATCAAAACACAACAAATCATAACAAGCATAACAAAACATAGCATAGCATAAGAAAACATTGCATAGCAAAACAAAGCATAGAATAACCAAACATAGCATAACAAAACATAGCATAACAAAGCATAGCATAACAAAATATAGCATAACAAAACAAAGCATAACAAAACAGCATAGCAAAACAAAACATAACATAGGTAAACACAACAAAACATAGCATAGCATACCAAAACACAGCATAGCGTAAAAAAACACAACAAAACCTAGCATAGCACTACAAACTACAAGCATAGCATAGCATAACAAAACACAACAAAACATACCATAGCATAACAAAGCATAGTATAGCATAACAAAACATATCATAACAAAACACAACAAAACATAGCATAGCATAACAAAACATAACATAGCATAACACAACATAGCATTGCATAACAAAACACAGCATAACATAACAAAGCATAGTATAGCAAAACAAAACATAGCATAGCTTAACAAAACACAACAAAACATAGCATAACTAGCATAATCTACTATAAGAAAAATAGCATTAAGTTTGATAAACTCATAGTAGCGGGTTAGGGAGCTTTAACGGGCAGTGACTGAAAGTAACACCGTTGGTTGATATATGGGTCATAAACCATCCTGCTGCACCAGGATATACCTATTACTCCTCGCCGTATAAGAAATACGTACGTTTGGACTATTTTTTTACATCAGCTTGTCTCCAATCTTATACAAAGATTCAGATATATCCCAGGGTAACATAGGATCACTCCCCATTGATAATAGAGGTTGCTCATATAGGAGAAATGAAACAGAATAGGAATTATTCGTTTGACAGAAAATTATGCTTGGATGTACAATATAGAGAGGTTATAGCCAAATGGATCACAGAATTCATACAGAATAACATAGGCTCGGCTAATATTGAGACAATATGGGACACATGGAAAGCGTGTTTTAGAGGGGAAACAACGAGCTACAGATTTTATTATCAGAGTTTACAACGAGGAAAAATGCGGGATCTATATGAACACCTCTCCAATGCTGAAGAATATCTAATCACAGAGATTAAGAAGGGGGACAATAACTTAACTAAAATCCATGAGTATGAGGGTTTAGTTGCTAAACGCTGTGCGCATATTACAGGAATCTGGTGTGAGGAGATAGCGCGGAAATATTTAACATACAGGAGGTATATGCATGAATATGGGGAAGTTATAGGTAGGGCTTTGGCCTTAAAATTAAAAATGAAGGAATCTACTCGCCAAATTGTTAAACTACAAGATAAAAATGGGACTATATTTGAAGACCCACAGAAAATATTGGAAATACTGTACTTATTCTATACTGAATTATATACTAAGCAATCTAATTTAGATCCTGATATTTTTCTGCATGAAGTTACTTTTAATAAACTAACCGATATGGAAAAAATTGCGTTAGATCAACCCTTTTCAATGGAGGAACTAGAGAAGGCAGTTAAAAGTACTTCTAATGGGAAGGCAGCTGGCCCCGATTTTATTCCAGCGGAGGTGTATAAATGTTTTTTCGAACCTGTAAAAATGCTTATGTTGGAGACTTTTAGAAGGGCACAATTGGGGAAAGCTCCACAGTCATGGGATGATGCTTCAATTGTTGTCTTTGCTAAAAAAGGGAAACCCCTAGAACATCCTGCTTCATATCGACCTATATCCTTATTAAACAGTGATAGTAAGATTTATTCGAAAATGCTAGTAAATCGCATGTCTAAGATCATAACACCTTTAGTTTCATTGACTCAACATGGGTTTATCCCAAATAGAGGAACTGTAGCCCACATTAACAAGGTGATCACTTTAATAGATATAGCAGAAACTGAGAAAAGAGATCTTGCACTGATATTACTTGACGCTGAGAAAGCGTTCGATCGAGTAGAATGGGCTTATACGATGGAAGTCATGGATAGAATGGGATTTGGTAAAAAAAATTTAAGAGCTATCAAGGTATTGTATCGATCACCTAATGCGAGAGTTACTGCTATGGGGCAAAAATCGGAAAGGATAGATATCACAAGAGGTACCCGACAGGGGTGTCCCTGTTCTCCACTTCTTTTTGCGTTATTCATTAATCCATTTTTAATTAAACTACTGGAGTCACCATATATTAAACCATTTTTTGTTGCTAATATACCTCATTCAATATTCGCGTATGCGGACGATATAGCTATCGTTACTACTGATCCTAGGCAGGCAATCGCGGAGATTGAACGCTTAGTCAACGATTTTGGAAATAGCTCTGGCTATAAACTTAACGCTGCGAAAACGCAGGTGTTGTGCACAGATAGCGTTCAATTTAATGATAATAGGGTAATATCGGAAGTGACATATTTAGGAATCATTATCAAATCACATACAAAGGAGATAGTAGAAACTAATCGGGTTAGGATAATACATCAAATTCAGCAATCTTTAAATAGGTGGGGGAGACTTCAACTTTCCATAATTGGGAGAGGTAACATCATCAAGATGAATGTATTAGCCAAAATATTATAAATATTTCGTAGTATCCCCCTAGAAATAACCATCAGTCATATATCTAAATTGCAATCTTTATGTACTAAATTCTTATGGGCACCCGGGAAAACAATGCGACCTATGAAATGGCTAACACTCCCGATAGAGAGAGGAGGACGGGGGATCCCGGATTTTTTATTTTACTATTATGTATGCTTTCTACAAAGAATGCGAATTCTATTGACCGGAGAACAAATAGAGGATCCGGCAGAGTCTCCTTCAATATTTTATTTATTATTGGGAGAACATTCAAAGGGTTGTTTATTAAAAGAGTTGGAAGGGAACTATTACATGAAGTTAGAGAAAATTATATACCATACCCAGTTTTCAGCGGAGAAGATACTTCCTTCGATATTTTGGGACCATGTGGCCAAGGAATGGAACAAGAAAGGGGTGGCTAGAATCGGAGATCTATTTGAGACGGATGAAACATTTAGAGCTTTTTCTGATATGAATAGTAAATATCAAATACCCCATTCTAGTTTTTTTTAAATACCTCCAACTTAGAGACTTTTGCTTAAAGAAATTAAATAAACCGGCCTCTAATAGATTAATAGAGGCAATCCAATCAAAGAAAAAGATTGGCCTGATATATCGGTTATTGTTGGAGTATAAACTTGATGATTTGAACAAATATAATGCATACTGGCAGAATCAGCTGGCAGAAAGCGACTGGAATATTGTAGATACTATTTTGATGGCCAAAGACATATGCATGTCAGCCAACATGAAAGCACAGGTGTATAAAACTATATTTAGATTATATTATACTCCCAAACGAATGGCCACATGGGGTCCACAATATGATGGAAAATACTTCCGGTGTGGAGGGGAAGAGGCAGATATAGTCCATATTTTTTACAATTGCTCTAAATTGATGCCTTTTATTTCAAGTATAGAAAGATTCATAACTGAAGTTATTCATTATCCTTTAAAAATATCCCCAGCACTTATGTTAACTGGGGTGAGCCAATCTATTAATGAAAATGCGGATTTGTGTAAATTTAAGAATTTTTTGTTTGTGGTAATGACTATAACCCGGCTATGTATAGCTACTGAATGGCTACAACCTGAAGCACCTACGTTTGAATTCTGGAGAAGAAAATTATTTAATACATATGAATTAGAATGGAATTTATATACTTTAAAAGGGGCAAGGAAAAAAAAGATTGGATTATCGACATGGGGGGCACTTAAAGACTATATAGAGGAATAACTTCTGAGTTACGTATTATGTAATGAAATGAATTAATTAAATTTTGCAAGCTGGAATCAATCAATTGTACAAGAAATCTCTGGATGTATTTATATGGATTTTGTGAATGTGTAATGCTACTTTGACCCAACGGAGGCAATACAAATAATTTTAAAAAAAACAGCATAGCAAAACAAAACATAACATAGCTAAACACAACAAAACATAGCAAAGCATAACAAAACACAACATAGCCTACCAAAACACAACACAACCCTGCATAGCACAAGAAACTACAAGCATAGCATAGCATAACAAAACACAACAAAACATACCATAGCATAACAAAGCATAGTATAGCATAACAAAACATAGCATAACAAAACACAACAAAACATACCATAGCATAACAAAACATAGCATAGCATAACACAACATAGCATTGCATAACAAAACAAAGCATAGCATAGCTTAACAAAACACAAAAAAACATAGCATAGCATAACAATCCATAGCATAACAAAACAAAGCATAGCATAGCAAAACACAACAATTCATAACAAGCATAACAAAACATAACATAGCATAACAAAACATAGCATAGCAAAACAAAGCATAGCATAATCAAACATAGCATAACAAAACATAGCATAACAAAACATAGCACAACAAAACAAAGCATAGCATAACAAAACATAGGATAGCATAGCACAACAAAACAAAACATAGCATAACAAAGGATAGCATAACAAAGCACAATAAAACATAACATAGCATAACAAAACATAGCAAAACACAGCATAACAAAAGACAACAAAACATAGTATAGTATAACAAAACCTAGCATAACAAAACAAAGCATAGCATAGCATAACAAAACAAAACATAGCATAGCATAACAAAACACAACAAAACATAGCATAGCATAACACACCATAGCATAACAAAACAAAGCATAGCATATCAAAACACAACAAATCATAACAAGCATAAGAAAACATAGCATAGCATAAGAAAACATTGCATAGCAAAACAAAGCATAGAATAACCAAACATAGCATAACAAAACATATCATAGCAAAGCATAGCATAACAAAATATAGCATAACAAAACAAAGCATAACAAAACAGCATAGCAAAACAAAACATAACATAGCTAAACACAACAAAACATAGCATAGCATACCAAAACACAGCATAGCATAACAAAACACAACAAAACCTAGCATAGCACTACAAACTACAAGCATAGCATAGCATAACAAAACACAACACAACATACCATAGCATAACAAAGCATAGTATAGCATAACAAAACATATCATACCAAAACACAACAAAACATAGCATAGCATAACAAAACATAACATAGCATAACACAAAATAGCATTGCATAACAAAACACAGCATAACATAACAAAGCATAGTATAGCAAAACAAAACATAGCATAGCTTAACAAAACACAACAAAACATAGCATAACTAGCATAATCTACTATAAGAAAAATAGCATTAAGTTTGATAAACTCATAGTAGCGGGTTAGCGAGCTTTAACGGGCAGTGACTGTAAGTAACACCGTCAACCAATAAGCAGTCACTCAGTCACCTTTGCTCTTGTATTGAAGTGGCTTTGTTTCTTAAACAGTGCCCATATTTATACTGTTAGCACTTACTTGTGTAAATTTCAGGGCTTACAAAACTTTGATTAATAGAAATTCACAACTGAGGCTGTTAAGTTCGCACTATATAAAACCCCAAGGATGAATAAAAATCATTGCCTTTTACAATTTGAATAGCTCCAACAAATACAACACCTATTGCAAAGTACAAAGGATTGCCATTTACAAGGTCAATAGCTCCAACTCCAACAAATGCGAGACCTACTGCATTTCCAATGCTTGTTTTTAGGGGTGGGGAGCATGCGTCCTGTCTCCGCTACCTTATGGTGGCCCTGTGGACCCCTTACCCCAGTGCTAACATTTGAATTTTGGGGAGGGACATGCACACCCCTCTTCCCGAGTCGTAGATTGACTGTGCTAATAAAAACTTTATTCCCTACCAGCACTCTCCCAGGCAGGGAACACAACATTTCTCCTGCCCGAATGGAAGCAGAGAAAAAATGTGCTCCTGCCTGAGAAGCAGTGAAGAAACAGCCAGCTCCCACTTCCGCTCAGAAAGGGTGCTCGCTGAACAGCCGGCTGGGGCTGCTCGGGCATTTGAGCTCCCCTTGTGACATCCAACAATTTAAGAACTAGTGGGTGCCCGGGAGAGGGGGGGCAGGTGGAGGCGCCAGCTTAAAAACAAAATGCCAGCTCTCACCTGCACTTGGTATGGCTGTTGTATGGGAAGCTGGCCTGGGTCACTTGGGCATTGGGACTCCCCCTGCGACCCCAACAATTTAGGAAGTCGTAGGCACCTGGGCACCCACTTAAAAAAAAAAATAGCCGGCTGGGGTGCCAACAGGGGCTGATGGGGCCTTGGCACATCTTCACACACATCCCTACTGACAAAAACAAATTTTAAAAAAGTGTGGGTGCCCTGAGTGGGCATAAAGACACCCAAACAATTACAAACAAGAATAATAAATGAATGACAGGAACTCACTAATTATTCACTACTCCAGCAAGGAGCGCTCCAAAATGCCCTAGGGCTTTTTCATATTTTTCTTCCTCGTGCTATCCCTAGAAGAGGCAGTGGCACCATAAACCTCAAGAGTTAGTAAATGAAAAAAAGGTACTGGTCTGAGTGTTTGCGGTGGGTTGCCGCAAAGAGGGAAAGGCCATGCGCAATGTGGTGAGGAGGGTTGGCTTTCCGCAAGTGTAGGGTGTAGGGTCTGGTGGCAGGGGTTTGCCCATATGTATGGTAATAAATTATTACTTTACGCTAAAAAAATACCTAGAAATTCACTGAAAAAAACAAGGGTTAAAATGACGTTATAGTTAGGTATGCTAAGAATATCTTACTTTGCATAAAAAAACAATGTATCCTTATTTCCAGGTAATATATATATATACATACATCGATATATATCAATATGCACTCACACACATAGATTTAAAGTTAAAATGGCAGAAGATAATATGCTGCTGCCATCTACAGGAGTAAAGCAAAAATTACATTGGATGAAGATGATTTAATTAATCTAGTATAAAGGCAAAAACAAAAATAGAGAAAGGAACGTGAAAATAATTACCTGCAGATAAATGTCGTAATTAGCACTGAAAGAAACAAAGCTACCCGGTTAGAAGGTGATTCTTTTTTCAAGGTTGGCACTTAGATACATTTGTTACCAAGCAGGCTTTTCTTTCTTTAAGATGTTGAACACTTTGTAAAGTGGTTTCAAGTTGATATATTAGTGTTTTCAAAAGATGAAATGAGCATATTAGCACGTTAAGGAAGCTTGTGAGAGGTTGAAAGAAGAAGGAAACATGTAAATAAAATTAAGTGGATATAATCTTTGAGAAAAAGGAATAGTACCAATATATCCAAGGTAGTAGAGGTCATTCACAGGGCTAACATTTGTTATCCTTGCAGGCCTATGTGACTACTGTAGAACATTTGTGTGGAATTTCCTGAAGAAGTGGAACATTAAAGGACATTGCTGAGGAAAGATACTAAATTTGTGTAGGCGGATGTCCAGCAGGTGAAATTTGAGAGGATAAAGTCTGAAATTATAAATGTACGAACCTTGAAACCTTTTTATGCGGCAAGGATGTATGTGGTAACAGTAGAAGCCAGTGTGTGTGGGTTGTGGGGCAGAACTATCCTAAGAAGCAGGTACGGAAGAATGGAATGTAGCTTTTGCATCACATATTGTTTCTACTATAGTAAGGAATGATGCTGTCTTCGATAAAGGATTAGTAGGCAAATGATCACTACAAAAACTACGTTTTGGATAGTCTGTTTGAGATGAGACTAGATCACAAACATGTATCTGGTATTGTATCTACTGGGCAGAGGGAATTATTGATATAAATTAATATTGCAGCCACTGTCAAAGAAGTTCTTCAGGTTTACTGAAAATAATTGGGAATATAAAGCATTGCCCTCAATAAAAAATGTGTCACCTGTGGGTGGTCAAATGAAAAAATATTGACTCTGCTAACCAACAATTCCACAAAGTGACTAATGATTTAGAAGTGAAAGGATACTATTGTTTAAAAGAAAGGACGTGTTCCCCCAGAAGGAAAAGAATATGTTTATAGTTCAAACATGGATACGGTGGGAGCAAGAGTTTAGCAGTCAGGGAGGATTAGACCACTCCCAAGCAACTTAAAGTTTCTGTTTTGAACTTTAGAGAGTACAGTGAATGCAGATTTATTAATATGTCGTATCCCTATTTCTGTTATTATTTCCCTCCCACTGTTGTTTTACAAAATGAGGGCAAAGATGTGTTATATCCATGCCCTTTTCCACTGTTTTCCTTTCTCTTTTTCTTTCCTACTTGTTGTCCTTGTCCTACTATTACTTTTCCCAAAATATAGTTACCTCACTATCTTTAAATCGTAATACATTAACACGGATTGTTATGTCTAGTTGCTCATGTCTTTGAACAGTGCCTTCACTATGCCTGTAGAAAAAGGAATACAGTTATTTTCTTACCTTGCATTGACATTTCTCTTTTTAAAAAGCATATTGCATAAATATGTCTGGACTTTGTAAAGAGAACACATACTCTAAACAGGGTATCCAGTTTCTAACAGGTGGTTAGGTGGGGCAAAGAGCTTGGGATGATGACAAAATAATTATTTTCTTCTGGTTACGGAAAAAGCAAGTCTCACGAGACTCTTAAAGCAGCAGGAAGAACACTTTTGTCATGATGACAGTGAAGGTGAGGCTTCCAAGGTAGGCACTGCATATCTTCAGGCACTGAAGAAGATTGGCAGAAGAGGACCAAGGCCTCTGAGGCACTTAGTGTATGAAGAGTCATTTAGTGTAAATGGGACTATGATGATAAACAGTAAACCTGGGCGGAGTTCCGCTATGCCGAACTCCGCGAAGTGCCAAAAAACTCTGCCACACGGGCTCCGCAAGCAGCGGAGTGCGTTAGATAAATGCAGTTCGCTGTGATATTCAGTGCCAGGTGCTTGTCCGTGAATGGCACCATGCACATCGCAAGCGGGTGCTTCTTCCTTTCTGCTGCTCGAGTAGATTTTTACTTGAGTGGCAGCTTTCTCAAAGCGAACTGACAGTTTCTCAATGCAAGCGGTCGCGAGCATATTCAACCACTCGCAATGAAATCTGACCGCCCGCAGTGAGAAATCTCACCGGGAGGTTGATTTTCCATGCTCGCGCTCGCCAACTTGAGGTTGATGATCACGAACGGGGAAAAATCTCGCCGGGAGGTGGATTTTTCTCTCTCGTGGTGTTCAACTTGACGTTGACGAACATGAGTGAGGAAAAAACTCTGCTTTGCTACGCAGAGCGGAGTGTTTCGGAACTCCACAAGCTCCGTGTAACGCGGAGTGCGTAAAACTCCACAAACCCCACAAGCTGAGTGGAGTTCACCGCCCAGACATAGTGAACAGCACAATTGTATATGCAGAGGCTGTATTTGTGAACTGGCAACCAGTGTTGGGAGCTCAGATGGACAGAGATGTGGGATGGTTTGCCATTTCCCAAAACAAGAAGGGCTGTCAAGTTCCTGATCAGCAGAAGGCATTTCAGGAGGCCCAAGAAAAAAGATCTGTATTGGTCCAGTCGACAGAGAATTATTCGATTTGACTGCTGTCTTACAGTGGAAAGCAGCAAAAAGAGAAATTGTATTGCCGCTGCACCTTCAGAAAAGAAATAGTGATATGTTTGTTAATGTTATCCTTAAAAGGAGTTTAGTCAAAGGTTACTCTAGGATTGTGGGACAAGTAGACAAGCGATAAGAGGGAGAGGTGAGAACTTCCAGCTACCAGATGCTGTTCCAGAGAGGAGAGTGCGCCCGAAGATTGCGATTTCTGCTCCGTCAGAATTTAAACTTAAAGAATTGTCATCCATACAAGAAGCAATAGATCGCATGCAGTTTTTGAGTTGTTTGGTGGAAGAAATGTCATTTGAAGGTCAATCGAAAGCAAGTTCTCAACATTTGCATTGAAGAGAGAGAGAGAGGGGAAAGACTACTTGAAAAACTATTGATAATCTTCATGAGGCATTTATTAAAAGGGAGATGCAAAAGAAATGTTGGCACCTATAGATAAAATCTCCAGTTCAGTGACACGTGAAAAGATGAGCGACATGCTGGACGCTCGATAGGTATGTGAGAAGCCTCTTGAACAGAGGGACATCCATATATTACTGACCGATTTTGGTCCTCACTTGGAATTCCGCAACCAGGAGACTCCACCATAGGTGTGGCGTATGTCCCATCCGTTATATTACACGTGCATTATAGCCTATGGCACTTGTCATATAGTGGGCACGATATTGTCAAGTTTTGAGAAAGTATCTCATCCTTCAAACTTTAAATAAGGCTTTAAACGTGAAGAATGTTCAAAATGTTCTGAATTTTGGTAAGAAAGAATTCTGATAAGTTAGATCAGAGATTATCTGAGGGAACAATAGGAGACGAACCTGTTAATGGTCAGAAAGGCTGTCCATGGTCATGAACACCTACTTTATGTGGCTTGAAGTCCCAAAAGTGCAGTATATAAAAAATAAGGCTTTGGCTTCATTGACGTGGTTTCTGACCTACATAGTCAAGCAGAGTATATAATTTGTTCAGAGGTGCAGTAGAAGTGTCATCATAATTTTCAAATTTGTTTTGTATCCATGCTTGGCTATCTGAGAAATTAACATTGTTTGCACTTGTTGAAACATAAAATAACATTTTAAAATGTAGAATTGGTATTAGTAAGGATCATGCTGCTTTTTCTATGCATATTGACAAATATATGCTTATACCTTTCTATCTCTATTATCATAATTCAAGCAGGGTTATATTTGTGAAATAATAAATGCTGGGCCCAAAGTTTTGCTTTGAAACCTGCAGCCAGTGCTATCGGAGGTTGGGAAGTGGAATACCAAGGCTGAATAATCTCACATCCATCTAATGCCTCTTTAATCTACGACCTGACACTCTCTGCCTCTTTATCCCACTCTAATGGGTTCATTCTCACAACTTTTTTTCCTTTTGTCACAATTTTTCTGAATTAAATTTCCTCCTTCCTTCCTCCCTTTGCATTTCTCTCTCTCTTGCCCTGTGTTAAAAATGGGGGTCTCTAGTTGGCAGAGGTAGGTACCTTTGTCCAAATAGTGACCCTTGCTTCTAGTTAGATTAAGGGGGACACACACTTTAAATAACCCTTGCTCACCCCCTAGGTAGCTTGGCACGAGCAGACAGACTTATCCCAAAGGCAATGCGTAAAGTATTTGTACTCAAAACACACAGTAATAAGGTGATTACATCACAAATGGATACCACACTGGTTTAGAAAAAATATATATCTTTATCTAAACGTAACAAGACCAAAACAACAAAAATCCAACACACATGTAATAGGAAAATGACTTTTCTAAGGTTTCAAGTAACTGGGTCCATATAAAACTATGGATGCGTGATTCTACACAAAGCACTTGTAGATGTGTCAAAATTCACATGGCCAAACAGCCGCAGAGACGAGAAGCATCGAATAACAAAGAGATACTTCAGGTCCTGAGTCCATGGGAAGGCAATGAGACAGTTCTGCTGCAGGCAGGAGAAGTGATACGTCGAATCTGGACTGTAGGCTGAAGTGATGCCTTGACTCCAAGATGATTCTGGTCTGAAGGAGATGCATGGGAAAAACTTGCCGCACAGGTATAATGCGTGGAAATCCGGGAGCAATTGACGTGGCAGGGACAAGCAGGGCTGCGTCGGTCTCTTCAGCCGCAATCCCACGATGCGTCAGTTACTGCAGCCGGACAGGTGCTGCGGCGTCTCGCCAGCGTCTCGGCGATTCCTCTTGCACGGCAGTGCTGCGCTGGGTAAAACAGCCGTAAGAAGAGCATTGCATCAATTTCTTCAGTTCTTTAGGTTTCTTCCATCTCTCAACAGCAGGAACAACCTTCAGAGACCCAGAACTGGAACAGGCACCTCCAGGCAAAACAGAACTCTCAACAGCAGAGTTCAGGGGAGCTGGGGAGGAAGTCTTTGTGTCCCTGGGACTTCAGAACAGGAGGCCAGCGCACACAAGCCCTTGGAGATTCTTCTTCAAGCAGGTTCACAGGAAAGTTTATTTATTTATAAAGTTTTATATAGCGCATAAAAGATCCAGTAGGACATCAGAGCGCTTTACAATATGATGGGAGGAAGGACAAAAATGCAATATCCATATCAAGTAGGAGAGAGGAAAAAACAGGAATGGTCGCAGATTACAGGACAATTGCACCAAGGACGGTAATACAATAAACAGGTGTAAGCAGGCAATTAGGGGGGGGTCACAGTATGCAGTAAAGAAGAGCTGTATCAAATGGAGGTACAATGGTAGTAGGAACAATATAAACGGGCACATGAGCCTATCCCTATTAGGGTAAGAATTTCTTCATTAGGAATTTTTTGGTTTCCAATTTGAATGCCGTTGACGAAGAGATTCTGTGTACTTCCGGTGGAAGAGAGTTCCATATCTTTGGGGCAGCGCTGGAGAAGGCCCGGTGACAACTTCTCTTTTTGTTAAGGATAAGTGGTTTCAAGAGGACGGTAGAGGCGCATCCTGAGGCTCTTACCCCACAGGATAGTTTAAGTTGTTGCGCAAGGCACTTAGGAGTGTTGAAGTAAAGGGCTTTGTGCACAGAACAGCAATCTTTACCCCACAGGATAGTTTAAGTTGTTGCGCAAGGTACTTAGGAGTGTTGAAGTAAAGGGCTTGGTGCGCAGAACAGCAATCTTTACGTGAATTTGTGCTTCGTAGGGCAGCCATTTGAGGGATTTTAGGAGTGGGTATATCTGATTGTTTTGTTTGGTGTCTGTAACCAATCTAGCCGCAACGTTCAGTGAGGCCCTTAGTGGAGCCAGGGCATATTTGGGAAGGCCCCAGAGGGTAGCACTGCCATAGTCTAGCCTTGGCAAGACAAGTGCTTGGACCACCTGCTTAAAACATTTATTGGAAGGAAAGGTTTGATATTTCTGAGTGACCTCATCAAGTGGTTTGCTCCTTTACATACATTGCTGATATGATTTTTCATATTCAGTCTTTGTCCTTTCCTTAGCAGAAACAGCAACTACAGGCCAACCTCACACAGCACACAGCACAGGGGAAGCACTCCTTCTCACAGCTCTTCTTCTTGACAAAGGTTCCTCTTGAGTGCAGAAGTGATCTAAAATTCTGGGGTGTAAGGTCTACTACTTATAACCCCATTTTGTTTTTCTTGTCTTTGTGCAAGGGTCTCTGGGCTCAGTCCAAACAGGTTCTAGCCTCTCTGGTGCAGTATGACCACAGGGGGTGGAGATAGCACTGTGCAAGGGAGACAGACCCTATTAAGGTACAAGGAAATCTCCTCCCCCTACTTTAATGCTGCCAAGCCCCATTAAGCTCAACTCTGAGTCATCCAGGACAGGACAGGCACACCTCAACCCCCTCAGTGGCTGTCTACAGTGAATGCACATCCCCAGCCCCTGTCACTCCAAAACCAGTCAGTCAATCCACACACAGGCAAAGACACACAGAATGGTTAAACAAGAAAATGCCTACTTTCTAAAAGTGTAAGAGCAACAAATGATGGACGGAATGCTGAATGATTCAAACATTCTCCCCCAGTCAAGAGATCAGGGTTAAATCCATCATTCTTTTTCCCACTAAGCCACCCCAGTTTGGACCCAGCCATATGCAAATTAGTGTTGGCCCTGTGACTCATGGGAACAGCCCAGACCGAACTGCCAAACCGGGTCCTCCCTGGACTGGAAACAAGCATCCTGGGATCAGTTTTGGAGTATGTCACCCTTGATCAGCCAGGTATCTTGAATCTAGTGGCACAGTGAGCAAGGGACCCACGTCTGGGTATACCCATCCCACTTAGGGGTGAAAAGTGTAACAGCAACAAATGAAGGATGGAATGCTGAATGATTCAAACATTCTCCCCAGTCAAGACATCTGGGTTAAATCCATAATTTGTTTGCCCACTAAGCCACCCCAGATTGGACCCAGCATATGTTCCTTTGCATATGTCCCCCTAAGTGGGAAGGGTATGCCCAGACGTGGGTCTCATGCTCACTACACCACTGGATTCAAGCTTGTCTGGCTCTGATGAAGGGTGATGCCCTGGAATCGGTCCCAGGATGACTGTTTCCGGTCCAGGAAGGACCTTGCTTGGCAGTTCAGTCTGGACTTTTCCCACAAGGAACAGGGTCATGACTGATTTGCAAATGGCTGGGTCCAAACTGGGGCGGTGTGGTGAGCAAAAGAATGATGGATTTAACCCAGATCCTTGTGACTTGGGATGAACGTTTGCATTGTCCAGCATTCTGTCCATCAATTGTTTCCTTTGCATATGTCGCCCTATGTGGGAAGGGTATGCCCAGACGTGGGTCCCATGCTCACTACACCCCTGTATTTAAGCTAGCCTGGCTGATGAAGGCTGATGCCCTGAAACCAGTCCTAGGATGCTTGTTAACTGATACCGAGCTGGTGGTGAAAACGAGGCTGTAGCATTCCACTCCTCCATTTGCTCCTTCCGGACGGCTTATGCCCTCTGCATCATGCCCTGGAGGACACACTCCACTGTCCCCTGCAGCCCTCTGCCACATTCCCTTGGACATCGACGAGGACCCGCTCAGTCAGCATGGACCTGCCTCAGTGCACCGCAAGGCACCGTCCCGTGGCGGGCTGCCTGTTCCGGCCGCTGTGCATCCAGGTCCACTTACTCTGTGTAGCTAAAGTCTGGGACCCTATCTTCTGAGATATTGATTGGCCTCTGAGACGATGGCCTTGGGTCATCTACGTCATGTGCCTGTGGCCCTGCGCTGTCTGCTGCATCCAGTCTCAACTGCGGTCCACCAGGTCTCACACATCAAATCGAGTTTTGACCGGCCCAGATACCGCATCACCGTAAGAGGCACAGGCCGCCACCGCCAGGACCACCTCCAACCGCACACTGCCAAAGGTGAAATGGTTGTAATGGCAGTTGCTCACACCTATCATGAATGCCATCATCTGCCTGATACCCTGCTCAGCACTCCAGGTGCCACTAACTCAGTGCACTATGAGTCATAATCCATTTCTGTTTTGGTTATGTGCTCTGGCAAGCTCACGCAGCAATTTCACCTCAGGCTGTGTGGGAGACCTGGGACGATGATGAGGAAGATGATGCTCATGTGACACACCCCACTGCAGATGCATCATGAATATCCCAAAGGGACCCACTTCTAAACATTTTCTTCACATGGGCACGCTCAGCTCTAGTGCCCCAAACTTAGTGCAATCCAACTCATGGGCACTTCTGTTGCTCATTGGGTGACCTCTGTACTTGCTCCGGCTACCACCATAATGCTCCGCTGTTGTCTCTGTAATGCTGGTGTTTTCTGTTTCCGTCTTAATAGTGTTCATTGTTGTATTTGTTGCCTGCACCACCAACTCCCTGAGGGCTGGCTTACACTCACCCCACACATGTGACCCTGCCAATAAAGGGGCAGTGCGCACGTTCCCATAGCCAGTTCCACAAACTACCTGCTTGTGTGTGTATGGTCATGATGTGTGCATGAGGGCCCCGGGCCCTACAACATTACATTGTGCTGTGTACAGCGGACGCAAACATATTATCGCAGGCAGCGGGTTAGATTTTGGACATGAAGCTTTGTCGTCAGCCACTCAATACGTGGACTGAGCCGTCGTACGGGGGTCCAGTGTGGGTGTGTGAATGGTAATTCCAGGGCTCTGGGCATGGTTCAGTACAGGAAATATTCAAATGCATGTGTCTCTGTCGCAGTGTGGGTCTCCTTTGTGGGGTGTAGGTGGTCCATGATGGGACTTGGACACCCTGTATGTAATGTAGTTCGGCTTTTATGAGCTCTGACCCCACCGCACCTGTTCGGACACCTCCTTTTGGCATTCTGACACCTGGCATTTGAATGCGATGTGTGCCTCGGTGGAGTGGTGGGAGCCAGCCGTGGTGGTGGGTGCTTCCAGCTGTATGGTCTGTGCAGGGGCTGGGGTCTCCTCTATATAACTTGGCTGCCCTGCTCCTGGGGGTGGGTTGCCTGAGATGTTCCTGAGATGTTGTTGAGCTGTTGTCGTGCGTCGGTGTCAAAGGTGTGGTGGTCATCTCCAGCATCACTGATGGGTTGTCTGGTCTGCTCTGCTGGAGGTGTTGTTTGTCCCTCTGCAATGTGAAGGGGAGATGCATGTTGACATTGTGTTGACATGTATGTTGGTGCATTGTTCTTGTTGACATGCAGACTGTATGACAATGTACATTGTGGCGGTGCTGGCAATTTGATGCGGGACAGTGGACATTTGGACTACGTGACGGATGTGAGGTTGTACACATACATACGAATCTCATAGTTTCCTGTTGTATTCGATGTGATTGGCCTGTTTCTGCACATGAGTGGACCCAGTTGTGTCCCCTGTTCTGCAGTGTTGGTGTTGCACTTTGTACCACATTGTCGTGGGATGTGCTGTGATTGCTATGTGTGTGTGCTGCATTGTGCCACGGGGATGAGGGACATGATCCAGGGTCATTGTGGGTGTACAGTGTGCTACGCATCGCTGTGCATGTGTGTCATTGTGTCCATCTCCCCCGTCCTTCCAGTCCCTGGTCCTTACTCACCCTGTGGATGTTGTGTCAGGTCCTATCGAGCTGTGTCGGTACTCCCACCTCCTTGAACCATCTCCACACTGATGACTGTGGCCTCCATTCCCTTCAGCACCTCCTGTGTTGCAGGACTCCCACCTCCTGTCACCATTGCTGCCTTCCTGTTGGCAGTGGGTTTGTGCTTGGTGTGGCTTTTCACATCATGCCAGCGCCTCTTGACATCCTCGACCCTCCAACTGCACTCACGTTAGTCTCATTGTGGGTCAGTTGAAGGTAGTGTACTGTCACCTCCGCGACACTGATCTGGCTTTGCTGTGGACTGCACCCCATCTTTCTCTTCCTCTTTTCCTTGGCCTTCCCTGTCCCGAGGTTCCTTGCTGGTGGTCTGTGGAACTTGGGGGTTCGAATTCACCTCAGTACTCGGTCAGGGTGCATCCATGTTGCTACGCACTTCGAAATGTTTTTGGCGTGTTTTTTTGGTTGCTTTTATTGTGCATTTTCCTGCCAGACGCATGGGATATGCAGGCCTGCTGCTACTTTTCACTGCTTTTTGTATTGTGATTGGCCTCATCGCAACTTGTTTTGCGTTCGTGTTTTTGTGCATTTTTGTGGCTTCTCGTTGGCTTTTTCATGTACATTTGATGCGTTGTCGACAGCCTATTGTCTGGTGCCTCCATGTTGTGAATACTTAGTTAACACAGCGTAATTGTCCCGAGATAGACTGCGATGTTGAAAGTTGCCTTAAGCTAATTTTGCGATGCTTATCACACGTTCTTGCGAATAGTCCCCCATCTTTATTAAAAGATGTGTTATTAAATTCTGAGTGTAGAGAGCCTAATCTTTATATCTCTCTATCTTGTCACAATGGAAAATTATACTTATAAGATGTAAAATAGTACCTCCCATTCTATCCAGATAGTCTTTCCAAAGTGAAAAATGAAATTGGCAGCATTTCACTATCAGGACATGTCACGCACACCAGCAGATGCTGTACCTTTCACACACACTGCAAACTGCCCATGGGGGAACCTTCCGCCTACCACAGGGGTGTCTTAGATGTACGATTAGGACCTGACAAGTGGGTACACTTTCCAGATCAACATGACAGTTCAAATATTTTCGCATACACTGCAGTGGCAGGTCTGAGTTACCTTTTCAGGGCTACTCATGTAGGTGGCACAATCAGTGCTGCAGGCCCACTAGTAGCATTTGATTCACATGCTCTGGCACACTCAGTGCACTTCACTAGGGACTTACCAGTAAATAAAATATGCCAATCAGGGATATCAATTTACACAGAGAGCATATGCACTTTGGCACTGATTAGCAGTGGGAAAGTGCTCGGAGTCCTAAAGCCAACAAAAACAGGTCAGGAAAAATAGGAGGAAGAAGCAAAAACTTTGTGGATAACCCTGCAAAAAGGGCCACGTCCAACATTCTGGATCAAAGACCGTTGACAAAAAATAAGTGCCTGTCCCAATAAGCGCATTCCAGTGGTCCCCAGCTGCAACCACAGGCTCAAATTAATCACTGCACACAACAGAACCAGCCAAACTGCCTTCTCACCATGATGCTACCTCCATTTATTTGTTAATGTGACTCCAATGCAAGTGTTTCCACTTGACCTGCTCCTAGACCATATAAAGACACAGTGGATTGTGGAAAATAAATGGGAAGTCTGTTGCTTGCAAAGTTCTCAGTGGTGCATGGCAATTGTAGCAGGTGGGGGGCAGACGGGACACAGAGGCACACATACACACTTACGCACCACAATCATGCACTCACACACAACCATCACATCACTCACTACCAAATATTTATACATACCAGCAGCACCCACCAAACGCTTATACACTCGGACGTCCTAGTAGGGTTAATACTGCAGCCTTTTCTCATTGGCTGACCTTAACTCAGCCAAAGACAGCAGGCCTCCCTCGTCCCAGAATGGGATGTGGTCAGTGAGACTTGTTGACCTCAACCCACTTAGGGGGTTATTAGGATGGCGGGCAGACTACTATCGGGTATTGGGATGCATCCTGTATTTTTAGCATTGTGGCGGGCAGTGCTCTCAGCACCGCCCGCCACAATGCTAAAAATGCACGTATGCATTTGCATAAACAAAGCGGCAGGCACCGCGCGGTGCCTGCCACTTTGTTAATGCTAATGCAGGGGGGTACCACAGGTACCCCCGTGTCTACCCCCACCTCTCCTTCACTCTGGGGGCCTGCAGGGGGCCCCCAGAGTGAAGACCGCATGCCTTTATGCCGCCACGGAAAGGCATCTAACAAAGCCCATGCTAATATACGCCGCCACCATATTAGACCTTTTCCGCCCAGGTCGCAAGCGACCGGGGCAGAAAAGCGGCAGGCGGTCTTTCCATCTGCCACGGTCCCCTCGTCAAAATAATATGGCGGGGGGTCATTTAGGTGAGGATGGCGGTCGGATTGCCCCCGCCAGGCCGGCGGGGGCTACAGCCAGCCTGGCGGGGGCAATCCGCCCTAATGGGCCCCTAAGTGTCCCAAGTAAAATGATACCTCACTTGTGTGGGTGTCCAAAGCAGAATTGGCTAAAAACGTAATTTTAAAACAATATAGCGCTTAGAATTCTCAGTGCTATACTCTAAATCCCTATGTTTTGGGCTCTTCCTAGCCACAGGCCTTTGGCCCACCCACACAAGTGAGGTAACATTTTACTCGGGAGAACAAGGGGAACACTGGGTGGGAGAAAATTTGTGCCAGCATGGTGATTCCACACAAAAATATGTGGAAAATCTGTTTTTTATAGCTACATTTGAGGTTTACATGGCATTCTGGGTAGGAAAACGTTGGGGGATCCACGCAAGCCATACCTCATTGGACTCCCCCGGGTGTCTAGGTTTTGGAAATGTTTGGGTTCGGACCTTCCCCAAGATGGCCCCCGAGCCCGGGCCAAAATCTCAGGTGCCCCCCCCCCCAAAAAACAGGCAGTTTTGCTTTAGGTAATTTTGATGTCTCTACAGTACGATTTGGGCCATTTCCCACTGTGCCTACCCACACAAATGAGGTACCATTTTTATCGGGAGACCTTGGGGAACTTTCCCACACAGAAATTTGCGACAAAAAGTGAATATTTCGGCAAAATTTGAGGTTTGCTGGGGATTCTGGGTAGGAGAATGATGGGTTAACCATGCAAGCTGTACCTTGATGGACTCCCCCAGGTGTCTAATTTCTATATATGTGTGGGTTAGGTAGGTTTCCCTAGATGGCTGCCGATCCCCGGGACAAAAACTCATGGGACCCCCATGCGAAACCAGGTTGGTTTGCGATAGGTAATTTTGATGTAGCCTCAATAGGTTTTGGGCCCTTGCCTGTTGCGGGTCCTTAACCCACCCACGCAATGAGGTACCATTTTTATCAGGAGACCTGGGGGAATGCTGAGTGGAAGGAAATGTGTGGATCCATTCAGATTCCAGAACTTTCCACCACAGAAATGTGAGGAAAATGTTTTTTGGGACATTTTTTAGGTTTGCAAAGGATTCTGGGTAACAGAACCTGGTGAGAACCAGTCGAGTCACCCCATCCTGGATTCCACTGGGTGTCTAGTTTTCAGAAATGTATAGGTTTTCTAGGTTTCCCTAGGTGCCAGCAGAGCTAGGATTCAAAAACTACAGCTAGGCACTTTGCCAAAAAAGGGTAATTTTTCTCTGTGAAATTTGGGTGTGTCCACATTGCGTTTTGCGCCGTTTCCTGTCGCGGGCACTAGGTTTACCCATGCAAGTGAGGCACCATTTTTATCAAGAGATCTGGGGGAATGCTGGGTGGGAGGAAATTTGTGGATCCATTCAGATTCCAGAACTTTCCACAACAGAAATGTGAGGAAAATGTTTTTTGGAACAATTTTTTAGGTTTGCAAGGGGTTCTGGGTAACAGAACCTGTTGGGAGCCAGTCAAGTCACCCCATCCTGGATTCCCCAGGGTCTCTAGCTTTCAAAAATGTATAGGTGTGCTAGGTTTCCCTAGGTGCCGGCTGAGGTATGGTTCAAAAACTACAGCTAGGCCCTTTGCCAAAAAAGGATACATTTTCAATGCGAAATTGAGGTGTGGCCATGTTGCGTTGTGCGCCGGTTCCTGTCACGGGCACTAGGCTGACCCACACAATTGAGGTACCATTGTTCTCAGAAGACTTTGGGGAACGCTGGGTGAGTAGAAGTTTGTGGATCCACGCAGATTCCAGAACTTTCCACCACGGAAATGTGGAGAAAATGTGTTTTTTTGGACAATTCCTTAGGTTTCAAAGGGATTCTGGGTAACAGAACCTGGTGGGAGCAAGTCAAGTCACCCCATCCTGGATTCCCCTGGGTGTATAGTTTTAAAACATGTATGGGTTTTCTAAGCTTCCCTAGGTGCCGGCAGAGCTATGGTTCAAAAACGACAGCAAGGCACTTTGCCAAAAAAGGGTTATTTTTCACTGCAAAAGTGAGGTGTGTCCATGTTGCGTTTTGCACCGTTTCCTGTCGCAGACACTAGGCCGACCCACACAAATGAGGTACCAATTTTCTCTGAAGACTTTGAGGAACGCGGGGTGGTTCGAAATTGTGGATCCATGCAGATGCCAGAACTTTCCACCACAGAAATGTGGGGAAAATGTGTTTGTTTTTTACACTCTTTTAGGTTTGCAAGGGATTCTGTGTAGAAGAACCTGGTGGGAGGCAGTCAAGTCACCCCATCCTGGATTCCCCTGGGTGTTTAGTTTTTAAAAATGTATAGGTTTTCTAGGTTTCCTTAGGTGCCGGCCCAGCTAGGGTTAAAAAACTATACCTAGGCACTTTGCCAAAAAAGGGTCATTTTTCACTGTGAAATTGGGGTGTGTCCACGTTGCGTTTTGCGCCATTTCCTGTCGCAGGCACTAGGATTACCCACACAAGTGAGGTACCATTTTTCTCGTAAGACTTTGGGGAACGTGGGGTGGGTAAAAGTTTGTAGATCCATGCAGATTCCAGAATTTTCGACCACAGAAATGTGAGGAAAATGTATTTCTTTGGACACATTTTTAGGTTTGCAAGGGATTTTGGGTAACAGAACCTGGTGAAAGGCAGTCAAGTCACACCATCCTGGATTTTCCTGTGTGTCTAGTTTAAAAAAATGTATAGATTTGCTAGGTTTCCCTAGGTGCCGGCAGAGCTAGGGTTCGAAAACTACAGCTAGGCACTTTACCAAAAAAGGGTCATTTTTCACTGTGAAATTGAGGTGTGTCCACGTTGCGTTTTGTGCCGTTTCCATGGGAGTTGGATTAGTAAATTAATTAGGTTCATTGTCCAGCACCCACCCCAATTAAATACAGAGTGGAGTGGGAATAGTAAATTAATTAGGGTCAGTGTCCAGCACCTACCCCAATTTAATTTAGATTGGAGTTGGAATAGTAAATTAATCAGGGTCAGTGTCCAGGACCTACTCCAATTAAATATAGACTGGAGTTAGAATAGTAAATTAATTAGGGTCAGTATACAGCATCTATCCCAATTAAATACAGACTGGAGTGGGAATAGTACATTAATTAAGTTCAATGTCCAGTACCTACCCCAATTAAATACAGGTTGGAGTGGGAATAGTAAATGAATTAGAGTCAGTGTCCAGCACCTACCCCAATTCATTTTAGATTGGAATTCGAATAGCAAATGAATTAGGTTCAGTGTCCAGCACCTACACCAAATAAATACAGACTGGAGTGGGAATCGTAAATCAATTAGGGCCAGTGTCCTGCACCTACCCCAATTCATTTTAGATTGGAGTTGGAATAGTAGAGTAATTAAGTTCAGTATCCAGCACCTACCCCAATTAAATACATGTTGGAGTGGGAATAATAAATTGATTAAGGTCAGTGTCCAGAATCTATTATAATTAAATACAAAGGGGCTCATTATGATCGCGGACGGACTTGAGTCCGTCCGCGACCATCGAGGAGGAGGGAACCTCTGCATGGCCTGCGGAGTTCCCTCCTCTCCAATTAGGATGTGACCGCCACCCTGGCGGTCACACCTTCTATTTTTAACATTGCGGCGGGTGCAGCTTCAAGCTGCACCCGCCGCAATGTTAAAAATGCATACATTGCATTTGTATGCAGAAAGCGGCAGGCACCGCGCGGTGCCTGCCGATTACTGCATACAAATGCAGGGGGGTACCATAGGTACCCCCCATGTGCACCCCCACCCCCCTTCACCCAGGGGAGGCAGTCAAGTCACCCCATCCTGGATTCCCCTGGGTGTTTAGTTTTCAAAAATGTATAGGTTTTCTAAGCTTCCTTAGGTGCCGGCCCAGCTAGGGTTAAAAAACTATACCTAGGCACTTTGCCAAAAAAGGGTCATTTTTCACTGTGAAATTGGGGTGTGTCCACGTTGCGTTTTGCGCCGTTTCCTGTCGCGGGCACTAGGATTACCCACACAAGTGAGGTACCATTTTTCTCGTAAGACTTTGGGGAACGCGAGGTGGGTAAAAGTTTGTAGATCCATGCAGATTCCAGAATTTTCGACCACAGAAATGTGAGGAAAATGTATTTCTTTGGACACATTTTTAGGTTTGCAAGGGATTTTGGGTAACAGAACCTGGTGAAAGGCAGTCAAGTCACCCCATCCTGGATTTCCCTGTGTGTCTAGTTTAAAAAAATGTATAGATTTTCTAGGTTTCCCTAGGTGCCGGCAGAGCTAGGGTTCGAAAACTACAGCTAGGCACTTTACCAAAAAAAGGGTCATTTTTCACTGTGAAATTGAGGTGTGTCCACGTTGCGTTTTGTGCCGTTTCCATTGGAGTTGGATTAGTAAATTAATTAGGTTCATTGTCCAGCACCCACCCCAATTAAATACAGAGTGGAGTGGGAATAGTAAATTAATTAGGGTCAGTGTCCAGCACCTACCCCAATTTAATTTAGATTGGAGTTGGGATAGTAAATTAATCAGGGTCAGTGTCCAGGACCTACTCCAATTAAATATAGACTGGAGTTAGAATAGTAAATTAATTAGGGTCAGTATACAGCATCTATCCCAATTAAATACAGACTGGAGTGGGAATAATACATTAATTAAGTTCAATGTCCAGTACCTACCCCAATTAAATACAGGTTGGAGTGGGAATAGTAAATGAATTAGAGTCAGCTTAGCGCGAATATCTCCAAAAGTTGGTAATAGGAGATAGCGATGTTAGCGACTGTTTCCAGTCGCTAACATCTTGGCACGCCCACTTTGCATGTCATTAGTGATAAATATCACTGACATGCAAAGTGGGGCCCAAGATGGTCGCTATCTCCTACTAGCTGTCGCTAACTGGTGTTAGCGACAGCTAGGTAATAGGGAGATAATTTTATCTCAGCTTTCTTGGCTTTTAAAGCCAAAAAAGTGGAGATAAACCCCCTTGATAATATGCCCCCATGTTATTTTAATTTGTATTTGTTTAGTTTTTTTATTGTTTAAATATTTTGTCTCTATATATGTTTTTATAAAATAATAATATATATTAGACAAAATAATTATTTGGTTGATTTAAAAGAATGCACTGTTTTTATTACAATTATTGTTTGTTGAGATTGGTTAATTAAAATTGTTTTATGTTTTAGACTAGAGTTTTTGCTATCATATTTCAGTACTCTAGGCCTCTTGTTGAAGGATATATTTGTAATTGTTGTTGAAGATACTGATACATTTGAGCAGTTTGTCTAGATAGTTTTGGCTTTAATTGAATGCCAGATTGTTCCATTCTTAATTCTTAGAAGCTTTGTTCTTTTTGTATGGCAAGTAAGAGTTTATCTAGGGAAGAAGTGCTTCGTCCTGTAGAAGATAGGAAGGCATTATGCCAACCCTCAACTGCGTTGTTTGTTTTGGCTTCTTGGTTAAGTGCAGTTAGGTACACATTCCACCAAGGAATTTGGAATTTAGGTTGCCGTCTATGGCCTGATCTGTGCAATCTCTTCACCAAGGTATCCTCAAAATAATCTAGGAGAGGAAATAATTGTTGTTCATTTTGGTGGTAAAATGGACTTTCTATTAAAATGTTATAGTGCTCAGCCACATCTGTGACTGGCACATAGGCCAGGGCTAGTAGGTGTTTAATTTGTGATGCAAAGGTAATATTTGTTGCATATTCTACGCCAAGTGCAGATTTCTGTAAATGGCTCCATAAACATTGGTTGAAGTGGAAGTAACATCCTTGTATAGATGTGTGGGGGTATAATTTCAGGATAAAGTTCATCGTGGCTTGTTCAAAGTCTATTACTATTCTTTGAGGGACTAAGTTGTTTGTTTCTTGCTTTATTTTAGCTAACATTTCAGAATATGTTGCACCCTGTTTGTTTGGTAACAAAGCATATATAAATGGAATGCAAGTGTTATGATATTGGCCATGAATACTGTACAGTTGGTAGAATGGTTTAGGGCACATGCTAAAGGTGCCATCCATCATCCATGTTTGGCACAGTTGAAGTTTATTTATATTGTTTGCGGCAGCAAACACAATAGTCATTTATCTCTATTTTTGTTATCAAAGAAAATAAAAGGTTCATCATTGTGTATTATACTTAGGGGCTCATTAGGATGACGGGCGGACTTTGTCCGCCCGCCATCCTGTCGAAATTCGGGACCACCCGCTATAAGGGCGGGGGTCCTGTGGGGGATATTAGGATGTCCCCGCCACAGTGGCGGGCACATCCTTCATTTTTAGCATTGTGGCGGGCGGTGCTCTCTGCACCGCCCGCCACAATGCTAAAAATGCATTGATGCATTTGCATAAACAAAGCGGCAGGCACCGCGCGATGCCTGCCGCTTTGTTAATGCAAATAAAGGGGGGTACCACAGGTACCCCCCGTGTGCACCCCCCCACCTCTCCTTCACACTGGGGGCCCGCAGGTGCCCCCAGAGTGAAGACCGCATGCCTTTCGGTGGCGGCATCGCCGCCGCGGAAAGGCACCTAAAGACTCCTATCATAATATGGTTGGCGGTGTCTGATAGACACCGCCACCATATTATTCCTTTTCCGCCCCGACCACAAGGCGACCGGGGCGGAAAAGCGGCGGACGGTCTTTCTGTCCGCCGAGGTCCCCCCCGCCATACTAATATGGCGGGGGGGGAAACAAGTGTGGATGTCGGGCGGATTGCGCCCGCCAGGCTTGCGGTGGCTACCGCCAGCCTGGCGGGGGCAATCCGCCCGACATCATAATGGGGCCCTAAGTTCTGGGGGAATTATGACATCCTGAAAACTTTTAGGTGTAGGTATTGTTGGTGTTGTAGATTTTATTGGTCCTAGCTATTGTTCTTTTAATAGAATCAATTGATGGTAATTGACCTGTTGCTTCTCTAGGTACTTTAGGTAACAGTTCTTTAAGTATAACACTTGTAGGAAGTTCAGAGGTGCTACTTAATTCTTTAATATTTTTAAGAGTTGATCTCACTTCAATTTCAGTAATATTTGGTGAATGGTTATGCTCCCTTGTATATAATACAGTTGGTTCCCTGTTGGTAGCACAACCATGACATTTATTAGAGTAATATTTTGAACATTTCCAGTTCACTTTAAGGCCTGTTTGCTTCTCTTGGGTGTAGACATAATCCATATAACACAATAAGAATTTCCCTTTCTGAGATGTTATATATTGGGCATCTTCAGTCATTGTGAGTTGGCAAAATATATATTAAATGTACATGAAAGTATATGTAAAAGAATATTATACATGTTTATATGACTAGTAACAAATGCATTCTCTTTATATACTTACTAACATTTATTTAGTTGTAGTTAAATGGAGATGTTCTTTATTCAAATGCTGTTTTTTAAGTGCTCTGTGAAAAGAAAGTAAAGCATATTTTATTTCATGTTTTACAATTTATAAGTGATGTTGTTGATATTTAGGACAGAGTATAGTTTTATTAACATTTATTTTCATTTTCCAAATGTTTTTTAAAAAGTTTAAAAGTCTAAATGGGGTAGTTTTGGCGGTTAGGACATTTTAGGTGTTTAGTTCCCTTTTAGTGAGATTTAACAAATTATTTTTAAAGTATACTTACTTTGTTAGTTAGCAGTTTTTGCAAGGTGACATGTTTCATGTTTTTGGAGTAATATCTGTTGTGGAAATATAAAGAGATAAAATATATAAGTTAGTAATTTTGGTTAGCAATTGAAATCTGTGGTACATTGGAAGTTAACAGTGTATTTAAAAATGTTAATTTACTTACTTTATCTTAGGTGTAGTAGGCTTGATTTTAGAGGAGTGTTTGAGAGTGGTGAAAATCAGGCAGAGTTTCTGCTTCCTGAATTTTTTTTGTTTAAGATGTAAAATAAGACAGATTTTTTTGTTTATATAGTGTGTTCTTAATTGTTTGTTGAAAATCATTGGTCTATTTCATTTTCTGTGTTTTTATTGGTTAATTTGAATTTTTTTCGTTTGGTAATTGTTTTACTTGTATGAAAAACGCAAATTGAGAGAACAGGTTTTTTTTAGGTGAGGAAGGAGATGTTGAATTGATAATATAAAAGAATGTATAATATATATTTAAAATGTTGAATATGTTGATAGTATTTGTTTGTTAATATTATTATTTGTGTAGTAGTTATGTTATTATTCATTTATGTTGTTATCATTTTGAGAGCTATTTTTATATAAATTGTATGTGATATGTGTATTTATGTCATTTATTGTATTTATAGTATTGAACGTACTAGTTTTAATGTGTATTAGAGTTGTCAATATTTTGTACAAAATCGGAATATTGCTGTCTATATTTTTGTTCTCAATAATTTGGACATGTTCTATACGTATTTATAACTGTCGATATTTTATATTGCGATATTTATGAGTGCAATATTTGTGTAGTCGATATAGTTTCATTACGATAATGTGGTTTTGATATTAGTGTATTTTTATAAAGAAGTATACATCATCGACATTTTTGATGTTGATATATTTGTGTCGAAATATTTGCATTTCGATATTGTGAGTTTTGATATTATGTCAGTGATTCCAAGGTAAGTTTGCAACAGAAGCATTAAATGCCCCATGAAGAGAAATATCCTTGTAAACTAAGGGTCAGGTCAAAGCGTCCTCATAGTTGGGTCCACTAAGGAAAACCTCTGTGTCCCCTTTCCTGCATGCAATTCCCAATACTCGTGCACTTAAGCTTCCCCTAGCGCTTCATATCTTCCTACCTGTTGGTATTGGAGACAATATTGGAATCTGAAGGTCGTGGCCGGTAAGGTGATATAACTATGGATAATACAGTCTGTGGATAGTGTCTCAGTCACAGTAAAAGGTAATTGGTCTAATTTTTCAATGTGCAGCATAGTGTATTTTGTATCTCTGCGTGCCATATTTATTTGCTTTTCTGGCAGATCATATCCAGAAAACAGGCTGGTAGTGTTGATGTAACACCACAGCACATAGCTAGAACGTAGAGTTTGAATTGTCCAGCTCAGTATTACTTGATTGTAATTGTGACTGTCCTTGTTGTAAAATAGACATGTCCTCCTGAATTATGTTGATTGCAGAAGACACACTGTTGCTCAGTGAATAAATTCTGGATGGTAATGTGGTCATTCCGTAGTCAACCCTAGCCAAAGCCTTTTCTGTCATGACCCGTATCTCAGAGCTCCTCAGAACTGGAAAAATGCTCACAGATTCCACCTCCTGACCTCCCCAACTCTGTTGGTATAAATACACAGAATAGTGAAGTGGTCAAGCGATAGGGGTTAAGAAGGGTACAGCAGGGAATAGAACCTGTGAAGAAATAAAGACACAATATAATTACAGAATAACTGCAAGTTTACTCTCAGTATATGTCTCACTAAGAATCCATAAATACCTTAAACATATAGTAGGTGTGCGCAAAAAGGTAAACCCTGAGTTAAACAATTTGTGAATAGCTCCCTGCATACCTAACAAGACAAGAACAAAAAAGGTTATCAGCCTTCCTGTGTTCAGGAAACATACCACAATACTCTTCCCTCATAAACACCTCACACCTCCTACCTACCCATATGAGCTATAAAAGAAAAGGACTTTAGGATACAATAAATTGAGGTTCTGTGGTTTTCGACTTCGCTTCGTATTCAGCCGCCATTTTGTATTCGGCCGCCATTTTGTGTTGCCTCACTAAGGCAGCACGGCGAACGTAGTGTTTTTGCTTTTTCAGCTGCTATGCGTCTCTTCTGTTAAAAAGTAACCCCTTGTCCTTGTTTACGAAACCGATGTCAGGGTCTGGCCGAGTTTGTTAATCCATGTCTAGACTGATTGATCCTTGTCTTAGTCGACTGTTTGGGTCCCACCATTCGTTCTTACATTATCTTATTTGACTGGTCTTCGCTATTCTCTTCGTGTATTCTCTTATTATGCAAACTACCCTTTGAGGCATACAAACACGTCCTGCCACCTGCAAATTGGATTGTGGGCACTAACACTGATTAATTTGAGGGGAGGGGAGAACACGGGGTCTGAAAGAAGGGCGTATTCAAGATACTTGATAGCTTGTTTTCAAACTTTTCCTATTTGTTAGTTTTGTATGTTTTGGGAGTAGGCATTGTAAATATGTATACTATAAAAGATTGTGCACCACGGAATTAAGTGGCAGTCTACTGAGAACCTACCATTGGTGTACTTCTTGGACAACTGTGCTTAGCTGCAGCTAATAAATCTGATTTTCTATGCCTAACAGAGTGTCTCGTGTCTCTGTCTGACAAAGCAGGTAAACCCGGAGATTTTAGGCGTGCCCTGCGCCGCTCAGCCCATAAGGACCGGTTCTTCAACTGGTGCCCAACGTGTGGGTGACTTCAGTGGTAGCGGTTCAGCCCGAGGGTCGTGAGGAGCCTCGCAAGAAAATTCTGGAGGATTCGCGAACCACGCAAGGGACCCCTGTATGTCGAAGTGGACCGAAAGTCTTTTGCAGCGCGGCTACTCCTTTCCGACGGCTGCTGATGACTGCTGCCCTGACTGTCACCCTGCCTTGGCCCTCTGGTGATGATTGGTATCGCAAGACGTTAGACGGACATCTGTTGGCGTGAGAAAACATTTAGTTAAGTATTCGTGGGTAGCGCCCACCCTTTTGTTTTGTTTTTTATTATTCGACTAGTGCACTTGTCGAAGCCAAGGGGTAAGTACGTTTGTGCTGTTCTTTCAGGTATCTGGCTCCTAAACATTGGAATGAACTTCCGCTTGACCTCCGAATGGAACCCTCAGAAACCAGATTCTGTGCAAAACTTAAAATGCTCCTGTTTCCGCCTATCTATTTCACTCTTTTTTCTTTGACCCTGGCCTTTTCTCCTTAACATCTGCCTCCTGAGAATCAGTAGCATTCTAGAGGGGGGACACACTGCTTTTTGTGTAGCCAGGTGCTCTAGAAATGGTTTATTATTATTATTATTTGTGCTGTGATTATTGTTTTACCCCCTTGAAGTTTGTGAATAGTCCAGTTCGTTACAAAATGCCTGGGCTTAGAAAGTTTAGGAAGTTTTGCTGTTTAAGCTGTAATAGGGATTCCCGGCTAGAGGATTCTTGTCCAATTCCTCCGGTTGGAACTCCCACTTATGAGCTCTATTCGAAACATGGTCTTGGACCTATTATTTTTAATGAAACATGGATTCGCTACACGAAGAAAGATGGTGTTCTGCAGTGGCCACCAAATGGTAGCTTTGAGCCTGACATATTAGATAATTTAGAAGCAATTGTGTTTAAGAGAAAAGCCCGGCCGGCAATGTTTGACTCTTTCCGCCTATGGCGTAAGGAAGCCAAACAGAAAGAAATTAAACAGGCGAAAAGAGATAAGAAAACGCAAGACATGACGATTTTACAGGCTGCTCAACAGTTTAAGAATAATGAGACTGATCAGACGATTGAAGTCTCAGAAATACAGCATCGTATGGCAATAGATAGATGTTATCCTGTGTTGCCTACTTCCCCGCAGAGTAAAGATCCCTTAATGTCTCATTTGTTGAGATTACCTCCGCCTTATGTACTAGGTGCTAATGCAACCCCATTACAACCTGTTGTTCAGCACCCTGTTGTTCAACCAGTTAATCAGTTTTTTCCACAATTGCCTCTTCCAGTAATGCCACCGACTTCTGTACCTCAGTCTCCTTTACCGTCAGTTCCTCTTACCACTGTCAGTTCTTCTCCTGCTGTGCTTAACACGTTGTCTCCGGTCTTCCTGTCAGATTCTCCTACGGCTCGTCAACAATTAGTTGATACTGTTTCTGGTCTTTTATCACCTTTCTTCGGGTCTCTTAATTTGACTCCTGCTTGGTCTAGAAGGCAATCTCGTAGTCAAATTCCGGGTTCTGACGAACGAGTTAGGTTGGACTCTCTAGCTCACAATTGGATCATGAAGGGTCCACAGTATAATGTGCGCGATATCCTGGATACCTTTCTCCAGTGGAATGCGCCCACGCAGAGATATGTTTTTGATGTCATGTGTGACATTCTTGTCAAAGGATGGGAGGATATGGATTTGGGTTCAGCTCCCCAGGGTCTGTTAGATGTACAGGCTAAATTTGATAAAGGACTTATTGTGGGTCCCGAAGTCGAGGATACTGTCCAGACACTTGTCACTTTCAGGTCTTCCCTTTCCTCTCAAACCTCTCTTGAACCTGATCCTGCGGTTCGGCGTAAAATGAAACACTATCCTATGCGAGAAGTTCCTCCGGTATGGAGAGATGCGGTTCCAGCCCAGGATGGTAATCAGCCAACCCCTGCTCATTTCCAGCGTATATGGGTACATGTCCCTTGGAAAAGGTCTGAAGTTCTGGCACTTAAACAGTCTTTACCGGACCCTCGTAAGAATCCTGCTGGGTATTATAAAGAGCTGTCCCAGACTGTTGATGCGTGTATTATGAATTTAGCAGATATTGATTTGCTGATGGGAAATGTAGTCCCTCAAGCATTGTGGGCTCGGATTCGTAGGGAAGATCACGACCAAGCTCTAGGTGGTAATTGGGACAAGGGTCAGGCAGCACTTTTAGTGCTGCATGACCTATTGGCAGGATTTGATACATCTCACACAAAATCCTACTGGAGAGAATTCAGGACATTAGGGTTCAAGGGGCTGCATTGAAATGGTTAGCAGACTTCTTAACGGACAGAACTCAAACAGTCACCACGGGCAATTTCAGATCTAAGACCACTAAAGTAACCAAGGGAGTACCACAGGGCTCATGTTTGAGCCCTACCATTTTTAACATATATGTTACCCCCTTGGCCAAATTAATGAAGACTTTAGGGTTCAGTCCCATCTCCAATACGGGCGACACCCAGCTCATACTCTCTTTTGACAAATCCAGCCATAACACCCAACCCATCCTTTCAGAAGGATTGAAGACAATTGCCTTCTGGAAGTGGGCCAAACTCCTCCAACTGAATGCAGATAAATCGGAAATGTTGTTTGGAGGTGCGGCAATAAGCTGTTCACCCAGTTGGTTGCCGGAGGAACTGGGCCCGGCACCCTCCCCAAAAACAGTGGTCAAGAATCTGGGTATCTGCATTGACCAGAACTGAACACCAGAAGCACATGCTACCACCACTGCACGAACTTGCTTCCACATCTTAGAAGAGTGTTCCCTCTACTACCTCCTTTCACACAAAAAACACTGATGCAAGCTTTAGTGTTAAGCCGACTGGACTACTGCAATGCTTTGTTGGCTTCTGGCAATGAGGCTCCCTGGACAAACTGCAAGTAGTCCATAACACTGCGGCCCGATTAGTAGCAAATGCCCCCCTCGAACAGCCTTGATAGTGCTTCTAAACAAACTCCACTGGCTCCCAAAGAGAAAACGAGGGGCATTTAAGATCTGTTGCACCGTTTTTAAAGCTCTTAACGGGCTGGGACCCCTTTACCTGTCCAACAAATTAACAAAGTACACACCCTCTAAGTCTCTTTGTCAGGATCTAAGTCACTTCTCTTCATCCCGAGAATCAAAAAAACTCGCCTGGGTGGCAGGGCCTTTTCGCATCGAACCCCTACTCTTGAGAATGAACTTACCTGCCAACTACGCGAATGCCAGAACCTCTTACATTTTAGAAAACTGTTAAAAACCTATCTCTACTAGGTATGTCTGTATGACTGTAGCACGCGGCCTCAGCAAAGAGATACCCCTGTCGGGGTGATTTGGGCGCTATATAAACTCATAAAATAACTAAACCCCATAAATAAATAAAAATACCCTGCGTTATCCGGTCCTTAAATTCGATTTCCATAGACAACATGCCTTCCAAGGGTATGTGGTCCTTATTGTAACGACCAGGTTCTACGTCTGGGAGACTCAAAATGTAATCCCTACCTTTGAGTTTTTCCTTAAATACATTGAAATCAATGAGAGTGTATGGTGAACATGAGTCAACAAGCACATTTAATTCAATCCCATCAAGCAAAATATTACACTTAGGATACTTATTTTCTATGCTTGATGGGTCTTTGTTAATCTGAAATACATATAGAACTTTCAATCAAGTAAAAATTCATTCTTCCACACTTAAATTCCTACACAGTCTAGCGTAATATCCCCTTTTGTTACACTTCCTACAGACGAAGGACCGTGCTGGACAAATCGAGTTGTTGGCCAGGTGGTTGTAATTCCCACAACGAAAACATTTTAGTATATCACCTTTCTTGTCATCAGTATATTTCTTATTAGAGGGTGCAATAGTTATTTTTTCCAATTCCCACATCACCATGTGCTAAGTCTGCCCCAGGTTTACTTTTCACAACAAGCACAGTCTCACCCACATTACTTTGTTTCATTTCCTTTATACATTCAGCTGTATGCTCAATACTTTTAGCAATTTTGACCACTACCTTCAAGTCTGGGTTACTTGTTAACAACTTCTCTTGAATTTTAGGATACTTAGTGCAACAAAGAAGCTGGTCCCTAATTACAAAGTCACATAAAGTGCCAAACTCGCAAAAGCTAGACCTCTTAAAATTGCAATGTATGTCGATAACTTTTCTGTTTTTCCTTGTGATCCGCAAAAAATGTATGTCTTTTAAGCACTACATTTACTTTTTGTCCAAAGTGCCTCTCCGATTTCCGTAGGGTTAAAGTATAAACATCCTCTTGGGAGTCTTCCCCTTCTGATTCACTTTCAGAATCAACTAGATTTTTATGCCAATATTGTGTAACAGAATATGTTGTTTCCTCAAGAGTGAGAATTTTTCACCCCCGTTGGCAATGAGGTAAGAAATAAATAGTTTTTCCCAATCTTTCATTGCTATAATTGGTCCCCCAATCTCATCAAGAAAAGGGAGAGGTTTGGTGGTGGCGTCTCCTGCTTACAGTTTCGGCCCTTGTAGATCTGCATGTTGTGTAGGTGCATATGTTTGGCAAGGAAACTTTTTTCTAATATTGGTAGCATATTTAGCTTATGATTTGTGGTTTTTTCAAATTCACGTTTGGATTTGTGCAAGATCTATACTGTGTTATCTTGTGTGTATTTTGTTTTGTTTTCCCTTTCTAGTGCAATATCATTGGTGCTTGCTGTGTCTGTGCAGAGTATGTGCAGTTGATACTTAGACTAGCTGTCTATGGCAAGTGAGTGGCATTTCTTTAGAGTATCAAGTTCAATTGTGTGGATTATATTGATAGTTTTTTTCAGGATCATTATATGTCAAAAGTTATATTTACTCTTTGATACAGCTGAGTTTGTTGAGTTCTAATTTGACACAGTGTTTAGTGCTGTATTGTTTTTTGTGTTAGTTTCATAAGTAAGCACTATGGCTGCCACAAGCTGACTGCCCAGCAGGTTGTACAGTTGGCTTTTTGAATCTGCCACTGTGCATGGCTCTGAGACTGACTCTGTATCTGAGACAGAGGACCAAGTTGAAGATTCTGGCTGTGAATTTTCTGTTGAGGGGAATCTTGTGATGATCAATCCACTATTAAGGCTGATGAAGTGCCTCTTTTAGAGTAGGCCAGTGAAATGCCAGTATTGCAGCAAGAGCAAGCAGGACTCCAGCCAGGGGATGGAAGACTTCCCATTGGAGGTGTTGAACCCTGGGTTGACCCTAACATGGTGCAGCCTGTTTTGTCTGCTTTTAGTGTTGTTTCAGGGTATAGATACTTTTTTGCATATCAATTTTTTCCAACTGTTTGTTGCTGACATGTTTTTTTAAATTATATTGTTGAGCAGACTCATTTGTATGCAGAACACTTTATTAGGGATAACAGTGCCACACTTAAGCCCCACTCCAGAGCTACCTGGTGGACTCCCATAAATCTCTATAAGATTAGGCAGTTCTGGGGTTTAACTTTCCAGATGGGATTGATAAGGAAGCCATCACTGTCTCTATATTGGTCTATTAGTCCCTTGATGGGAACTGCTATGTTTCCAGCAACTGTGAGTCGAGATCAATATTTGCTTCTGGAGTGGATATTGCATTTTATGGATAATGCTATACCAATATCACAAGATCATTCTAATTGTAACCATCTCTTCAAGATCCGGCCTGCCCTTGATCATTTAATAGATTGTTTCTCAGAGATCTATGTTCCAGGGAAAGATATTCTGTGTATGAGTCTCGAGTCTTGTTCAAGGGGCGTTTGGTTTTCAACCAATACATTCCCAGCAACAGCATGTTATGTTGTACAAATGTGCAACTGGATATTTGTATAATTTCAGGGTGTACACTAGTAGGGACTCTTCAACTGACTTCCCTGGTTGTCCTTCCACTTTTGGTGTCAGTGAGAACATTTTGTAGGAACTTGCCAAAGGCGTCAGGTTGGCAGTGTGTGTGGACTGGCGTATGGCGGCCAATGTGTATGTGTAATGACCAGCAGAAAGCCACTGCACACACACTGTCACTGAAATGCCAGTCTAGACATTCCACAGGTTGACTGGCAGTGTGATTGCTGTGTCTGAACTGACGTCTGGCTGGCGGGGTATGTGGCAGGCATGTGGCTGACAATATGTGGGGACTGGCATTTTGCTGGCGGTGTGTATGTGTGTAGTGACTTGCTGTTGGTCACTACACACACATTGGCAGCCAAATGTCAGTCCACACACTCCGCCAGCTGTCAGGCGATGGGATTTCTGTGACAGTGCTGTGGACATATGAAAGTGATGGGCCATTAAATGGTGCTGTTTGTTGATGGGGGTGTTGTAATGTGCTGGGCCAGAGGCTGGCGATATGAATAGTTTTGTGTGTGTGACGCATGAAACATGTGTGTGAATGGCCTGTAAAGCCGTGAGTTACTGGTCCAGTATTAAATAATTATCTTATTAACAGTGATTTCCACATTTTCATGAAATCCTTTGTTAATAAAATTTACATTTTGAACTTTTCACTCATCCTTGTATCAAATCCAACCAGTATGTGTGTGACCACGAGTAGTATACAGTGGTGCAGTGATATTTGCCTTTCTGTCTTTCTCTGCCAGGGTGTACATTGTTTGTAGGGAAAAACTACCAAATCCAGATATTTTCAGAAACTAGATGCCAGGGGGACTCCAGGGTAGTGTGTTTGCATGGATCTCAGAAGGTTTTCTTACCCAGAAACCCTTGCAATCCTCAAACATAGGCTAAAAACACAACTTTTCTTCATATTTCTGTAAATCAAAAGTACTGGAATCTGCTGGTGAGACTCAAGAATTCTCACGCCTGCTGATAAAAATGGTAGGGATTAGTGGGTAGGCCTAGTGTTTGCAAAAGGGTTGGGTACAGGGCACAATATGACAACATCAACAAAAGGGGTAGCAGCAGTTTTTGGGATTGGGCTTGACTGCCACCTAGAGAAACTTACCAAACCCAGGCACTTCTAAAAACTAGGCAAACAAGTTGCTGTGCCTCTCGTGGATCCCACAAAGTTTTCTAACACACAATGCCCAGCAATCTTCATAGATTGCCTAATTTTGCACTTTTCCAGGCAATTGTGACCTATTTTTCCAGAATTGGAAGGGATCCACAAAATTCCTACCATCTTATTTTGCCCCCACTTGTGCCAATAAAAATGCTACATCACTTCTGTGGCTGGGCCTAGTGCCCATGACAGGAATGGATCAAACTAAGGTCAATGTGAGTCCCCTCAAACGGACACTTGGTTTGATCTGTTTCTGTGGTAGGACATGTGTTGCTAGAAATTCCAGAAATTCCTGTCACAGAAATGTGAGGAAGTTGTGATTTTTAGTCTATGTTGGAGGTTTGTAAGGGCTTCAGGGTAAGAAACCCCATTGATTCCCTCAGTTGTCAAAAAAGTGGTGGTTTGCTAGGTTTCCCTAGGTGCCCCCTGAGACACATTGTAAAAAAAAGTGTCCATTTTCAGGGGAAAAATGTGATGTATCCATGTTGCGTTTTAGGCCCTTTCTTATCGTGGGGACTAGGCTTACCCACATTATTGGGAGACTTAGGGGAACACAGAATAGTGGAACAATTGTTGTTACTCATGGTATTTCTCTGCATTTGTGCCTTTTAAATGTAGGCCTGTGTGTAAGAAAAGACATTTTGAGAAAAACCCTTGAATTCACATACTAATATGGGTACCCACACATTCAAAGATGTAAAAATAACCACTGCTTATAAACTTTGTATATTGTGCCCATTTAGCAAATATATAGGTTTCCTTGTATTTGTTTATTTGAAGAGTTTTATACAGCGCTGGCTAGACCCAGAGGTATCAGAGCGCTTTACATAAGAACAAGTTGCACGCAGTTACCACAGTATAAAATACCAAATATATAAGAGTTACCTGGAGCATGAGGGAGGATGGGGGAAAAGGGTTAGAAACAGGGGTGAAGAAAGAAAAAACAAGTTCATATAGGGCTGGAAAGGGGAGTCAGTCACAGGAATGCAGAGGGAGGAGGCGGGGAGGGAAGGATACACAGCAGAGACATGAGGAAAAACAATGTCCAATGTCCGGCTGGGTAGGTGACGGCTAAGGAGGTGAAACCAAAGTCAATCTCCTCTATAGCTGCCTAGATCAGCTCCATCGCCCAGGTTGCTCGGGCACCGCGGTCAGTATAAACATATAAGGTTTCCGCCAGAGGGCATCGCTATAGTTCTATCAGCCTCGCCAGTTCAGGTGTTCAAGGGAAAACGCCACCCACCTCTACTGCTAATGACACTGGAGTCGAGTTCCTTCAATGTAGGATCTTGAGGTTATATAAGTTCTCTTGATTCAAGTGAAAGAGACGACACCTAGGACGCCGAGGATCGTCTGGCGTGATTCAGAGCTGCTGTTAGTCGCCATCTTAAGAACAGGCAGATTGTCAGGCAGGCTGTAAGGCGATCATTCAAGCTGCAAGGGTCTATTGTACAAGAACAATGCTCTAGAGCCCTCTAGAAGTTAAAAGGGAATCTAAGTGATCGTTTTTGTCTGATGGGCATTAGTGGGCACTCTCATTTGACCTTTTAATGCATGTGAACAAATACGACTGATGTGTGCAGACCGTTTCTTTTGCCGATTTTGGTTGCAGCGTGAGAGTTGGATATAACACGTTAGGCAGGGTGATCTGTGGTGTTACCTTGTCCATAACGTGCATAGCGTGTATAGGGTATGTTGTTCAGCTGGGCATGTGGTTGTACAGTTGATTCAGCGAAGCTCCGGAGTTCTTAATCAGTCATCATTTTGTTGAGCGCTTCGGTATGTCACATTGGACTGTCGCCTATCTGGCGAATACTGAGCGATCAGCAGAGTTGGTACAGAGCAAATCCAACCAGTATTACTGGGTTGTTAATTCTTGCAGTTTGATGTTAGGAGATCAAGTTGAGTCATCAGATTCCGCGGACTCCAGGCGGATGCCTTGTATAGATCGTCATCTTTCCCCTTTCCCCCTCTTTGCGTCTTCTCCAGTGGGATTGTCTTGGCAGGCGCCATTTTGGGGTCAGACTCGGCGAATCCCACTTACAAGTACTAGCCAAGTTTTTTAGGGGATTAATGTAGGCGCCATCAGGTCTTCAAAACTCCCATTGGGATCGCTGGAGGCTGTTTTCCGCTTCCCCACTCACTGCCTCTGAAGCGCGTCTGCTGTGGATCTCAGGGGTGCTGCAGGTCGGGCTCGAAGCCCCCTCCAGCAGCAGCCATGCCGAGCGGGTAAACAAAGTTGTACAATGCGGGGAAATCATCCCAGCAGGGTCAGCAGGGACTTCAAGATGAGGGCCAAGGGGTGGCGGCGTTGATTGCTGGATAGAACAGAGGTCGGTGGCATCACAGTGCATTTCATTCGGCGCCAGGCGAATGTTCATAGCTCTCTGGGCACCATCTTGGCATTTTCACTGGGAGGAACGTCACAGCAGATATTTCAGCAATGCTCGATCGAAGACAGCCGAAATTGGTCTCCAGGTGAGCCGCCTGCTTTCCGGTTGCTGAACCTTTGTTGAACAAAGCGGAGGAACGCCGTTCAGGAGCTTCCTTGATATCTATTTTTCACTCTTTACATTTTACCATATGCATTTTTCTATGCCAGGTATACAGTGAAAAATCACTTCAAGCTGCAGCTCAGTTATTGCCTCTGGGGACCTCAAGTTCTTGGAAAACCCACCAACCCTATATATCCCCACAACCACAAGAGTCTAGTCGATGTAATTGTATACTACTTTCGCAAATCGGCCATTGTGATGAGAAGTTACAAATGAATACATTGTCACAAGTGAATGTTTTTTCCTACTAATTTTCATTTTTTTTATTTAAACAGTTAGTTTCTTTTGGAGAACCTTGAGGCCTCTACAAAAATTACTGATTGCTGAATTTAAAATGTTGCCGACTTTTCAGAAATCTATAACTCTCCAGGATCACCCATGAGTTTCACAGCAGTTTCCACCACAAACTGGAAGCCGGTTGAAAGCACAAAACTGAGAAACAAGCATTGGCAAAGCCAATAGACCTCAGCAATGTCCAAGCTATTGGCCTTGTGTTAGAAATTAGGGTCCCTAGTTGGCAGAGGTAGGCACCTTTGTCCAAGTAGGGATCCTTCATTCTAGTCAGGGTAAGGAGATTACACACTCTAGATAACCCCTGTTCACCCCCTTAGTAGTTTGGCATGAGCAGACAGGCTTATCCTAAAGGCAATGTGTAAAGTGTTTAGACCCAAACACACGATAACACACTGAAAACACCACACCAGTTTAGAAAATAAAGTATCTTTATCTAAACCAAACAAGACCAAAACAACAAAAATCCACCACACATGTAGGAAGATATCATTTTTAAACTTGCTACTTCAAAAATAGAAGTATAAAAACAAAAAGCTCCGCCTGGGGCTATTATGACATTGTGACAGGCCCAAATCCGAAGTACGGTGCCGACTGCACAGTGTGTTGATCGGGCACGGCGTCACACGGACCCCCTAAACAACAGTACCTTGGAAACAAAGTCAACAGGTGTTGCACAGCGTTGTGGGGGTGAGACACCGATAGTGGAGGCGAAACCGGCTCCTTTCTGCCACGGGGTAGGTGATACGTTGTGTCCATGAGGAGATGAGTTGCTAGGTTTAGGACAGGGGAGGCTAGGAGGCGTTCGCAATGAGGCTTCGGTTCAGGTGAGGCGATGTGACGTGACAGTGAAGAGTTTGTGAAGTCACCCTTGTCGGTTATTCGCTCCTCGATAATGTGCTGCTGGCGGTGACGGCGGTGGTGTGAGCACTGCTGTCGAGAAGGGAGATAACTGCAGGCATCAAAGGGTGCTGAAGCTGCGGGGCAGGCGGGGCAGTGCGTCGTACACTTCACAAGCGGTAGCGAAGCCACTGACGGCATCGCTGATGGTTCGGGAGTTGTTCTTCTTGCAGTGCAGCACCAACCACACAAATCTCAGGGCCCAGGAACTGGAATTGGCACACTTTTGAATACTGTAGTCCACAGTTGAATCCATTTGCTGGTCAGGGGGTTGCAGGTGAAGTCTTTGTGGCCCTGAGACTTCAGCACAGGAGGCAAGCACACACAAGCCCTTGGAAATTCTTCTTCAGCAGGTTCACAGCAAGGTTCCAGTCTTTGTCCTATCTTTTGCAGAAGCAGCAACTGCAGGCCAACCCAGCAAAGCAACACAGCAAAGCGGAAGTACTCCTCTCTGCAGCTCTTACAGCTCTTCTCCTTGATAGAGGTTCCTCTTGAATCCAAGAGTGATCGAATTCTCTGGGGTATAAGGTCCAATAATTATACCACATTTTCCCTTTGTTCTGTTTGTGACAAGGGTCTCTGAGCTTAGTCCAAACCATTTCTGCCCTCTCTGGCCCAACTTCCGTTACAGGAGGTGGAGACACAATTGTGCAAAGGAGATCCAGCCGATTTAGGTGCTAGTGAAACTCCTCCCACTACTCTAAATGTAGACCAGGTCTATTCCGCCCAACTACGAGTCACCCAGGAAAGGCAGGGCACACCTCAACCCCCTATTGTGACTGTCTAGAGTGAATGCACACCGCCAGTTCCTGTCACCCCAAAACCAGACAGTGAATACTCATACAAGCAGAGGCCCACAGGATGTTTAAACAAGAAGATTCTTACTTTCTAAAAGTGCCATTTTCAAACACACAATTTAAAAAACACCTTTACTAAAAGATGTGTTATTCATTTCTGAGTTCAGAGAGGCTAAACTCTATTTCTCTATTTTGTCCCAATAAAAAGTTACACTTGTAAGATGTTACAGTGCAGCTCCTATGTTATCCTCTGTGACAGACTGCCTTTTAATAGTGAAAAACTAAACACCCACTATTTCACTATCAGAATATGTAAAACACACCAGTACATGTCCTACCTTTAACATATACTTCACCCTGCCCGTGGATGGCACATTGGGCCTACCTGAAGGGTGCATTACATGTAAGTAAAGGGAAGGTAAGGGCCTGGCAACTGGATGCACTTGTCAGTCCAACAGGGTGGTTACAAAACTGTGTGCGCAGACACTACAGTGACAGGTCTAAGACACTTTTACAGGGCAACTCATATGGGTGGCACAACAAGTGCGGCTAGCCCACTAGTAGAATTTGATTTACAGGCCCTGGCACACTCAGTGCTCTTTACTGGGGACTTACCAGTAAATCAAATATGCCAATCATTGATAACCAATCATAATTACAATTTACACAGGGAGCACTAGCACTTTGACACTGATCAGCAGTGGGCTGTTTGACCTAAATGGCTTTCGATCTTTCTCTGCATTGCAAGACTCATACTAGCTCCCCCGCCATTCTTTCTTTAAATACTTGCAAGTCAGAGACTGTATCCGAACAGGTGGTAAATATATACTGGATATGGAAGGCTCAGAGCTCTAGTCATTCTATTTTAAGCCTGGTGTGAAATCTTTATTTATGAAGGAAGTAACCCAAAAAGGGCCACCCGGGTCACCACTGACCCCCTCTCAGCCTTCAGTGCTAAATGAAGAGTCGGTCGGACAGTGGAGAATACAAACCAATAACTGTTTATTCATATACACTCAGAGTGGAGCCCCAACTTTACAGTCCCTATGAGTGCTACTGAGGGAACTGAAATCAACAAGCATAGAGATACAATATGTACATTTCATACCCAGGCGAAGGCACACCCACAGTGGAATTTTCCAGGCAGATGCAACTGGTCAGTAAAATATAAAAAAAGTTTCTGTTCTCTTATCTTGCATAGCCCAAGGTCGTTTCACCCTGGGCCCGGCATTAGACAAGTGGAAGAGGGCCTCTATCTATATAGAGAGCTATGCGCTGACATGAACAGTTTACTCATTACTGAAGCAAAACTTAACATTTCAGAAACAAAACTTAGAAGAGGGCATTTCTCAGAAATGAACAAGATCAGTTTAGAGTAGCCCAAATTGGCGCCTGAAAAAAAAATGGCGCAGCGAATGCTAACTAAAACATAACATTACACAAGTATTCTTCGGGCCGAATCTAACAACTAGTATGACCTATCAAGGGCTTTCCCATCATGTTGCATAGGATACTTCCCTATTAGCCGCTAAGTGGAGTCAGCTGCTCTCATCTGAGGTTTCGGTTTCAGAGATTCAGATGGCTTTAGAACTATTGGACTGTTCTGTACACTCTGTTAATCTATGTCTACAAAAGCTTGGTACTATATGCCTTGTGTTCTATACTTTGGATACAATATCAAGATGGGGAACGAATACTACCACTGATAAAACCAGATGTCCTAAGTGTAATCTTTTGGCTGCAGATACTGTTCATATGGTCACACTCTGTCTGCGTTTACCAAAAATGTGGGAGGACTGATGAAATGTATGTATTCAAGTCTGAGACATCCAGTCCTACACTAAAGAGAGAATGATGTGGGTTAAATATGAGTACAAGGGAGGCACTCAGAGGTTAATAATAATTATGCTGGTGTGTGCCCGGCTCTGTATTGCGAAGGCATGAGTTTCTGTGAACCTCCCAAAGGATGTTAAGTGGTGTGCCCATATCCATCAGATTTATGAATAGGACCTCGCCCTGGCCAAAGTTAGAGGCCCCTCTTCCTTGTTAAAGCTCAAGAAGATTTGGAATAATCTATGTTGGGATTTCACTAACGTTAATTTTGATTAATTATACCTTATGCTGTACTGCTCTTACCATATATCCATCTTTTCAGCTTTTGATAGTCATAGGTTATCTACGTCATTTATTTGCTCCTTGTTGCTTGTTTATCTTTACGGCCCTGATTTGTTATTTATACTTTGTATGCTGTGATTATTATATATTTGTGACCAATTGCCACTTGGAAATATATATAAGAAACAATCAAAAACGCGAGAGCAACAGCAATGCCGTAGCAGGCGGAAAGCAGCCTTACAACAAACAAGCATTTACAATGCAATGGTCTTGTCATTGTTAAAGTTAGAGCTATTGGCATTGCTCATGACGTTATTTTTATTTATGTTTTTGTTTTTAAAACATAAATAAATGGCATTGTCATTTACAATGCCAATAGCTTAATCGCTCGCAAATGCGAGACCTATTGCATTTGCACCCACACAGAGCCACACACACAAAGCCACCCACACACACATACAGAGCCACCCACACAGTCATTCACATAGAGCCACCCACACACACACACAGCCACACACACAGAGCCACCCACACACACAGCCACCTATAAAAAAGCTACCCACACAGAGCCACACACATACAGACAGAGACACACACACAGGCAGAGACACACACACACACACACACACACAGAGCCACACACACACACACAGCCCCACACACACAGCCACCTATAAAAAAGCTACCCACACAGAGCCACACACATACAGACAGACACACACACACAGGCAGAGACACACACACACACACACACAGAGCCACACACACACACACACACAGCCACACACACACAGAGCCACATACACACACACAGAGCCACACACACACACACACACAGACACACACAGAGCCACACACACAGAGCCACACACACACAGAGCCACACACACACACACACACAGAGCCACACACGAAGCCACACACACACACACACGCACAGAGCCACACACACACACACAGCCACACACACACACACACACACATACATGTTTATATCACTCTATGAAGACCAGTGAAAAAAACCTACATTATGAGGGCCACCCTTTCTGATCATCAGAGAATCAAAATGATCATACATTTTATGTTTATACTTTAATGACAGTATGAAAGTTATATCAGATTTTCAAAAAACGATTATGGGAATAGTTTTGAGACTTTCTGACATAACCCCCTTATGAGGACCGCACATGTCCCGTATCCAAGAGTTATGAAGACCATTTTTACACACTACATAAAGACAGCAAACAGCTTTACGAGGACCGGTGTGTGTTTTTTTTACAAGTCTGTTTATGAGGACCAGATTATATTTTACACATAGTGTCTTCCTATTTGGTACAGTATATATTTGTCAAAAAAACAGTCTTTATTTGGATCCCTTTCGTATGTGACTGACAATTTATTACAGAATACATATGCATTTAGCAAACACTGCTTTCTTATTTCATCCAGCGTATATTTAACTGACCATACTGGATTTAAAATAGTGTATTATTTAGACAATACCTTTAAAAAATAGTTCCTAACTGCTAAATATCCATCTTTTCACTGTGTTTCCCTTTGAATTTGTGTAGTTCTGCATCCTCAATTCAGTTGGTATTTTGAACATTTGCGAAGTGAAGAGCTGCTTTTCAGTTTCCAGCCACATGTGCTATTTTCTTAAAGTAGTAAAAAATGTAGGCCCCGGATTAGGCATTGTAGCACTTGTAAAACTGCAGACGGGATCTCCATCTCGTTTGTGAAGGTGTATTCCATTCGTCCAACTCTAATTATGGCATTTGACAATTTGTAAGTAAATTCTGTCCATAAATTGTGAAAATCTGGTTAAACGTCAACTTCAACATAAGAACTTGAGGTCGCTCAGATAAGACCTGGAAGGTAAGAGTAGAGCTGAACCTATTTTGATCTTTAAAATGGGGATACATAGGTGTTTGTCTTTCAGTAGCTATGAGTTTTACAGATGTTTAGGTGCCTGATATGTCTGTGCTTCTATTGCCATCATATGGATCATATCTTAGTGTGTGTCAAAAAAGTGTGATCTGTTATCCATCACAACAAGGACTATATGATATTGTGTGTTAAACATCTGACCATATTCTCATAACAATTACCTCACCATTAGGTCTGATGCAAATTTGTGCTGTTATCAATGCTACTGCTATCAAGCATGAATTTCTTTTCTATTCAATAAGGACTATATCACTAGTATATTACAATTGCATGTGGTTTTACCATTCACACTGGAGAAACAGATAATGTGGCATGCTACAAGATTTTGTTCTTTGATACATCACATTGAGGGCCACATCAAGGTGTTTGTTAGTAATATGAGCGTGTGCCTATTCATCACAGAGGACATTTTCATACTGTGTCAGGGCTCGACAAATCCGAAAAATGGTACTAGTCCTGAAGGTCTGGTACCATGGAAAATCCCCTCGACCTGACTGCAACCCACTTGACCTCCGTCTCTGAAAACGGAGCAAAAGTGACAAGATAACAAGATTTAAAGGCATCTTTATTGCTCATTCCCTTTGTGAGCAATAAAAATGCCTTCAAATCGTGTTATCTTGTCACTTTTGCTCTGTTTTCAAAGACATAGGACAAAAGTTAGTTTGACTTCCTACTCGCCAGAAAGGGCGAGTAGGACCTAAAAATAGCTCGTCCTCATCCATTCTCACTCGCAAATGCGAGCGGGCGAGTGGATTTGTCGAGTCCTGTGTGTATTGCAGGGTTGTGCATGCTTTAAACATCACCAGGAGAAAAATATTATGGAGTGTGTTACAAGTCAATGCTTGTTAGACCAGTCAGCCTTAGGGTGATCGTCCCCAAAGCTTATTGCCTTCACCCCCACTATATTTATGAATTTGCTTTTGTTGGCCTTAGGACTGCTAACCAGTGCTAAAGTGCTTGTTCCCATTCCCTAAAACATGATAAAATTGGGCTACAGACCCCATTGTCACATTTAATTTATTTGCAAGTACCTAGTAAAGTGATATTGCATGTACACCCACAGCCTGTAAATTAAATGCTATTAGTGTTATTAGCACTTTTTGAGCCACCCACTTAAGTAGACTTTTTTTAACCTGTCCCTGGTCTGCCACTGCAGCTTCTGGGTGCAATTGTAAACTGCCATTTCCACATGTCAAAATAAACCTTTTACCAAGCATAAACCAATCTGTTGAGTACATATAAGTCACCTAAAGGGTAGGCCCTCAAAAGCACATAGGGCAAGGTGCAGTTTACTTTAAAAAGTTGGACATGTAGTTTTTAATCTGACATGTCCTTGTAGTCACTATTGCAAGGCCTGCCTCTTTCATAGCATACCATTGGGTACCTTATTACATTTAATAAGTGTTAATTTTTGATTGGGAGCAGGTAGGAAAGTCATGAATGGTATCAGAGTAATTTAAAACCATCTTGAAGGGTAAATTCATATTTCAATCCTCAATTTTAAAAATGCCACTTTTTAGAAAGTTGGAAACAAGAAAAAGGTCTGGACGTACATTTTGGAATAAATACATTCATAAATAACCACCTTAGATTCTCAAGTAGTTATATTGTTTTCATTACACTTGCTATTTATTCATTTATTTGTGGAACAAACAAGATGGATATTTCTTTCATGTCTTAAAGAAGAACAATTAGTACAAACATATATCAACAACACAATGGTAACAGTACTTTGGACATATAACAAATACTTAGGAAATGGCCAAATATGACAAAACAATAGACCAGTCCTTATTTTAACATAAAGAACAATGGCGGTACAATTCAGTTATGTGTTTCACTACATACACCTGCCATAACCAGCGAAGCAGTTAAACAGTTACACCAGGCCTAAATGTCCTGTTTGTACTCGGTATGGGTCGGTTGATTGGTGGTGATTATTGCTGGCTGGGTGGGGTCGACACATTTCAGAACCCTATTTGATTTCAGGGTTCTCCTCAGGACCAGGACCTGGTCATTCACATTTGAGGTGAGGGAATTCTCACGGGTGATGATGCCTTATGAACTCAAGGGGTGTGGTCCTTTTTCTCTTGTGTCCAGAAACGACTGCGGCGGTTGCTGGTGCTTTAATATGATATTCACGCTTCAAAATAATTAGATGATGACAGGGTGGACTTGTTAATGGCTTTCAAGCTGTAGCTTTGTGAATGGTTCTCATGGGGGCCTCACATGGTTCTTCTCCTCATGTACGATGTACATCCCATGTGAAGCGTATGATTTCTGGCAGAACCCGTGTTAGACGGGGACCTGGAGGGTCGGCCGAGCACAGTGATCGCACAGACAGGTAACTTCCCCCCCCACAGATGGACACCACACAAAGATTAGGGTAACACCTTTTATAGGCACTTCGGGTCGTAGAGTGGTACGATACAAGGCGGTCAGGACACGAGGATCCTCTCAATTCTAGTCTCTAGTAAGGGAAGGGGGTAGCGGGACAGTCTTGGTACCCACGGGTACGGGTGTGTAACGGTGATAGCTCACAATCCTCGAGCTCGGTGTTCGGAGGGGTCAGACCGCGGCAGCGCCGGCAGGTCCCGAAGAGGTCGTAGGTGGCAACGGGCCGCGGCAGCGCCAGCAGGTCCCAACGAGGATGAAGGTTACAACGGGCCGCGGCAGCGCCAGCAGGTCCCACGAGAATGCAGGTTGCAACGGGCCGCGGCAGCGCCAGCAGGTCCCACGAGGATGAAGGTTACAACGGGCCGCGGCAGCGCCAGCAGGTCCCACGAGAATGCAGGTTGCAGAGGGCCGCGGCAGCGCCAGCAGGTCCCACGAGGATGAAGGTTGCAGAGGGCCGCGGCAGCGCCAGCAGGCAGGACAATAGTTCACAAGGCAGGGCTGTGGCAGCGCCAACAGTCCGTCAAGGATGAGTTCGTCGCGGTGTCTCTCGACTCCAGGATACAACTGCCTTCCTGCCCTGGGGCTGCCTCAGTTATAGGTCTGGCGCCCTTTGATGTCCGGACCCTCGCTCTTGGAGGTCGGGAGGTCTGGGATGAGGGAGTCCAGACACCCAGCAGGGGGGTGGAGCCAGCGCCCGAGGAGGCTGGGGGTGCTCGGCACCTGGCGGGGGAGAGCCATCGACACTTCGTACTCCCATTGACCTGCCAAGTGGGCCGTTCACCTCCTGGGTGGAGGGTGGTGCCGGGATGTCGGGGCCTGGCCAGGCCCAGGGTTGGGGTCGGGCTGAGGCCGCGCGGCCGCGTGGTACCGTGTCCAAGATGGCGGCCGGGCCGGGCAATGGTGCTGACGGTGGCCCGGGCCCTGTCCTGCGGGGAGGGAGCGAGCCCTTCATGGGGCCTGTCCAACATGCGTCCCCCCCAGCTGAAGGCGGGGAGAGTCACCCATCTTCTTGGGGACTTTCCTCGTCGAGGCGGAAAAAGCGGGACAGGCCATCTGCGTTGGCGTGGTCTTGGCCGGGTCGATGTTCCACAGTGAAGTCCATCCCCTGCAGGGAGATGGACCAACGTAGTAGTTTCGGGTTTTCCCCCCGCATCTGCATGAGCCATTGCAGGGGTCGATGATCGGTCTGGACCCGGAAGTGGGTGCCGAAGAGATAAGGCCGGAGCTTTTTGAGGGCCCACACCACGGCGAAGGCCTCCCTCTCGATGGTGCTCCAGCGTCGTTCTCGGGCCAGGAGCCGTCTGCTGATGAAAGCCACTGGCTGGTCAAGTCCTTCGGGGTTCAGCTGGGAAAGGACTGCCCCAACGCCATGGTCGGAGGCATCTGTTTGGACGATAAATTCCCGACTGTAGTCGGGGGCCTGGAGCACCGGGGCGGAGCACATGGCGGCCTTCAGCTTCTCGAAGGCCGCTTGACAATCTGGGGTCCAGTTGACCTTCTTTGGTTGGTTTTTGGAGGTGAGTTCCGTGAGGGGCCCTACGATGCTGCCATAGTCCCTCACGAACCGTCGGTAGTAGCCTGTGAGTCCCAAGAAGGCGCGGACCTCGGTCTGGGTGATGGGGGACTGCCACGACTGGATGGCAGCGATCTTGAGTTGCAAAGGGGCCACCAGACCGCTTCCCACCTGGTGCCCGAGATAGGTCACGGACCCCTGGCCAATTTGGCATTTGCTGGCCTTGATCGTGAGGCCAGCTCGTTGGAGGGCCTGCAGCACCTCTCGGAGGTGGTGGAGGTGGTCGGACCAGTGGTGGCTGTACACAGCGATATCGTCCAGGTAGGCGGCGCTGAATCCTTCGAGTCCTGTCAGGACCTGGTTTACTAGCCGCTGAAATGTTGCTGGGGCATTCTTCATGCCGAATGGCATGACCTTGAAGTGATAGTGGCCATCAGGGGTAGAGAATGCAGATCGTTCTTGGGCCCGGGGTGTGAGACCGATCTGCCAGTAGCCCGCTGTCAGGTCGAAGATGCTGAGGTAGCGGGCAGCTCCCATGCGGTCGATTAGTTCATCTGCTCGGGGGATGGGGTGTGCGTCTGTTCTGGTGACCGCATTCAAGCCCCGGTAGTCGACGCAGAACCGGAGCTCCGGCGTGGCGCCGGCCGCTTTGGGGACCAGTACCACTGGGCTGGCCCAGGGGCTGTCTGAGGGCTCGATGATCCCGAGTGTGAGCATCTTGGCCACCTCCTCTTGGATGCAGGCCCGTACCCGGTCTGGTACGCGGTAGGCCCGATGGCGGATAGGGGGACTGTCTCCAGTGTCCACGTCGTGTAAGCACCAGGGGGTGACCCCTGGGGTGAGGGAGAACAGGGTGGAGAACTGTAGCAGGAGGACTCGGCAGCCTTGGCGCTGTACCAGGGTGAGGGCCTCCGAGAGTCGGACCCCGTCCACGGAGCCGTCCTTCTCCCGTGACCGTAGGAGGTCAGGGAGGGGTTCGGAGTCCTCCTCGGTTCCATTGTCGGTTGCCATCAGGAGACTGAGTTCGGAGCGTACAAAGTGGGGTTTCAGTCTATTAGCGTGGAGGACCCGGAGAGGGTTTCGGGAAGATTCCATATCGATGAGATAGGTGACAGGGCTCTTGCGCTCGATTACTTTGAAGGGCCCCGTCCATTTGTCTTGCAGGGCGCATGGTTCGGTGGGAGACATTACCCACACTTGTTGGCCGGGTTCAAATTCGATGGAGGAGGCATTTTGATCGTACCATCTTTTCATGTCCTCCTGACTGGCCTCCAGGTTTGCTTTTGCCATCTCTCTGAACCTTCTGGTCTGGTTGCGGAGGGTTAGGAGGTACTTGAAAACATCGGGCGGGTTCTTTAGAGGGGGCATTTCCCAGCCTTCTTTGACTAGGCTGAGCGGGCCTCGCACCGGGTGTCCATACAAGAGTTCGAAAGGGCTGAAGCCGAGGGACTTCTGGGGGACTTCTCGGTAGGCAAAGAGAAGGCACGGTAGTAGCACATCCCACTGGCGACGGAGGGGCTCTTCCAACCCCCCAATCATCCCTTTGAGCGTGCGGTTGAACCGCTCAACCAGTCCGTTCCCTTGAGGGTGATAGGGGGTCGTGAATCGGTAGGTGACCCCACACTGTTGCCAGAGGGACTTCATGTATTTTGAGATAAAGTTCGTACCCCTGTCGCTGACGACTTCCCGGGGGAAGCCCACTCGAGAGAAGATCCCCATCAAGGCTCGACCCACTACTGGGGCTGTTATTGTACGAAGGGGGACCGCCTCAGGATAGCGGGTAGCGTGATCCACCAGGACCAGGATGAAGCGATGTCCCTGTGCTGTTCGGGGGTCCAGGGGCCCCACAATGTCTAATCCCACCCTTTCGAACGGGGTGGTCACCACGGGGAATGGTTGTAGGGGTGCCTTGAGTTTGCGGCCGCTCTTCCCACTGGCCTGGCAGGTCGGGCAGGACCGGCAATGGTTGGATACGTCATTCCTCATTTTGGGCCAAAAAAAGTGAGTCACCAGGCGGTGGTAGGTCTTGTCTTGGCCCAGGTGCCCGGCCAGGGGGACATCATGGGCTAGGTTCAACAGGAAGTCTCTGAAGTGGAGAGGCACCACCAGCACTCGCCCGGCCCCCAGTTCTGCGATTTTCTGTTCGCTGTACAAGAGATCATTGTCCCAATAAACCCAGTGGGCCCCGGTGGTGTCTCCTTGGCTCTGGGCGAGCGCTTGCTGTCGCAATCCCTCGAGGGAGGGGCAGGTCTTTTGCTCCTGCCGGAATTGTTCCTGGGTGGGCCCCCCTTCTTGACGCCACTGAGCCAGGTCGGGAAGCTCGGGGGGCTGTGTGGACCCCTCTGGGGTGGGGTCCGGGTGGTCGGCCTGGAGGAAGTCTTCTTCTGGAGTGATCGAGGGCGGAGGTGTTGCCCATTCTGGTTCTTCTGGTCTAGGGATGGTGCGGGTGGCCATGGACCGGGTGGTTACGCATGCCCAGTCCGGGAGACCCAACATCCCCAGATGCTCTCTTCTTTCCACAGCGGCCCACGGGGAGCTCTCGAGATCGTTCCCCAGGAGGCAGTCTACGGGGGCATCGTCACGGACAGTTACTTTCAGCATGCCGGACACTCCTCCCCATTCGAAGGGGACGCAGGCCATCCGACACAGGCTCTCCGAGTTATCTGCCGATCGGACGGGGCAAAGTACGTTTGGTAGGATTTGTTCTGGGGTCACCAGGTGACAGCGGACGGCCGTCACACTGGCCCCGGTGTCACGCAGGGCCTCGGCCTTGCGCCCATTGATGCTCACCCACTGGCTGTACTTCCGAGTGTTGGCGGGCAGGGGAGTCCGCGGGACCATGTCTCTTCCTCCCAGGCATGCCAGGGTCATGGCGGCGGGTTCCCACTCGAACTGCTCCGACTCATAGGTCTCCGTGTCTTCGGAGACTTGTTCTTCTCCCAGGGCGGCGGCCGCCATCTGGCGGGGCCCGGGGGCCTGGTTCTTCGGGCAGGTCGGGTCACTGGCATAGTGGCCGACTCGCTGGCATCGATGACACGTCACGTTAGCTCGGAACCCCGGGCGCATCGGGGGGTTTCCCCGGCCTGCTGGGGCCGGGGTGGCGTTAGTGGGTGCGGCCGGGGCGGCGTCTCTGCCCCGGCCCGGGCCTCCTCCTCCTCCTCGGGGACGGTGGTGACCTTGGTTGGTTCTGTTCTGCTCATTCGGCCCACTCCGGGCCACTCGGGTGCTCTCCCACCGGTCAGCCTCGGTGGCGAGCTGCCGGGGTTCAGTCAATTTACTGTCGAGGAGGTGCTGCCTGAGCTCGACAAAGCAGTTGTTGGAGAGGTGCTCCCACACAATGAGATTGAAGAGTTGTTCATAAGTGGTTACGTTGTTACCCTTGATCCACCCCTCGAAGGCTCGGCTGAAATAGTTCACGTATTCCACCCACGTCGTACCTGGGATCCGGGTGCAGTTGCGGAACCTCTGGCGGTACATTTCGGGTGTAAGTCCATATCGACTGAGGAGGGCGGCCTTCATGTGGTCATAGGACGTCATTTGATGGTCCAGAAGCTGCAGCAGGGCATCACGACCCTCGTTGACGAATCTCCCCCATAGACCGGCTCCCCAGTCACTTCGAGCGACCCGGTGGGCGGTCATGGCAATCTCATAGGCCTTGAACCACTGCTGTATGTCGTCGGTCCGGTGATATTCTCGGACCACATCCTTGGGGATGTGGACCTTCTGCTCGGTAGGACCCGGGGAGTGCGGTTGCTCGGGCACCCCTGGGTTTTTGTTCAGTTTGCGTATTTCTATCTCCGCTAGTTTGCACTCGTGCTCGTATGCCAGTCTTTTTTCTTCGAGGTCTCTCTGTCTCTGTTTTTCCTCTCGCTCTTCTCTGAGTCGTAAGTGTTCTAAGTTTATTTTTTGTTCCGCCAGTTTCAATTCTCCGTCTAATCTGAGTCGTGCCAAGTCTAACTCGTGTAATCTATTTTTTTCCCGCTCCTGGATCTCTTCATGGGAGGGGCCTATTCTCCGTTCCTCCGTCCGGGTGGTGTTGACTTCCGGGGCTGCGGGGTCCCGGGGGGTTGCGGTATTTGTCTCTGTCCAGGCCTCTAGGGCGTTTTTGAAGTCTTCTTTTGTGCTTAGCCCGGTGGTAGCAATGCCTAAGTCCATGCAAAATTGTTTGAGCTCTCGGTGGTTGTATTCTTCCAGCTTTTCCATCTGGAACTTCTCCGCCGATCCGCTCTCTTTGGTCGTCATTGTGGTTTTAGTCGTAGGGTGAGTTACTGTCTGTACGGTACGCGTTGGTTCGGATCGCGCCGCTAGCCACCAATGTTAGACGGGGACCTGGAGGGTCGGCCGAGCACAGTGATCGCACAGACAGGTAACTTCCCCCCCACAGATGGACACCACACAAAGATTAGGGTAACACCTTTTATAGGCACTTCGGGTCGTAGAGTGGTACGATACAAGGCGGTCAGGACACGAGGATCCTCTCAATTCTAGTCTCTAGTAAGGGAAGGGGGTAGCGGGACAGTCTTGGTACCCACGGGTACGGGTGTGTAACGGTGATAGCTCACAATCCTCGAGCTCGGTGTTCGGAGGGGTCAGATCGCGGCAGCGCCGGCAGGTCCCGAAGAGGTCGTAGGTGGCAACGGGCCGCGGCAGCGCCAGCAGGTCCCAACGAGGATGAAGGTTACAACGGGCCGCGGCAGCGCCAGCAGGTCCCACGAGAATGCAGGTTGCAACGGGCCGCGGCAGCGCCAGCAGGTCCCACGAGGATGAAGGTTACAACGGGCCTCGGCAGCGCCAGCAGGTCCCACGAGAATGCAGGTTGCAGAGGGCCGCGGCAGCGCCAGCAGGTCCCACGAGGATGAAGGTTGCAGAGGGCCGCGGCAGCGCCAGCAGGCAGGACAATAGTTCACAAGGCAGGGCTGTGGCAGCGCCAACAGTCCGTCAAGGATGAGTTCGTCGCGGTGTCTCTCGACTCCAGGATACAACTGCCTTCCTGCCCTGGGGCTGCCTCAGTTATAGGTCTGGCGCCCTTTGATGTCCGGACCCTCGCTCTTGGAGGTCGGGAGGTCTGGGATGAGGGAGTCCAGACACCCAGCAGGGGGGTGGAGCCAGCGCCCTAGGAGGCTGGGGGTGCTCGGCACCTGGCGGGGGAGAGCCATCGACACTTCGTACTCCCATTGACCTGCCAAGTGGGCCGTTCACCTCCTGGGTGGAGGGTGGTGCCGGGATGTCGGGGCCTGGCCAGGCCCAGGGTTGGGGTCGGGCTGAGGCCGCGCGGCCGCGTGGTGCCGTGTCCAAGATGGCGGCCGGGCCGGGCAATGGTGCTGACGGTGGCCCGGGCCCTGTCCTGCGGGGAGGGAGCGAGCCCTTCATGGGGCCTGTCCAACAACCCGTGATGCATTGACATTTTTGTGCAGTGTAATGCCGGCGGCGGGGAACACAAGTATTTCAAGGACTTCCGCATTGTTGGCATACCAGGGAGAGACGAGGCAGCAGAGGAGGACCTCGATCGGGAACTTATAATTGAAGGAGCTGAGCCCTTCATCGAAAGACTCTCGTTCCCCACCGCCGGCATTTCACTGCACAAAAATTCATAAGGCTGCCTTAAGATGCTTGATAGAGGTAGGACTGTACCCGATTCTGAGTGCACTCCTGACAGATATTGTTCCCCTTAGGTGCTGATAAGCAGGAGTTGTTTTTGATAGTTTAGTCCATTAAAATGATTATATCACATTTCATATTGCAACATTGTGCGCTATTAAATCCTTTATTGAAAAAGCATCATGAATCACAGCAGGGTCATGGTTGCGGGGCGGCGTGGCGACTGCGCATGGTGTGCTGGGATGACAGGCATTGGATTTGTTATTTTCGGGTGGCGTTTCTCAATGTACCCGTGTCGAGTATGTGCTTTTCATTAATTATACAAGTTTAGAAACTTAGTAGAACTTAAATGGTTATCTGTTATTAAGATAAATATGTATATATATTTTTGATGACCCTATATATTTTGTGATCATGTGAAAGCATAAGGTAAATCATGCACTTGTGTTAATTTATTTACGTTGCCTAGACCTATTTATGCCAGGCTTTCTTCCAAAGGTTCTGGGCATCGTACAAGGTCCAACAGTCTTTTCACTATGTTTACTCATATGTGAGCTTGGTGTTTATAGGTGATAGGGTATAATCACCACATATGTATTGGCTTTGAGAAAGACCAGTTTGGTTGAAACGCGTCAGCCGAATAAAACTTTCTTTGGAAACCTTAAAAAAAAAGAACCAGCAGGGTCACAATCATAATCTTGCCAGTGGTTTGCTCCTGCCCTCTAAAATGACCATAGCTTTGAGTGTTACAGATGTGTTGGTATGTTATATATGTGAGCTACTATTATCATACTTTGGATCAAGTCATGTTGTGCATCACAGCAGTTTGATTTTATCCATCACAATGAGGACCGCATGATGTTGTGTGTTACACAACTGAGCTTTTTCCTATCACTGTGATGACCACACGACTAGGTCTGTTGCAAAATTGTGCTAGTACCTAAAGTACTGTTACCAAGAATTAACTTCTTTCCATAACAAATAGGAATATATCTCATTGTATGTAACAAATTAATTTGTGTTTATCAAGTGCAATGAGCGCTAGATGCCATGACAGGTTTCAAGATCCCTTGCTTTGATACATCACATTAAGGAGCACATCATGCTATCTGTTACAACATGAGAGATTGTCTATTTATCATAGAAGGCAATGTCATATAGTTTTACATGGATGTGCATGTTTTAAATATTACAAGGAGGGCAATATCATGCAGTGCACTACAACTGCATGTTGGTTTATTTCTTCATTTGTAATTAATCGCAGAGACTTTGTGATGTGCTGGCATACAATAACAAGGCTACCATAGGATTCTTAATAGAAATAGACCAATTCCTCATTACAACTGTATGTGAGATTGGTCCCATCTGGTGTCAATAAATATGATTTGTTTAAGACTTTTAGTCCATCAAACTCATAACGAGATCACAGTGCATGTTTTAACTCTCTGTGATATTACACCACACTCTGAAAAAAAAAAACTCTTGCGTGTTTTTATCCATCAAAATGAGGACTACATTGTGGTATGCAATTCAGATGACCATGTGTGTAAATTGTGAGGTTTTATACATTGCAAAAAGGAGCATAGCAAAGCACATGTTAGTTTTCTTTTGTGTTTCTAACATGTAATAGACACTGCCGCAACTTTACATGTGTATCAAGCATATGAACCTTTCTTCTGGACACTGAAAACCATTTCATATTTTGTGTATCACAAGAAGGTGCTCTTTTATGCTTTACAATTACTCCTATATAAAGGTGGCTTATGCTCCTATGTGCACTTATAGGTCAAACTGAGGACCATGTTAAATTGTGTGAGACAGGGCGTTTTTATCTATCACAATGAAGACTGTATCAAGATGTGTGTCACAATTGTGTGTTTTTATCCAACACAATGAGGACCACACTTTGGTTCATTTTAGACATGTGTGCTTCTGCTAACACAGAGTCACATCATGTTGCATTGAAAACGTTCATGTTAATGTAGCTTCATTAGAAGTACTACATTAATGCGATTTAGTTTTATTGCACATTCCATTAACAGTAAGCTTCTTTAACATTATGTTGGGTATTAGTAAAGCGTTTTTATCCATCACAATGAGGACTGTATCACGATGTGTATAACAACTGTGTGTTTTTATCCAACACAATGAGGACACATTTTGGTGCAGTTTAGACAAGTGGGTTTCTTCTATCACACAGTCACATCATGTTGAATTGAACAAGTTCATGTTAATTTAGCCATCATTAAAAGTACGACATTAATGTGAATTAGTGTTATCACATATTCCTTTAACAGAAAGCTCCTATGACATTATGCTGTGTATTAGTAATATGTATGATCTTAAGTAACTAAAAGAACCTATATTGTATTGTATCTTGGAAATGTGTGCACTCATCCATCACAATGAGGGCTCTATACAGGCCTGGTCCCTAGGACATGCATCATCCAGCCAATCGACCATCATAAAAAAGCACAGGTGCTAATGTGCACAGGTATACATTTACACTTGCAAAGAGATGACTAGTGAATGTGAGTAAATACTTCTGTGTGTGGGGTTAGTGATTTTTCAGAGGGCTTTGTTGTTCTGCAAAGTATTTGTGTGCCTGCAAATGTGCTACTTTGTAACTGTCCACAAACATTTCTTCAGCCCATTCCAACCCAGGGAACAATCTGAGATTCACTTCTAACACGTGCCAGATTAAATCTGTTTACAGGGTTGGAAGTGGAAGCAATCTGACAAAAAATTGGAAATAGCACAGATGAAGGGATTATTCTATAGGGGAAAATGTTTTTAAAATGTTATTACTTCTACTTGCTTCAGAATATTTCCCAAAATCTAAGCATGCAAACTTGTTCAAGGGAAAATGGAATTCTCAAAAGAAAATGAAGACTACCCCTTGAAATACATCCTCTGTAGCTGTATGCTAACTGTCCCCAAGACAATCTTTGTGAATTAAAAAGCAGCTTGCTCATGTAATCCAAAATTATAATAAATGTAGCACTTGGTGTAGTGAATTGAGTAAATGTAAATATAAATGTATAGTATTTAAATAGTGCACTTCTACCCAGAGGCCTCGTAGCTCGGTATTCAAACCGCTGTGGAACCCATCCTGGCTTTCCTGTGAAATGTCCACTCCTGGGCACCCCCAAGGTGAAGCCAGGCATCCAAGCGCTGCTGGGGCTGTTGCGGAGATTAAGCAAGCTATTGCCCAGAGTCACAGAGTGGGACCCATGATTAGACTAGGCACCGAGGCGAGAATTATCAGGTCCGGGGAAATTGAACCCTGGTCCCGGGCCAGATCTCTGCATCAGGGTCTGCCGCTCTAACCATTGAGCCACGCTTCTCCAGTAAATGATAAAGGGGTATAATGGTGTTTGTCTATATGAATCGCAGCAGGGTCACAATCACAATCTTTCCAGTGGTTTGCTCATACCCTGCACAATGACCATAGCTTGGAGTGTTACAGGTGTTTTGGGGTGTTATATAAGTGAGCTACTATTATACTTTGAATCGAGTCTTGGTGTGCATCACAATTGTTTGTTTTTATCCATCACAACGAGGACCATATGATGTGTGTTATACATCTGAGCTTTTGTATATCACTGT